>NC_135533.1:13952275-14255305 GCF_045843805.1 Urocitellus parryii | reverse complement strand
GTTGCACTTGAAGGTTCCCAGTCACCTGCACAGGCCTCCCTACCTCCTTCCCAGAGTGTCATCAACAGCCTGTTTTCCAGGCCTGGCCTGGCTTGCTTCAGAGATTCCTTGAGGCCATCTGGCTTCCTGTCCTTCTCAAGGCTCTGCTCCCTGCCAGTTTGGGGCTGTCACATGCCCTTAGCAAGGTTGACCCCTCCCTTCCAGAACAGACATGGGCATTTCTTCCCACCTGCAGTATTCAATTTTTTTAAACAATTATAGAAGCTAAAACAAAGATGCTGGGTGTGTACCAGGAGCCTTCAGGAGGATGACAGCCGTCAGTGAGGAGATCAAGCAAACCTTCCTAAGGCTAGCCGGTGGTGCGGGCTTGTGGGTGCTCTGAATTTTAAATCAGCCAACTGGTGGCCATCACTGTGCACAGAGAGGGAAACGGCAGAGAGGGCTTTGTGCCCTGTGTGTGTGATTCCCAAGAAACAGGATGGCACGGAGATTAGAGAAGGAATCATTCCCCCCCTGTGTGTCCATGACGCCCTCCTGCACGCGGCTCGGGGGCTCCTGGCAGGCGGTGCCCGTCTCCCATGGATCGTAGGGCCACTCTCTGCTCTTATTCCACGCCAAGCAGCATTTCTCTGGAAAGTCATTAAAATGGAGGGAGGGCAATCACTGGCCACTCCCGGGGATTGTTCCTGAGGATTTTAAACAGACCATAAGTAATTCAGTGAGCACTCACGAAGGGCCTGCTGCTGTACGTCCCAGGCAGCCGCATTCAGACAGAGCCAAAGGTGGGCTGCAGCTGCCGAAATGCAGAGCAAAACTCTTATCAGAGAGATGTCATTTTTTTCCTAAATGTCATATATACAATTTTTATTGGAGCATGATGACAGAGAGTGAATAACTTAACATAAATTTGCATAATACAATACAGCTGTTAATTTATGATCATATTAAGACACAAAGTTTTGTAGTTTGAGGCGTTTAAAAGTCTTAATCTTCTGAAACTTTCCCTCCTGTTCGCTGTTTATTACTTACTTAGGGTTGCCAGATAAAATATAGGCGTCTGGTTAAATTTGAATTTCAGATAAACAATGGCTAATTTTTTAGTATACCTCATGCAATATTTGGGATATACTGAAATTAGTCATAGTCTGTCTGAAATTCACATTTCCTGACCCTTTCCTGGCAGGACACAGGGGATTGTCATGCAGGGAAGGCACTGAGTGCTGGGACCTTGTATCTGCGTGCTGTGGGGAGGCTGGCTCTCCACGGACACTCACAGAGTCCAGGGGATGGACCGCAGAGGTGCTGACGCAAGGGGGAGACTGAGGCAGGCAGCGCACCTGGGCTTTCAGGGCGGCACCCCGTGTGTGACAGCTTTGTTTTCAAACTTTTCTGACTACAATTTCATCATACGAAATGCAATTGATAATTCAATCCGGAACGTGCAGAACTGTGTCATTGAAATGAGAGTCTGATGAAAGGGTGTGCAGCCCTGTGTTCTCTTCTGTTCTCTTCCATCTTTTCTAATCCTGGTCTTGACCTTCTGAATTGGATTCACAGACTTCCTACAGGATCACAGCCCCATTCTGAAAAGCACTGGGTTAGAGCATCACAATTCCACAAAGTGAATGAGATTTTTAAAAAATCCACTTTAAAAAGAAGGAAATGAATCAATTAAGAGACCCTCCGAGGCCGTTTTTGCTCATTTCTGACCAAACAAGGAATAAGACTTAGGTTTCCCAACACCCGAGCCTGGGTTTTTGGTTTCACTACTCTTTCTAGAATCCACTTTCCTGGTCTTCAAGTTATTATCCACAGTCTGGGGTCCACTTTCGCCTTATTCTACACCATCATGTGACTCGTGGCCATTTTCTTATCACCTCTTTTTCTTCTCAAATTTCTAAGCTTCTTATCACTCCTGGTCTGAACTGGCTACACTGTTGCTTTTGGCATCCACCTGACTCAAGTCAACATGTAAACTCATTCATGGGGTTCTTACCCTTTGATCTTTAGCATCTTACTGCTAAAATCTTGTCTCACTCTTTCCATGCTCGGGAGATCTTGGCCCTGAAAGTTCCATGTGCTCTAACTGGAATTAGCACCAGCGGGTAACAAAAGAAAAACACAGTAACTATTATTTGCTACTTTTGTCCTCCCTACTTTAAGAAGTAGGCAGGGTATCTACTCAAAGTATTTCCTTTTAGAGTTAAATAAATAGAAGTTCAGACAGGTTAAGTGCTTCTCCCTAGTCACACAGCAAATCCAGAATCTCAGTCATCTTGCTCCAACCCTTAGCTCTGTCATCAGGACACGAGTTGCTAAGCTGAGGTGATGGCAGACAAGTAAATAGGAAGGGGAGGGAAAAAAAAAACAGCAAAGCAAGAGATGTGCATGTACGTTGTATTTTCTCACCTACTCAAGTCTAGCTTTTCAAACCACATACAGAACTCCAGAATTTTGCCATCGCTCAGTTACCATGCTCTGGGTTTTCTCTGTGGGGTACCTGCACCACACACTCTTTATCCCAGACAAATCTCAAAGAAACCCTTGTTTGCAGAGACTCTTTGTCCATTCCTCCTCCTGTGACTGTCCCATGGGTCATCTTGGGTGGCAGAATCCAAATCCAGAATTCCTTCCAATTTTTTTATTAGTTCACTGATCAATTTACAGGGAGAAATGGATTTGGCGCCCTCCTTCCATCCCATGGGAAACAGTTTGCATTTGGTTCCTCTTGGCCCAGCAGCTACTATACCAGCTGCCAGCAGACCCCACAGGGCTGGGCACAGAGAAGCCAGGAGCGGCCCCCAGAGTGCTCGAAGCAAGACTCACTAGCAGCGTTCCCCAGGCCTCACAGCCCCTGCACTAGTTTTACCTTTACCCACCCTCTGCTGGGGTGGGTTGATGGCTAAGGGCACAGACTCCAAGGGCCGATCCTTTACTCGAAGCTGGACCCTGACCATACAGATTCTCCCTGGGCCTCAGGTCCCCACCTGCTGAAAGCAGGGAATAATGGCATCTGCCCATAAGTGACGGGCTGACGCCGTGGGCTGACGTATAGAAAGTACCCGGCAGAGCAGGCACCTACATCGTTTCTAGTTTTGCTGCTGGAAGATCGGACAATCCTCCAGACCTCCCTGTCATTCCCATTTTACAGCCATCTCCAAAACATCTCTCTCCTGCCCTGCCCGCAAGCCTCTGTCCCCCAGGGCCTCCGTGTTCCACACCCTTGGTGACCAGGATCCCTTCCCTGCCACTCAGGGTTGTGCCCTCCTTTTCCCTAAGAACTTTTTCTAGGCCTCCTACTCCCCCAGCCAAACTCACATTGTTGACATCCCATCTTCACAGAAAACTCACAAAATAATGATCAAATGGCCAGGATCTGAGAACCCAGAAGGATTCCAGAGCTAATCAGTGGATCCCAGCAACCAAGGCCCAGATGTCCTTTCCTAGGTCTCTCCTGGGAATGGATCCGCCCATCGCACAGGGAATGAGGGCTTCAGCTCTTCTTCAGGGAGCTGCATTGCACACGACTGGGTCCGACCACTGTCCTTCCATTGGCCTGCTTCCCCACCTCCCACCCATGGCTTCAAACTCATCTCCGAAGTTGAAGTCTCTATCCTCTGGTGTCTGCAACTTGTCTCCATATCACGAGATTTCACGTCTCCTACCTCTCCTTGTCCCCCTCCAGCTGACCGTCTGTGCCCCTCTGGAGGATGCCCTACTCAGAACACAGCAGACCTCATGTGGGATGACGGTGCCAGGTGGAGCTTGGCGCTGCTTCCGTGATGTTAATCTCCAAAGGCCAGGGTGGCCCTATCATAACTCATTATCAGATTATCATCCCTGAATTACCGAGATTATCTCAATTATTGTGACCCTGCACAATGACCAGCCCTATAAATTTATAAGACCCTGGATAAAAAGGAATGTTCCTTTCTTTGGTTCCCCAAATTAACTCTTCCAAGTATTCTGGGGTTTGGAGAACACTTCCCAATTTACCCTCCCCACAACTTTTCTTCAAAACCCTTAGTACTTATGACTTCACATGCAAAGTGTGAAGTCTGTCTCCTCCACTCACCTAAAAGCCCCATGTAGGGAAGGACCCACCCAAGAGGGACCCACCCAAGCATCCCAGTGCCCAGTACACTATCTGGACCGTCACAGGTGCCCTTATGATGCGTAGATGGGCCACCCTTATAGATGGTAGTCCCACTTCCTCTCATCCAGTCCTTTCCCACTGTGAGCGGGGCAACTGGGGGTCCTAACCTGAGGTGTCAGCTGGACAACCTTCCAGGAACCTGTTCCCAGCACAGCCTCAGGACAGGGTCCAGCATTCAGTGAGCATCAATGGGGGGGGGGGAGCAAATCAAAGAGGTGATCAGGCCCACCAGAGAAGCGATCTATCCAGGCAGGCTGGTCTGAGCAGAGGAACCCCATGGATGGATATGGGAACCATGCACGTCTTTAATTGCAGAAGTAGTGAGTACCCATTGATCCTAATGCTATCAGAGAACCACGCTTTGTACTCACCACAACTTTATGGAGCAGGACTAGGGTGTGACACTAAAGCTGCACAAGTTGGCTAAGGCCACACCGTGGGTCAGTGATGATACAAATGTGGGCAGTGTGACTGCTGTGTGCTTCTAACTACTATGCAGTACTGGCTCCCAAGGTGGGAATTTGAAGTAGCATGCAAGAAGCAGCCCTGGACACATTCCCAGGCTGTCTGTAAGAGCTAGACTTGGTATAATACAGAAGCCATGGGCTTAGGAGCTTAAAGATACAGCTGTGGGCCAACACCCAGCAGGGGTCTCTAGTGGGCCTTCTCAACCTTGGCTGCACTCTCGAGTCACCTTGGGGAGCTTAATGCCTACAGAGTATGTCATTGGTCTGAAGGGCGACCTGGGCATCCGGGTATTCACAAGCTCCCTGATGGCTCCACAGGCACATTCAAGGTTGGGAACCACTAGGAACTGAAATACAGAAGGAAGCTTCTCTTTCGTACCTACCAGAGCTCAGGGGCTGGGAAACCCAGAGCTGGAGTCTTGTTCCTACTGCCTAACCAAGGCTGGAAGTTCAGGTTCACACACACACTGAAGGAGAGGCCAGGGTGGGCCAGGCCAGAGCAAACGTGTACCAGCTGAGACTGACTGCGAGTTCCCATGCCCCAGGCCCAGGGCCGCCTGGCAATTTTGTTTGACTGTGCTTTGCTCTTTTCAACTTGCCTCCAATAATTCTGATAGGAATGCCTAGGAATGAAGTGCAGGTCCAGTCTCACCCCGTGTTCCCAGTTTTATTCGCCATAAAACCTAAAACAGTCACCTAATTAGAAAACACATGTTTGGTTACAACAGATTTCTCCCACTAAGACTAGTCAGCAGAAAGAAAAGTAATTCCCCAGGATGTTAAGAGCTTTCTGAAATTAGTTCCAGACGTTTTTGCCTTCCATCTATAGGATCCTGGCCCTAGTTTTAATTTACTTTAAAATATATACATATATTGAGATTCTAAGGAATCTGGGAGTCATTAAGATTAGAGCAGGTTGACCCGGTCACCCTGATCTTGGCCTGAGAGACCTTGGGGGTCACAGGGATATCCCAGAAGGTAGTGACACCTCTATGAAGGAATGGCATTTTCCTATTGACAGATTACCAGTTTCACAAAATTTAACTCCCAAACTAGAAATCCAACCCTTCCTGCCATTAGCATACTTTTGGGGGAAAGGAGTCTCTTTCTTAGCTAATTGAAGAAAAAAAAAATTACAGCATCCTATGGGTTGGGCCAAAGTGGGCAGATGTCAAAATAAGCAGACGGGGGCTGTCCAACCCACAAGGCCTGTTCCAGCAGCATGCGGGGGGATGGGGTCAGAAAGAGGCAGCCCACAAGCTGAGCACAGCGGCAGAGGTTTTGATTTGCTTCTTAAAGTTGAATTAATTGCCTAAATATAAAAAGCAGGAGAATTCTGCAAAAAAAAAAAAAAAAAAATCTAGATTCCAGCTTTTCTTGGAAACGATGGAAGCTCAGGCCACTAAACCACCCCACAGCAGCCATCTGCCAAGCAAGTGCCTCCGACCTCGTCAAAGCCCAGACACCGTAGCCCTTCCCCATCACACCCCTGCCCCTGGGCCCACTGACTCGGGGCCACAGTGCCCACCAGGCTCTATGGGCTTGGGATTTGTATCACCATCTGAGCTCTATGCCTTTGGCTCTCTGCCTGGCCCCAGACTCCTTGTTTTGCATTTTGACTCCCAGGGACCCCTCCTCTGCTGCTTCTCCTGCCAACCTTCCCATACTACAGACCAGTCACCTCCACTTGCCTCAGCTGCCTGGACCTACAAAGCTTCTTTGTACCCTCAGCCTGGGCCGCGCCAACTTGTAGGATGTGTGTGGTGCTGCCTTTTTCTTTCTTTCTTATTTATTTATTGGTACTGAGGATTGAACTCAGGGCCACTCGACCACTGAGCCACATCTCCTGCCCTATTTTGCATTTTATTTAGAGACAGGGTCTCACCGAGTTGCTTAACGCCTTGCTTTTACTGAGTCTGGCTTTGGGATCTGCTGCAGGGATGACAGGGGGGTGTGGTGCTTTCTTGGTCATGATTCACAAGGCATTCTGCTCTAGCGGCACCATTAACCACCTGCCATTAACTCCAGACCCCAACCCACCAGCACACGAGCCTGAAGTCCAGGCCAGAGGGCAGAAGGCTCAGCAGCAAAACTTAACTAGCATTCTGTGTGGCAGGAGCAGGGATGCCCTTGGTCAAGGGCATGTGTGGGCACTATGCAAGCATCCCTGCTGGCCTGGCTGGCCGTGCAGAGAGGTAGGTTTGCCCAGGCAGGGAGACCACCAAAGCCAGCCCAGAAAGAGAGCACTCAAGGAAGGAGATGGCATGTTCCAGGATGAAGGAACCCTTAGAGGACACTGGTGTCCCTCTCCTGCTCTCTTTAGCCCCATGTCCTCTGGCCCTGCTTTTAGCAGGAGTGAAGAGAGCCGTGTACACCATTATCTTCGTATACCTTCCAAATAGACTTGGGAGTCTGGCCAGGTCCTCAAGAGTGACCCTGTGGGCCCCAGGGCAGTCTCTGGGCTCCTGTTCCTCATCTGAGAAGACAATGCCAGCTGGAGTTAGAGAAAGGGGTTTAAAAAATTGGACTGGGAAGCCCCCACTCCCAAATTAGCTATAGTAAGGGAGGTAGTCGCCCTTTGTGTGGGCCTAATGCCAGAGAGTCCACAGGTGCCCAGAGAGCTGAATGTCGAGGCCAAGGGAGAGGAAAAGGTTAAAATTCTTCATAGCTGGCCCCACCATGAGCAAGGGCTGCAGTATTCCTGACTTCCTGTCCCTTGCCAACAGCTGCCCCAGCCCTGTGCCACCTGGATGAGACTAGCCCTCACAGGCCAGAGCAGCCAGCGACATGCTCTCTGCCAGACGCAGAGGGGGACCCACGAGGTCTTTGCAAGGGTTTCTCCCAAATGAGCTGAGCAGGGGTCCCACAGCATCCCTCCTCTCCTGGCCCACAGTTCTTCTCCCAGTCACCCCAGGAACCCCTGCTCCTACATTCTCTGGTTCTGAGAGGACCTGTTTCATATGGCCTAGATTGTTCCTTTCAGCCTCCTGCAGGCTGCGGTCACACAATAGTCAAGTGACAAGCACAGCCCCGCCTGTCCTGCCTGACAGGAGGATCCTACCCTTTCCTGTGCCTCCTCCTTGTCACTGTCACGGACTCTGGAATTTTATGACAGACTCAGGTTTTTATTCACTCCAAACTCTGAGCCTCTCTCTGAGCCCGACTCCGCCATCTCCTGCCTACTGACCTTACACATGAACTTGCCTCTAAGCCTCAGTTTTCTCTTCTGTAAAATAAACCTCGATGAAATGACACTGGTGAAACTCACCCCAGGCCTGCCCCACAGGATGTGGTCCGCAAGGCTGAGCACAGTGGCTCAGTAGGAGCCTCCGTAGGAGCCCTTCTCATAAATGACATCCTTGGTTCCACTCCTGACCCTCCCCCAGGCTAGGATCTTTCTCTCTGGCCCCCACATCTGGCTGCCCCAGAGCGAGGGGGCTCTGAGGGGAGATCTGAGAACATCGGCCAGGGCAGCCCAGCTGGCAGCCAGTGGGCGGCTTACACTTGCACATGGGTCTGTCCACCATGAAAGTGCCAGCAGCCGCGTCTCCTGGTGGAAGCGGACACCTCAAGGGTGGACAGTTGGAGGCATTTGTTGTCACTTAGCTGTGCAGTGACCAGCCTCCCAGACCCACATCCTGTCTGGTGGCACATCACCTTGGTGTCTTCCAGGGAGCCTAGCCTTCTCGTGTCCACTGGGAGGCCCTCCCATTACCACAGTCCCAACCCTTGGGACCCCTGTCCTGGACCCCACAGGGCCAGCTCAGCCGTGCCCACTCCATCAGGGCTGCTACGTCGGCTTCTCTGCAACTGCGTGCGTACCCACCCCCACACTGCTTCCTCCCTTCCCTAATTACCACCCCCATCTGGTCTCCTGGGTCTGTGGCTGTGGACTTGACCTCTGTCCTGGCAGCTGGGAACTAGGATCCTGCAACAATCCCTCCATCCAGTTCCCCTGGCCCACCCAGGGCCTCCCTGGTGTGACCATCACCTCTGACACCTGGAGGGAACCCAATCCCCCCACCTTTAGGCCAAGTCCCTTTGAGAAGCCCCAGCACCACGGGGGGTAAAGTGGGACTGGGCCGAGTCCAAGGGGTTGTGAGTGAGGTGTCCACGGTAACACGAAGCACTGTCCTGGGGACGCAGACCCCAGGACAAAAGAAACAGGGTTCCATAGATCTATGGCCAACGCAAATCACCATCATTAACATGAGCCACTGCCACAGTCTCTGGGCTGGGACGCGGTTGGAGCCAGGCAGAAACCGCAGAGCACACGCTCCAATAAAATGGCAATAAACGGTGCCGCGGCTATGGAACTTGTTTCAATGTTGTTCCAAAACCTTGTTGAAGTGCTTTTATTGTTTCTGTGTGAAAGAACACGAATGCGTTTTGAAAACTGCTTTGGCATCAGCCTCATCTCTGGGAAGTCTTTCTGCTGATCCCCTCCAGTCCCCACCCTGGGCAGGTCCTGGCCACAGTGGTGCCCACCCCCCACATGGCCTCCATGGTGCCACAGTGCCCACACCACCTCCATCCGCCAGGAGGTCCCTGGGCTCCTCCCTCCCAGGGACCAACCAGCCCCTAGAACAATGCTGGGTATACAACAGGCACCAAGCAATCACCCCAGCAGAATGATCGTCAGGGTGATGCAGAGGCAGCTTATCAACATCCAAGGAGACACTCGGGTTGCTAAGGGGATCCTTGTAGGACAGATAAAATTCTTATGAGAAAAAACAGTGTTGGTTTCTCAAAAAAAAAAAAAACTATCAATAAATAAATGTCATAAAGACAGGAAGTCAACAGAACCCTTCTTCCTGGGTGGGGAGTAAAGGTCCGCTCTCTTGGGTTCTGTTCCAATTAGAACAGTCCAACAGCAAATATAAGAAACCCCAAACTAAAGTAGGGCCCAAAGTTGGGACTGGGCTGAAGCCTGGGGAGCCCGGCAATCCTGTCCTCCGGAAAGCCTGCCTGCAAAGGGATGCGCCCCCGAGCAAGTCCCTTGAGAAGTCTCGGGGTGCTGCCGGCCAGCGCCTGGCAGATGGGGAGGGCTTCAGCTGGGAACCCGCAGCACCTGGCCCAGGCACAGAAGGATGCGTGGAGCAGCCTGTAGCTCTTCCACCACGTCCTCCATGTCTGTTCTGGTAATCTGGTATGAGGGGAGGATCAGCTGGGCCCCCGTGAGAGGCAGCTCCCCTTCACCTGCAGCTGAACCTGCCAACAGCAGGCCAGGGCGGCCCCTCAGCATTGCAGCGACTGAGCGACCATGCAAACTCCAGGTCTATAGAAAGTAAGGAAGCAGCTCTCAGGGTCTGAGGCATGTGCTGCCTGTGATTTACTAAGTCCCCTTCCACCCCTAAATTTAATCCTTAAAAACCCTTTCCCCCCCAAGAGCCTCATTCTGACTCACTCACTGGCCCTCAGTGCTGGAGAGGGAGGCCCACTGTTCTAGTCAGCTTTTTTGCTGCTGTGACTAAAGGACCCAACCAGCACAGCTGTAGAGGAGGGAAAGTTTATGGGGACTCACGGTTTCAGAGATCTCAGTCCACAGACAACTGGCTCCATTCCTAAGGTGAGGCACGACATCATGGCGGAGAGTGTGGTGGGGGGAAGTGGCTCACGTGACAATCAGGAAGCAGAGACAGAGCTCTCCACTCACCAGATACAAATATGCACTCCAAACCACGCCCCCAATTCCCACTCCCCCAGCCACCTGCCCTCAGGGACCACTCAGTCAATCCCATCAGGGATTAATGCGCTGAGTTAAGGCTCTCCTGACCCAACTTTTCTTCTCTGAACCTTCTTGCATTGTCTCACACCTAAGGTCTAAACCATCACTCCCATGCTTGTGGGGAGCTCCCGTAGCCATCTCTCTGGGGCCCGTCCTCACTTAGTTTCTCCCGTAGCCATCTCTCTGGGGCCCGTCCTCACTTAGTTTTCCCAGTGTCGAGGCCACACTGAGCAAGAAGATCCTTTCACTGGAAGCCACCAGCTGAGGAAAAAGGTCTCAGGTGGAAGAGGTGGGCGGTGGTTACCAGAATGGGTCCGAGGCAGCCCTGGGATAGGCCTGGGTTCAGCCCCGGCCCTCAGCCCTCCCATTGCCACCTCGGCTCTGAGCCACCATTTCCTCCCGTGCCATGTGAGAAGACCCCACATGCCTCGGCCCAGCCCTTGGCCCAGGGTGTCATCAGCCCTGCACAGGCCCAGAGGTTAACGCAGAGCCACAGAGGGCAAGGAGGCCGCCACACGTGTCCTCAGAAGCCGGATTAGGAAGAGCAAGCAGGCTGGGGCAAGCAGCCCTCACAGGCATGGTTATGAGAGGCCCTTGCTGGCCATGGCCTGCCGTTGGCTCCTCTCACGGGACATGTTCAAGGGGGACCTCACACTTGAGGGCACGGAGTTAACACCAAGAGTCAGAAGGACGCTGAAACAAGGACCCAGCGCCAAGCCCAGGGCCATGGCTCTTCCCTCCTAGCTGCCAGTGCAGAGTCTGGCCCCAGGCAGGTCCCCCTGCAGCGCCTGCTTCCTGAGGGGGCCTGTTGGTGACAGCCAAGGCCCAGGCAGACCAGAGCTACAGGACATGACTGCCCTGCTTCCTCACCTGCAGAAACCAGGCTCAGGCCTGCCAGCAGGTGCCCACTAACGGGGACAGAGAGGGTGTGCTGGGTGATGCAGGGGGTTCCCAGCCAGCCCTCCTGGCCACCCCTACGGGGGTCCAGTAATAGGGCTGGGCCTGCTTCTGGAGGCTCAGCGGCAGCCCGGCCACATCCTGGATTCACCCAGTAACACCTTCCACCTTCCTCCAACAGGACAGGGCCCTTCTGAGGTATCTCCCCCTAGGGGCCCCCCTGAAGTGGGGGGCTCAGTTCTCTGGCACAGCTGTCTCCTGCCTGGGCCAGATGACATCTGCTTCATGGACTCCCAGGGTCAGAAACAGCCCTTTCAGAAACGAATTTGATTATGCGTCCCAAAGTAGAAGAGTCACAAACAGTGCCTCTGAACAAACCCTCCCGAACAGGGGATCCTCGCTCTGACCCTTGAGTGACTTCTCCCCAGTTTCCAGACGATCCTTGATGAGGCCCCGTCACCGGCCCTGCAAGACCCACCCGCCTCTGCTCTTCAGTTTCCCATTCTGCCTGCCAATCGGGAGCTCAAACCTTCAGGAGTTCAGTATAAAAGAGAAAAATAAGGAATGACTCCCTAGACCTTTTTTTTTTTTTTTTTTTTAATCTAAAAACTTATCCTTAACTAGGGTTGGGTATATTTTAAAGCTTAGCTGATTTAATGGATTTATTTTTTTAGAAAAGAAACAAATGAGAGTTTCTGTGTGAGCAAATATGAGGGCAAGTCACTTCACCTCTCTGGGCTGTGGTTCCAGATCCAGGGGATGGGGGCTTGGGCCCACATATGCTCCTCACTTCTGCCACTCTCGCTCGCTGACTGGTCTCCCATCGGGCGCCCCTGGGAGCACGGGTCCAACCACATCTCTTTCAATGAAGCATGAACAGTGTCACCACCTAGAGCTGCCAGATCTAGCAAACAAGAATAAAAGAACATCCAGCTAAATTCGGATTTCAGATAAAAAATGAATGATGTTTTTGTAGCATAAATATGTTCGGTACAATATTTGGGACGTACTTGTACGTTTCTCTAGTTTCTTAGCTGGGGCTGCCATCACAAAGCAGCCGCTGACTGGTGCTTCAATCAACAGATCTTTATTTCTGGGTATTCAGTTCTGGAAGACGGAAGTCCAAGGTCAAGGTGTTGGCAGATTCAGTTCCTGGTAAGGGTTTGCTTCCTTGGTGGCAGATGGCCACCAATGTGTGCTCACATGGCCTTTCTTCAGCGCTTGCCCAGAGGAGAGAGAGACAGAGGCAGACAGGGACAGAAAGGCAGAGAGAAAACCAGCAAGCTTGTGTCTCTTCCTGGGTTTCTAAGGGAGCCTCACCCTCACATCTCGCTAACCTCACCTCCCTCCCAAAGGTCTCACCTCCAAATGCCATCACAATGGTGTGAGGGCTTCAGCATAGAAATCTGGGGGAGAAAGAAGTTTCCCAGGGCTTCCTACATTTTATTTGGCAAGTCCATACCACCCAACAGTATGCGAAGTCCCTTGGGCTGGACGAATCGAGGTACCCTGTGAACAGAGTATTAAGAAATACCAAATCACACCACCCAAGTTCGCCTCCTGCTGCCTTGGTCTAAAATGGACCCCACTCCTCTCATGAGTCCTTTGTCTTCCTTGGGATTTCACACAGTGACCCAAGAAGCATGCTCGGTAATTTCTTAGACATGAAACACTGAACACACCGTCTGCTATGGTATCCTGGTTATTATTATTTTCTTAATCCTGGTTCTTGTGGTTTCATCATCTCTCTCTAGTGCAATGAGACAGAAGCATAGCACTGGACCAGCATTGAGAGTCTGTGGTCTAATACTGCCTCTGGCCCTTACTTGCTGTGCAGCTTGGGCAAATCACTTGGCCTCTCTGGGCTATGGTTACTTATTCACACAATGGTAGTGCTGAACTCCTGTAACTGCCAAGTCTCTTCTGCTCTTTTCTTTTGTCCTGTCTCATGACTAACCACCAGTGCCAGCGGAGGGCACGAGTTCAACTCTTTTCTCTTCAGCTGGCCACACAAACAAACGCACCTTACTCCCAGCAATCATTAAAATCTGGTACCCCCCTGACGCCATTTAGGCTTCTGGCCATCCCTCTTGGGCAAAGGAGAGGTTTTTTTTCATTTCTGTTCCCTTTCCAGCTTGGGCTTAGCTTTCCTCACTTACATCCTAAGCTGTGAAAATGGACAGAGCAGGCGACAGGGAATAGAAGATGAACTGAAAAAAAAAGAAATCCCGCTACAATAAATTGTATCGCGGTGGAGATCTCTTTCCAACCAGAAAATTCGGAGCCCAGACAATGGCTCATCTGTTTCAAAGCATATTCATAGCAACAGAATTCCAGGTCAACGAAAGGGATTCTCCCACGTTCTTTGAGTTGACTGCAGAGGGATTTAACCCACACCTAGAAAAAAGAGCTCCTCCGGGGTGGATTCTGGGTGTGAGGGAGACCTGTCAACACACCTAGGGTGGTTGGCTGGAGTTGCTGCTACTTCCCTTGGGGCTCGTCCCACCTAATGACAGCGTGAGACAGAAGAGTCTGGGGCCCTGCCTGGGAGGACAGTTGGGTAAATATTTGGGCAGCTCTGGCTACTGCTGGAATGGTGAGCAGGAGCCGGGACCAGAGGAAATGGCCCCCGTCTCCCAGGCCCTCCGATGATACATTTTTATAAACATCCAGGCAGGCAGCCGCGAAAGGCTCCTGGGCTTCACAAACACATTTCTTATTCCACGGTCAGCGGAGAGCACGCTCGGAGCATGGGCGGTGAAGAGGGGGCAGGAAGCAGGAGGGGTCTGGAACCAGCTTTCTAAATTTAACACGCAGTTGCTTTTAGGCCAAGTGGATAAAAAATAAATTCCAGTGCTTAACACTCTTATCTTTGTTTACCGTTTCCCCAAACAGTGAGTGGCCGGCACTGTGACTCTGAGGCTGAATTATCAACGAGATTCACGCAGGAAGAAGGGATGGACGTGCCTGGGAGGGTGGGGGTAGATAGAGCTACTTGACCACTCTCTGCCTTCCCATGACCTTTATTCAGCCTGACAGAGTGGCCAGGATCTGCTAAAGTCACAAGGCTGTCCCTGGGTGGATGAGGTATGGCTGTGATGTTTCAGATCAACCCAGAAATAGAAGGCACCATGAGGTCACCCAGGTCAAGTGACTATTGATGAGGGGCCTATTAAGAGCCTTCAGTGACCTTTTTAGGTGCTCTGTCACTGGTCTTGAAAATCCCCAGTGAGCAGAGGCCCACCTCTTCTGTGGCTAAGTTGTGGTCACTGGAAAATCCTTGCCTGAGTTGTCACGGTCTTTCTCTGGGCCTTACACCATTGGCCTGGTTGCCCTCTCGGAGCTGCGTGGACTTTCCTGTCACATACTGCCCCACAGACATGCAAGGGTGCCCTGGTCTCCCCAGGGGTTCCCTGGTCCTTCCAGGGCACCTGGGAGAGTGGCCTACCATAGTCACCTTACTCCCTGGTGCTCAGTCCCCTCTCTGCCTGCTCATCCCTTGACCCCACTGGTACCCACTCTGTCCTCCCCCTCCCCCAGTGGACAGCACACTGGCCTCTCCTCATCCCTAACGCCCAGCCCCATCCAAGAGGCAATATGAAGCGTCCTCTGAGGTCCCCTGCTGTCCAGCCATTAGGTTTTCCTGGGCAGCACTGAAGGTTCAGTTCCGTGCTTTTCTTTCTCAGCCTTGTCCCAAAGACTCATCCACCTCTGTGTGGCTGAGCTGGACACTGTCACTTTTCCGCTTTTGGCATGAGCTGCTGTCCACCCAGGGCCTCCAGCCGGACCCTGCCACCATCAAGCTCCTCCCACACCTCGACAGACCCTGTTCCCGTCTTCCTTTCAGCCACCCAGGAAGGCGGCCTGGAAATGGCTCTTATCTCCCTTCATTTGCTGACCCCTCTCCCGGGTGAGTCTTCGTTTATAGCAACGATTGTGGTATCCAGGCCACATGTGGTACTCCCCTGGGGAGCTTGGACAGGGATACCAAGTCCTAAGCCCCATCCAGACCAATTAAATCAGAGTGTTTGGCCGTGGAGCCCAGCAACGACAGGGACAGCTGGGACGTGTGGCTAACAGGTAGCTGGAGGCTGGACGATGGCGGTGGCCTGCTCTCACTGACCCGCTTCCCTGCTCTCTCCTCACCACTCCAACAGGACCTTGTCGGAGCACAGGTAGCATTTCCAATGTGTCACCGCTCCTCATCGAAGCCCTCAGCGGCCCCACCATAAGAACATATCACTGAATGAACAATCAAAGGGTCTCCCAAACACACAGCCAGTTCTTCTTGCTCTGGGGTCACAGCTATCTACCCCTCCCCTCCCCCAGCCCAGGTGGGGAGCAAAGCCTCCCTGTGCAGTGAGGGAAGAAGCTCATTTTCTCTTCAGACTAAGTGCAGTCCACTCTTTCCCCCCAAAGCAGAGAAAGCAGCCAGGGTGATTTAACTGTCATTTACTTAGGAACTTATTTCTCTAAGCATCAAAAACAATCAACTGTGAATGATCCTAAATATTGCAAAACAACAGATAATTCAAAGACTCGAATCTACTTGGTGTTGGAATGCATTTTTGCTGATGAGTGCTTGCATCTGATAATTGGGACAATTCTTTCAAATTAGGTAATTAGATGTATCTTATTTGTTCCTACCCCCCAACACACACACACACACACACACACACACACACACACACACACACACTCTATAGGAATAAATAACTCAGCTCCCAAAATAGTGCCCTATTTCTTTCTTTCAACTCTTTCCTGGAATAGAGATAATGGTAACTTCAGGGCCCTGGAGGGGGTTGGGAGAGGAAAGGAGAAGGAACCCACGGAGTAAACAGAGGAACTAGATGTCAACAAGCTGCTTTAGAAGTCACCCTTAAAATTCAGACAGCATGAACAACCAGTTTGTAAAACTGCTTGAAATAGCTACTCAAACTGGAAATACACATCTCATAGGACCCAGCAATTCCACTCCTGGGTATATACCTAAAAGAAACTTGTGCACATGTTCACCAAAAACCGTATTCAAGAATATTCACATCTGCTTTATTCAAAATGGTCTCCAAACTGGGAGCATCTCAAATGTCCACTGACAGTTGAAAGGATGAATACGCGGTTACACGGTAGCAGTGCACAGCAGAGCACCACACAAGAATGAACACACAACAACTATAACTCCACACAACCACAGCTACCTACCACATGGAAGAATCTCACTAAGAAAACAGGCAGATGGGAAAAGCCTGCCTGCTGGGTACTCCACTGATAGAAAGCTCCGGCGAAAATGCAAAAGTCTTCTGTGTGTTAGAAATCAGCTTACTCGTGAAGGGGTCCTGGGGGGATCTCAATGTTCTGGAATGTTCTGTCTTGGTCCAGACAGTGCTACACAGGTGTGTTTACCTTGTGAAAACTCTACACTCCTGTTTGTGCTGTTTTTCTACACATACGTTATTCTTCCACAAAATGCACAAAAGGAAAGGAAAGAAGATAGAGAGGGAGGAGGGAAGAAAGGTAGGCCCATGGGGCTGGAGATGTGGCTCAGCGGTAGCGCGCTCGCCTGGCATGCGTGCGGCCCGGGTTCGATCCTCAGCACCACATACCAACAAAGATGTTGTGTCCACCGAGAACTAAAAAATAAATATTAAAAATTCTCTCTCTCTCTCCTCTCTCACTCTCTCTTTAAAAAAAGAAAAAAGAAAAAAGAAAGAAAGGTAGGCCCAGGAGCAGGGCAGAGTGGGAAAGGCTTGGAACTTGAACACCTGGATTCAGTGTCACTCTGCCTTGGCTAAACCATTCACTGTGTGAATCTCTGACTTTTTTCATTTATAAAATAGACAAGTCTCCCTACCTACCTCACAGTGCAGTTGTGAGGACCAAGTGGAATAGACGTACGAACCATCCGGTGAGCAACACGGTCCTGCACAAGGCAAGGCTGTAATCATCACAGACCTCTGAAGACAGGAATCCTAAAGTGGGTCAGCAGGATGGACAACGCTCCACCCAGGGCCCTGGGCAGAGGACTGACACCCCTGGGATGTGTGTGCTGGATGCAGGTTGGCCACGGCCATTTATCACATCCTGATCCCTTAATGTCCAGGAGCACCTGGGATGATCCCTGGGTTTGTATGAGACGGGTTCTGTCTCTTTTCTTATAAAGTAGATATAAACAGATGCTCTATACACTATCCCAGGTGTTTGTCTAAGGTTTAGGAACATTTCTCCATCCAAATCTGCCAAATTCTTTAAACTAGCCCATGCGCCTTTCTGAGCATTGCCAGTGATGTTGATAGAAGACTCTTCACACCTTCCCCTCAAAACCAAACCCTCAGTGGCCTCTCACTCCCCGCCTGAAACAGCTCACTGGACCCCGATGACCTCCAATGACAGATCTATGGAATCTCAAAGACAAACTGTCAGAGCTGCCAGGATCTTGGCCTCCCAAGTCAGAGAATCAGTCAGGAGGCCACCAACCTCCCTCAGCTGGCCAGGAAAACTCAGGTTGCCAGGGAGGGGTCTTGCTTCTCATCTTGTAGTTAAAGGGCAAAGTGAGGTGACCACATTTTCCATGGATGGGTTTCATATGATAGTCTTCCGTTCCTCAGGGAATCAAAGCGCATGGAAATCTTTCTTCTTCATATAGCTGTGTGGCCCCTAGCTGTCCCCATGCTTAAAGGGTTTCTAATTCCCTGCTTTTAGAGAGCAAAGGCTGGCCCCGCTTGGTCCCTCTGCAAAGTACCCAGGCCAGTGCGGTATGGGAGAGCCCTTACACATGCATTTGATGCTGCTATGGCTACTGCTCAGCAAGGACAGTACTGAAGCCACCCCTGCTTCTGATTCCTTTAGCAAAACAGGAAAGAATTTTTCTGTTAGATCTGGAGACAATCTTTATGGAAACAGTGACATTTTTCTTTTCTTTTTTTCATTTATATTCTAGGTCATATCCAGTGAGTGGTATAAGTACATGAGTGACTCTGTGTAGCTGTGTGTCTGTGTGTGTGTGTGTGTGTGTGTCTTTCAGAGAGAATAATACTCAAAAATCTAAATGTAGCATGGTGCAAACCTGTAATCCCTATTACTTGGGAAGCCAAAGTAGGAGTATCACAAGTTTAAGGCTAACCTGGTGATTTCAAGACCCTGTCTCAAAAAATAAAAAGGGCTGAGGGTGTAGCTCAGTGGTAGAGCACCTCTGGGTTTAATCCCCAGCACTGAAAAATAAAGACCCTAAGTATAGAAATGCAAGACTGGTAGGAGAGAACAGTGTTATTTCCTGCTTAAAAAGATTTATCAATAGATTTTCCACAAAGTTCTCTGGTCTCTTTACAGCATTTCAACGTTGGTTTAGAGATCTTCTGCTATATGATAGCAAATCTAGGAGACCAAGAACCTTAGAAATAAAATTAGAAGTTAGTGTCACTGAAGATTACATATAAATCAGTGTCCCTGAAAATAAAGGACCTCTGTTTTGAGAATGTAAACCATGAGGCAAAGATGCCACTTACTTCTTTATTCTCTGTTTTTCCTAATATTTAATTTTCAACCTTCTAAGGGCACATTTATTTGATAAAATAAGTCCCAGTTGAGATGAATTCAATAGGACTTTAAATTGCTTTCTTCCTAACACATCTTTATAGAGTGATTCAATACCGAAGACAGAGGCCTCCAGAGGAAATGAGCTCCTGCCACTGAATATGTCCAACAGAAGTATCCCCTGCTGGTCAGGCCCGTTAACTTTCCAGGGACTTTTGCCTTTGTCATCTCATTTGCCCTACACTGCCAGATGGGAGGGACAACATCATGATCCCAACTGGCAGCCATGGTGACCTGTCCATGTTGCCCTGGTGACTGGCCCAAGGTCCCAGCTGATAGGTGATCCACCGGGATCTGAACCCTGCCTGCCCTGGCCAGATCAGGTGGCTTCCCCAGACACAGCCAGGGTGAGGGAGAGAGGCTGCAGATTCCTCCCAAATTCTGAGTAGTTTGGCCTTTGCGACAGGAGTCAGGGAGATCCCTGGGAATGACTTTAACCTTATCTTTTGGAAGCGCTGAAGTTTAGCATGCTGCCTGGCTTGGAACTGGAGAATATCCTGCTCTGTCCACCAAGTTTTCCTGGCCCACCAGGCCTTGCAGACCTGCCTGAGCACTGACTAGCTCTTAGTAATGCATCTGCTGGGTTCTGCTGGCAGGGGGCCTGGGCATGTGGAGGCCAAAGGCACCTTACAGACTGTGCCCCAGAGCTCAGCCCGGGGCTCCTGTCCTCCTGTTTGCCTGGCTGCCCAGAAGCTGCTTCCATTTTCGACAGGCTGAGTGAGCCGCCAGCCTTTTCTTCCAAGGAAAGGCGCTTCCTTCACTAAGCTTCCTTCCTCTCCCTCTTCACCCAAGTTAGATCCCACCCCAGTTTTTTGTTTCAGGGTTTCTAGATGCCAAAGAAAAATATGCAGCATCCATACTAGCTACCATCCCCGTTTCCTCTCTTGGCAGCCACCACCCACCATGTGCTTCCCACCCAGGGCCACACCTGTGTTCTCCAGCATCTTCAGGCTTGGCCCAAGCGGTTGCCCTCATGAGATGCCTTTCTACCCCTCTGCCTGGCAAACGACCACTCTCCAGGGCCAGCTCACAATGGCCCCTGACCTACTCGGCCAGCCTGACATTCTGTACACACACCTCGGGTTTTCTGAATAGGTGTTCCATTCACTATTGTCACTTAAACTTTTTATTTACCTTTTTATTATGCAGAGTGTCACCCACCTCAATAGGACCCACCTGAAACCACCCAGCTTCATTGATTTCTACACTCTTCTTCCTCCACTTCCAACTTTTAAAAATATTCAGACATCATATATATCCAGCCATCTGTCAATATTCAGCATATATGTCTTTAAAATGAGAAGTCTTTTCTAAAACATGACCCCAATGCCATCATTACACTAAAAACAAAATGGGCCATAATTTTTTTTTAAAGGATCAAATATCCAGCTGGTTTCAAAGTCCCCTGATTGATCCATGGTATTTGTTTTTCATTGGTTTGTTTGAACACACATCAAAACAAACCTACCCACTTTTCATCAGAAAGGTCTCAGTGTAGACCTTGGTCCCTGTCCCCCCACCCCAGCCTCCTAGGTCCCAAATGTCTGGGGTGCACGCTCTTCATCTGTTTTCCATCCTCCTCTCCACTGGATTGTATCCTGATAGACAGAGTCTCAAGGGAGTAAAAGAGCCAGTGTTGTTAGTCACACCTCCTGGGCTTAGCACAGTGCCTGCTCCATAGTATGTGCTGGCTCCATACAAGTTCCTAAATGGCTAAATAAATGGTCTCCCAAGAACTAGCCTTCCACTCCTCCAAAGCCCATTCTAGAAAACTTTACACATCTAGTACCATGATATGCTTGGAAGTGTGTTTCTCCAAGGGGCAGGGCCCTCATTATATCCAGATCCCAGAACCCAGCGCCTGACTGGCATGAGGTGTTCGCTGAGGGAGAGCTAAATGAAAGGAACACTTTTCTCTCCATGAGATTTTGGGCTCCAATGCTTTCCTCTCTGCATCTCCTTTTTTTCTCATCTCTATCTGAAGAATTTGGATGCAATGATTTCTAAGGTCCTTTTCAGGAATGGGGAACCCTCATTTACCATACGCTTGCTGCCCTCTGCTGGCAGGACTGGCTCAGGACCCTGAATCACTGAGGTTCAAAGCAAGAACTACAGGCCAGCAAATAGGGATGGGTGGATGGAGGGTCTGCACCTGGGATGGGAACTTGACCTTTGTTGCCTTGTTTGGGTTACACTAGAACATAGTGGGGCCTCCCTCCACCCCTGCCTTCCACTCCTCCCATGTGGAGGCACTCATGACCCAGACAAGCTTTAAAAGAACTGGTGCCCAGTCCCCACCCCGGGCCACTCATTTAATCCCTGAGGAGTGGGACCAAGTGCCCTCGTGGATTAAAAGCCATCCAGCTGGTTCTGATGCACAGGCGCACCCAGACCCACTAGGCCAAGGTGATGGTCACATGTGAACCTTGAGTAGGAAGCTAGAAACACAGAAAGCCATCCAGAGGAAGGGTGGATAGAGACTTTGGTTTAATAGTCAGCCTATCTTAACAACTTCCCTTGACAAACCCTGACAGCTTATATTTTTCACTGGGAACCTACACTATGTACCTGCTGGGAGCATGGCTTCCAGATTCAGTGTTGTTTCTTTTGTTTTCTTTTCTCTTTTTGCTTTCCTTCCTTCCTTCCTTCCTTCCTTCCTTCCTTCCTTCCTTCCTTCCTTCCTTCCTTCCTTCCTTCCTTCCTTTTCTTCTTTCTTTCACATTCTTGCATTTGTTAAGACTCCTTTGGTTGCAGATAACAGAATTCAGATGCTAACTTTGGCCACAAGTGAGAATTTGCTGGAAGAGCGCTGAGATGCTACCCCCAGGCTACTTGCCAAAAAGCAGATGGCCAAGGGGAACCGGAGCTCGGGAAGACACCAGGAAACAGTCTCCCTGTCCTTTGCCTCTGCCTCCCTCCACTTGTCTAAATTGTGTCTTCTTTCCCAGGCCAACTGTTGTTTTCTGTTCATTAATCCCTGAAGCAGAAGGTGGCCACCAACAGCTCATGCTCAACCCATGTTCAACTTCTGCCTGCTACACAACGCTCCTTTTTTCCTTTCTCCTTGGCCAGTCATAGTCTGCGAGCTGACTATATAATTTGTGAGCCCAAAGCAAAGTGGAAACGTGAGGGCCTATCTTCAAAAAGCAGGAGGAGGTGCCACTAATGGTGCAGATAAACCTCTCCCTTTCTTCCAAAACACAGACTCAAAGATAAAGTTATGCCAGTCATGGTGGTGTTGCATGCCCATAATTTCAATGGCTCAGGAGGCTGAGGCAGGAGGATTGTAAGTTCAAAACCAGCCTCAGCAACTTAGCAAGGCCCTAAGCAACTTAGTGAGACAGTCTCACTAAATAAAATATAAAAAGGGCTGGGGATGTGGCTCAGTGGTTAGGCACCCCTGGGTTCAATTCCTGGTACCAAAAAGAAAAGATGAAGTTATTAGGACTCTAAGACAGTGCCCACAGAGCATCAGCCCCCAGCACAGGGCCCTTCCCACTGCTCAGAGCTCATCTGGCAGCCCTGGTGGCCTGCAGTGGAAGTGGGAAGTGTGGTGTGAAGTTGTGAGACCCCAACGAAGGAACAGTACCCAGAATTGAGATGAGAGCGCACTGGGAAAACCAATCATTGTTATTTTTTATCACAAAGTGCCAATACCTCACTTGTCTTCCAAATTCACAAACATATAGACCTGGGATTAAACTATAAGGATTCTGCAACTTGACTCAGGGGCATCAAGAACAGATGCACCATACTGAACAGCTATGCCATCTTAGATTAGCTAAAACATTTACCATGGACTTCAAGACTCCGTGCGTCCTGGCCCTGCCCCTTCTGCCACCTCTGTCCCTTCTACCTTCTCTGCATTTCTAGCAGGTTCACAGGCAACAGTATGCTACTGCCCCCAGGGAAATCACTGGGAGATCAAGCCACATGGTGGCTCCCAGGTTTTAAGTGGTTCCCCCTGCAAGGGGAGCCAGGACCCGAACCTATCTGTGGAAGCAGTGGTGGCAGAATGAACTTGTCCAGGAGGTCTGTCTCATGGTGCTCCGGGGAGGGGCGGGGACATAAGAAAGCCCCCCCCCTCCACCGTGGGGATCCTTCCTGGATTAGTGTTAGCTAATTGACCTACCAACCGACTCACTTGGCCCTGAGGAATGTGGTGAGAGGCTGGGAGGGTCGGGGAAGTCCTCCCTTGCAGAAACCAGCCCAGCAGTGAATAAACTGAACAGTGAATAAACTTCCGGTGCCTCCACCCTGACCCACCCTACCCACTGGTGTGCCCACATCCTGCTCCACCCACCTGCAATATGTTCTCCCCCTTCCAATGTGGGTGAGAGTCAGGGAGTGATGCTAGGATCCCCCAATACCTGAACCCCCCCAAACTGAGCAGTGAATAAACTCCCGGTGCCTCCACCCTGACCCACCCTACCCACTAGTGTGCCCACATCCTGCTCCACCCACCTGCAATATGTTCTCCCCCTTCCAATGTGGGTGAGAGTCAGGGAGTGATGCTAGGATCCCCCAATACCTGAACCCCCCCAAATCTGAGTAGTTCCCAACTTGCCCTAATCTGCTGTGTGAAAATGGGGATCTCATTGATTTACTTTGGTTTCTCATCCCAACCACTTGTAGTTCTTCGGTTTGGCTATGAGCATCCTTTCAACAGCTTTCCTAAGTGAGTTCTTTTCTTACTGATTTATAATAGTTCTCTGGGGTTTTGTTACTATTAAGGTTTTATAAATGTTGTAAACATTTTTTCTTCTTTACTATTTCATTATTTGTCTTCTAACTTTGTGGTGTGCCGATTTCCACCCATGTGACAGCCTCTCTCAGCCTCAGTTTTCTCATCTAAGAAATGGGAAAACAGCATCCTCATTGGTCTGCTGGGAGGTTTGAAGGGGTAATGGATGTGCAGAACTCAGTCAACCACATCATCAGATCTTAATAAACACAATTGCTGCTGTAATTTGGGAACAAAATTTATGTTACTTTCACCCAAGTCCAAGACTGTACCTGCTCATAATGTCCAGCACTGTGAAGTTCAGCGCAACAGAACATGTGGAGTGCGGGTCTGATGCCACCTGGATGGCATCTACTTCTCATCTTGTGGGTTTTTCACTTGAGTGTATGCTAAGGTCGCAGCAGAACTCTGAGGTTCATGAAAAAGTGCCGTGGGGCTCCAGCTAACACGACCTTCTTCCGTTGTCCCTACACTGCATTAGAGGGCCCCTGCGTACCACAGCCTCCAGGAAGGCCTGCCCTATCTGGACATGGTGATCGCAGAGACCCTGAGGATGTACCCGCCAGCATTCAGGTATGTGCGCAACCCCCACCCTGCCCTGCACTCTGGGTCCCTTCAGCATCGCAGTTTGGAACCCTCACTGATCCCAGCCTGTGACCAGCTGTGTTATCACATATGCTCTTGATGACAAAGTCTGAGTCCTGGGTTCCTTTGTCTCCCGTGGCACCAGGCACAATGCCCCGGATGTTTGGCCCATTCTGCTGTAGGTTAACCACTTTCTCAAAGCATCACCAGTCTTTCCTTAATGTAGTCTTCCTCCCCAACTCAAGCCAATCTCTTTGGCCTCCTGCCTTTGATGGAGTTCGCCACTGCCCCTGTCTAATCATTTATTCATTCAGCAACTGTTTATTAAGCATCTACTTTGCCAAGCACTGTGAAGTCAGCCTGGATACAAAGCAGATCAAAGTCCCTGCCCTTGGAGACAACATCATCCAGGGCTGGGGATGCTCCTCCCTGGTGTCCAACAGCTCCAACCTGTAACATCCTCCAAACTCCTAGACAAGACTTCCCAGACAAGGACATCTGACTCACCTGTCGCCCCTCCTCCCCTGCCAGCACTTTTAGCAGTAATGGTATTTCATATTATATTCTCTGACACACTTTTACCACCCCACAACATGTCACTAACGTACAGTCAGCAATGCCAACCTGAAAGTGCCCTGAGAATAGGAATCAAATCTGTTTCTTTTAATTTTCCCCAAATGGGGCTCCTCTTGGAATAGGGCATCTTAACCTTGGTCCACAGGCTCTCAACAGCAGCAAAACTGTGGCCAGGTTTCAGGTTATAGAAACAGAAGAAGCACAGGCAGTTAATTGTATCTCATGAATTCCAGTCAGTACTTCCATGAATCAACATACCACATAGACCATATGGAGGTACCTTTTGCCATTTCTAAAGAGAAAATGTGGAAGATTTGAGGGTATCTCAAAGTGATATTTCAAACCAAAAGCATTACAAAGAGTGTGACTATAGATATTATGCAAGATGTTCAAGTTCAGAAGCAAATATGAAAACTTACAGTGGTGTGCATGCCAGGTGTCTTGGTACAGAGAGGCCAGTGAGTCAGGGGCTCTCCCAACACCAGCATCAAGACCTGATTCCGTGGCTCTTTCTTAATTTTCTTGGGAGCCTCAAACAAACTGCTTTCCAATCTTTCCTCCCTTCCACGCCTCCGGCCCCCTCCTCCCGCTCTTCCTCCCCCCCCCCTCCTACATGATTTATATCTAGCTTTCTTCCAAGGGGACTGTGGGCAGTGATATTCACATTAAAATGAAGTTCAAAACAAAACAGTCAGTGATAAAACTGAATGAGTCTGCTTAAAGGGCCCTTACTGGGCTCAGAGATGGCTGCTAACTGGGGTCAGACCTCTGCGTGGTGGCTGAGGTTCCTGGCCGAGAGCAGAACCAGCTGAGTCGAACAGTTGCGCTCCCCAGTGGGAGGAAAGTTACAAACTGATTAAAGACACACTATTTCCTGGATCTAAACTCAATCAGGAATTCACCCGATGAGACCTCATGTAGGCGGCATGTTGAAGAACAAAGTGAACGGCCTCTAAAATAGAAAAATCAACCTGGACAGGTGTGGGGACACACAATGCTATGGTCAGTTCTCTTGGCAACCCCTTAATAAAGAGTCACTTGGTACAGTCATTGCTCTGGGACCAGGTTACCCATGATCTCAATTGAATCAACATACCACAGAGACCATCTTGAGATACCTAGAGAATCTGGGTGGACTAAAGTTCCCCCATAGAAGTGCACTGGGGGATCTTGGGAAAGCCCCACACTGGCTCTGGGCTTCTCTTTCCCATGACACCTGTGCTGCTGGCCCCACAAAAACTCGGAGAGACTCCAGGAAAATAGATATGGAAGCATCCCTAGGCAGCTACAGCATGCGGGTTGTGGAGAGGGGACAAGGCGCTGGGCTTGATCCAGGACAGCTCTTTGGCAGCTCACTCCCCCAGCCTTCAACCCCCACCAGACAGCAGACACAAGGGGTGGGGCAGAGTGACATTTAGGGGGATATAGGGACAGTGAGCATTTTGTTTATTTTACTTTCTCCCAGAAATGCATGGTGACTTCTCCTGAGCACTGTCACAGCTTGACTTATCCACAGAAGAAACTCAGTGTAGAAAATGTGACGATTCTTGGTTAGTGATCTGAATGAATCCACTTGGGCACAGTACCATTCAGCTGACCGCAGGCCTCTCCTGAGGCCTAGTCTAGCCAGGCAGGAGACCCAGCCACTGGATGGGCGGGCCCTACTAGCCAGCCTCCAGTGGTCAAAGCTGATTCTGGTAAAGATGAAAAAGCACAGGTGCCAGGGGATGGCCTGTTTTGTCCCCTTTGGGACAGGTTACAACTTCACAAACCCCTGCCCTGGTCTTAGTGTGGGTGTTTGCTACCATCCCAGGCACATGCTCCTGCATGAGTAGGTCAGGATCTGAATGGGGTCTCCTTCCTGGCATCTTAACTATTCCAGACTTAAAGGAAAACTTAAAACAGAGGAGAACAGAGAGAGGAGCCTCACATTTGCTCTTGGTTTTTTTTATGAGCAGGAGCAGGGTATCATCATAACTTATGTAATAATTATATTTCCTCTAAGGTATTTAGGTAAGCTTCAGGGCACAGTGGTGCACACCTATAATCCCAGGAAGCTGAGGCAGGAAGATTCCAATTCTAGGCCAGTCTCAGTAACTCACAGAGACCCTGTCTCAAAAAATAAAAAAGGCTGGGCGGGGAAGGGGGGCAGATTTGAAGTAAAAGCCAGCATAGAAGTATTTTTAATTTTTGAAGTGATTATATTACCAAAATAACTTGCTTATACTTTAAAAAATAAAGAAGGATCCAAAGGAATCCTTCTTTGCCCGAGTCCAAGTCCCTTGAGAAGCCACTAGTACAAGTTGAGGCATTCTTCCAGAAATGTTAGATTCGTACGCAAACTTCTATAGTCTACCCTAAAAATAAAACAAATGGCATTATGCTATTGCTATCAGGCATGACAACCTGACCAGACCTCCTTCTCTCTAGCAGAAGCAGTTATCTGCAGAGAGGCAGACAATGGAGAACCCCAATTTCCTTTAGGTAAACCTCACAGGACTTATAGAGCAATCTAACCCACAGAGACAGAAAGCACAAAGGTGGGTTCCAGGGACTGGGGGAGGGGAAGGAGGTCAGTGGTAATGGGGACAGTCTCCCTTGGGGAATATGAAAAGACCTGGCAGTAATGGTGGCTCAGTAGGCATGGACTTAATGCCACAGAACTGTGCACTTAAAAATGGTCCAAATGGTAGGTTTTATGCTATTTATATTTTACAATAAAATAATAAATAAATAAATGAGTAAATCCAACCTCACCAGGGTCAGTTCTGGCATTAGAATATTCCAGAATTACCATAGCAGCTGACTCATCAGCTTTGAGGCCGTTATAGTCAGACACCCTCATGTTCTGTTTTAGGGATTAATATGCAGGAGATTTTCCATTGATTCTAGGCACTTGGGGGGTGGTGGGGTGGTACAGAAATGAGCAGGGGTAGGCTGGCAGAGGGGAGGGATGTGCATCCCTGAGATTCCAGTCAGGTTGAGGAAACAGGCCTTCTCTGCAAGGGAAAGTGTGTTGGAGACCAAGCCTTGACATGGGCCGTGACTGGCACCCCCACCAGCCCTCCTGTTAGGAAACATCGAAGGTGAGGAAGTGGGCTTTGTTTCCTTACTGTGGTCCATGCCTAGTAAGGGCACAGTGGTGCACACCTATAATCCCAGGGTCTCTGTAAGTTACTGAGACTGGCCTAGAACTTGGAATCCTCCTGCCTAGTAAGCGGGCTGATGTTGAAATCAGAAAGAAACTTCTAACACCACATTCCCAGAAGTAGCTGGGAAGAGGGTAGGCAGGTGGGAAGGGGCAGTGTGATACAGAGAAGCTAGTTGCTGTGACCCCTCCCTTGTCCTGAAGGTTTTGTCCCATCTTTTAAAATTCCAAACAAACTATGGCCAGAACTCTTAGAAGCTTGTGCTAAACCAAAAATCTAGAATTCTACATTTTTGTAACCCAAACTGAGGAAATGAGAGGTTCTTTGGCTTTCCATCTCAACTTTTGTTTCTGGGAGATTCTAGATCTAAAGTGTAACAGCATATTCATTTAACAGGACCTCAGAATGAGGGCATTATATAGGGTTTAAAGGTTTAAGGTGAAAATGATTGAAATGGGGCTGAGTCTAGGACACAACCGTTTAGGGGTTGGTAGCTATAGGGAGGCGAGGGTATTAAAGGGAGGCTTGATAGTTGACACTCCTCTGCTTTATCTCAAGTGAGCAATCTATTGTTCTGATAGGAAAGCTGTTTGCCCAGATAAATTAGTTTGCTTTACTTTCTAAAGCAAACAGTGGAGTTATTTCTTGGTTTAGTGGCTTATCTTCCTGGGCAAGAATTTTCTGGAAGAGGCAGAAAGCCACTTTGACCTGAGGGGCGGCCATGCTCAGCCCCAAGAGTAAAGTTATGCTGCTCCGAAACTGGACGCTCCATTCTCAGGTGAATCTCTGTCCACGTCGAGCAAGGCAAAGCTTCCATGAGCGCTGTGCTGGGTTGTGCAGCTGCTCAGTGTTCTTGGGTAACGGGTGCTCGGTGTAAGAAACCGAGGTGAGATAAGGACACTAGAACTCAACCTACTAGAACTCTTCAGGACCCAAAAAGGGCCTTCACAGGCAGGCTCATGGAGGAGGCCCGGGGTCACCCTGGGGTATGGTCTCACTAGCCCTAGGAGCTGTCCAGAGACCCTCAGCTCAGCCCTCCATGTAGCCTGAGGTGGCCTAGTGCCCCAACCTACTTCAGGCCTTAATCCCAAATGCTCCCCAAAAGGCTCTCACTGCACCCCAAACTGTTCCCAGTTTTCCTGGGTTCTGATCTCCTGCTTCCTTCTCCTATTCATGGCTCCATTACACCCATTGAACTTGACATTCAGCTACAAGCTTCACTGGCCACTAACTTTGACTCCATTCTCCACTCTGGGGCCACACAGCCTCAGACACCTGGGACCCCTGCCCAGCTCCAGGGCTCTCTCCTAACAAGATTGACAAGCCACTCTGGTTGCTGCCAGAAAACTGGATTGGAAGAAAAAAGATCAAGCTCTCAATCAAGGAGGAGGCAGTAAAATGCGATCGTCCACTAAGTAAGCCTCACGGCAAATGTGCAGCAAGGGCAGAGTCCAGAACCGCTGGAGGAGAGCCAGGAGGGGAAGTGGGCGACTGTTGCAGCGGCTCTGCTCACCTTAACTTTGAGGAGCCTGTGGAACAGCCCAGGGGAGAGGTCTAATCTGCAGCTGGAAATACGAACCTGCGGTTTGGTTTGGGGCTGGGGAAGGGGACTCAGGATGTAGTGGAAGTCATGAGTGTGGGTGACATCCTAGGAGACACCAGGTATAAGAGGTTGAAGAATCAGAGGAACCTACTAAAGAGAGGAGGGGAAGGAACTCCTGTCACGCAGGAGGAAAACCAAAGCAAGTGATGTCATTAAAAATCAAGTAGTAGATGGAGAGAGGAAGACAAGGAAGAGGAGGAGGAGGAGGAAGAAGAGGAGGAGGAGGAAGAAGAGGAGGAGGAGGAGGAGAGGGGGAGGAAGAGGAGGAGGAAGCAGCTTATTTTTCAGCTGTTCTGTGAGTTCAAAATTATTTCCAAAGAAAAACCAAAACCAAAGCAAAGAAAGGTGCAAGGAAAAAGTGGCCCAGGAGGCCGAGGAAGAGGAAGAGGAAGCTGAAGAGTACCCACCAAATGGTCTTTGGCCATCTCTGCATGAGGACCGTCTTCGGGCTGGGGGAGGAGACAGAAGCTGGACAGTAGGCTAGGCAGTGAAACGGAGGGGACGAAGCAAGGGGGTGAGCGAGGACAGTCTGAAGAAGCTGAGGGGGAAGACAAGAAGGGGAGGAACTGAAAAACTACCCTCCACGCCTCTGCCAGGAACAAGCCCTTGGAAGGCATCCTTGCACCCCCAACCCCAAGCACACAGAGGGCACTCCACTGCTTCCTTGATGGATGGACAGAGGTGTGGCTGCGGGCTTTTGCAGCAAAGGCCAGGCACACCTGAGGAGCCTGGAGACTAGAGGCTCCTGGGCAGTAGAGGGCTCACAGGATGGGGGCTGGGCCTCCTTCCCCTGCCTCATCCCACACCCCACATTGGCTACACCGTCTGCTGCAGCCCACCCACCTGCAAGCTCTCTTGCCTATCTCTGCAGGTTCACGCGGGAGGCGGCCCGGGACTGCAAGGTGCTGGGGCAGCGCATCCCAGCAGGCACCGTGCTGGAGACAGCGGTGGGTGCCCTGCACCATGACCCCGAGCACTGGCCGGACCCTGAGACTTTTGACCCTGAAAGGTGAGCACTCCCCTGTTAAATGGGCCCTGAGCCATGTTTGTGGACTGAGACTCCTCAGCGGAGGTGACAGAGAAAAGTACAGGCAGTTGTCCCTCCAAAAGTCAAAGGTCATGACAATTCAGACATCATTTGTAACATTTTAAAATGCCCCAAGTTGAATACAGAGATTTGACATTCAGCAGCAATGCACGTAAAGAACAATCTCTTCCATTTGTTCAAGCAGGATGCAGGGTGTGGGGTGGTATTTGAGTGTGCACTGGAGGGAAACAGTCGTTTCAACACAATCCTATAGTGTCAGCTAAACTTCCCTGCCATCTACATTCATGAGACCTGGATCCTCCTCCTTTTCCTGACATGGATTTGGTCCATTATCTAATTTCATTTCTAGATTCTGTGATTTAAAATGCCCAAGCAGGCCTCCACACCCTGCCACAAGTCAGAATCGATCGCTAGCCCTCCCTTTGCCATCTGCAGGAGCAGCGCTGGCCAGACAGCCATTGTGTCTTCACCTTTATGGCACCATCTGGACCTAGCCCAACTGTATAACAGGGTCACTAGGAAACCCTGGGCAGTGGGATCTAGAAAAATTATATCCCACTGCTTAGCAGGTCCTAGAAATACAGTTAAAGACCAAGAAATACCAACAGCACCCAAGTAAGAGGTAGTAAGAAGCAAGTTGGCTGTTACAAAATGTGATGGTCCCCTAGCTCCACTGGCACAACACATCTGGCAAATGCTGCAATTTGGTAGCAGATTCAGCAATTCCAAGGAAGGACCTCTGGTGTCCAAATATCATAAGTCCCAGTGATTCAAGTTTCAGGTGCTCAGGTCAGCAAAGCCAGTGTGGTAGGGGAGGCAACTGAGACAGCAGGACAGGCCTTGGGATGTCTGTAGGGAGCACAGTGGCCAGTGTCCAGGGACTTAACTGAGGAAGGAGATGGGTGATGCCTCATCATCCTCTGGCTCCAGGTCAGGGCTGGGATTTACCACCTGGATTTCATTTAGTTCCCAGAGCCTTAGGGAGAGTCCTACAGGAAACCATGCAGGGGTTATGCCTACTTGGGGTAATGGGGGCTCAGATGAAGGGCTGCTCAGCCAAAAGGAGGGACTTCAGATGGAAGGAAGCAGGCATTCGGGCCAACACTGACCTTCATACTGACTTTCAGGTTCACAAAAGAGGCCCAGAGGCAGCGGCAGCCCTTCACATACCTGCCTTTCGGGGCCGGCCCCCGGAGCTGCCTTGGGATCCGGCTGGGGCTGCTGGAGGTCAAGCTGACACTGTTCCATGTCCTGAGCAAATTCTGCTTCGAAGCCTGCCCTGAGACTCAGGTGAGGGCCCACTGTTCTGGGGAGAGGGTGTCACTCCAGTTCTCTGCACCACAGCTGGTCAACCAGGGCAGCCTCAGGCTGTGTGTGAGGGCTGGTGCTGGCTCCTTAACCTCCCTGGGCCTCAGTTTCTTGATCTGTAAAAGGGGGTGATGAGAAAAATACCCTCCACCTCTCCAAGTGAGAATCTTGTGTTAATACTTGGGCTTGGACAAAAGCCTGCCTGTAGTGGCCCCGTGATGTACACTCGGACTGGGCCTCATGTCGCTACAGCTCTTCCCTCCTCAGCAGAGGAGCCAGATGATGTGTGCGTGGCTGTGAAACGTTCCACCTTTGAAGGGTTTGGGGTGCATGGCTTGTCCTGCACCTTCTCTGGCTCCCCCAACGCATTACAGTGCTCTCTGCATGGATGGGAAGCAGAAGGGCTTCAGTTCCTTGGAGGATGCTCCCCTCCCCACTGTACAGATGGTCACTCTCCTGTCCCCCATTGCCTCGGCTCAGTCCCTGTCACAAGTGGTGACACACATTCCCCAGCAACATATACCTTCACTCCTGAAGTTCCAGTGAGGCTCACAGACACTGCCCTCACCCATCTGGGACCTTCTCACGCCCGCCCCCCACTACCTTCCCGTCCTGGCCTCCCTCTCACCCATACTCTAGGCCCAGAGGTAGGCCAGGAAGCTTAAATCACCACCTTTTGTGGTAGGTTTTATTATTCCCATTCTTTAAATGAGGAACCAAGTTCAAAGAGGTTAAGTGACTTTCCTGAGGTCACACAATTGGACTGCAGATTCAGTAAGGGCAGGGTCAATGGTACTGTGCCCAGTACCCAGTACCCAGCTGCGTGTCAGGCCATGGCACTGTTCACTCATTCATTCAACAAATTCTAATGACAAATGTGTGGCTGGCCAAAAAGAAGGTGGGTTCAAACCTAGAACCTTTACACTCCCAAGTGCTCCAGCATGACATCAAGCTACCTCCCTGCATAGCGGAGACTCTCAGCATGCGTGGTCCTGCCACCAGGAAACCCTTCTGCACAGCTGCAGACTTGAACAGGCAGTGTAAGGGGACTGATAAGGACACAGTGACAGACAATAATGTTTCCAGATCTGGAGACTGGCAGTGCCTCTGACACACAAACTGGGCTAGGCGGGTGTAGAGGAAGATGGATTTGGCCGGGGTACACAAAGACTGAGGCCCTGCAATGAAGATGTCCACCAAGGGCTGATGGTAAGGGTGGAACAAGTGAGGGGTCAAACTGAGAGGAAGGACAGGGCATCTGATGGTCTCAGTATTCTAGGGTCAACTACTTCCTTTTGGGGGCTTTTCAGACACAAATATCCAGATCAATGTCCAAAAATACATCCCTCAGCTCAAGAACCAGCCATGAGGGCTGGGGTTGTGACTCAGTGGTAAAGCACTTGCCTGGCATGTGTGAGGCATTGGGTTCGATTCTCAGCACTGCATATAAATAAATTAAAAAAATAAAGGCCCATCAACAACTAAAAATAAGAAAATACTAAAAAGAGAACAAAAACTAGCCATGAGAACCCAGGGCCTGCTGGATCCATTCTGAACCCATTCTAACTCACTCTGAATTAAAGATGAGCCTGAGCTCACCTTGAAACTTCCCACCCAACGTTCTACCAAGAAGGTTTTGCCCTCGGACTACTGCCCCACCTTGAACATCATCCCTCCTACCTCCTCTAAGAAATCCCACTCCCATGGCTTCACCTTCACAGCCCCACCCAGTTCCTTCAAAATCAGAAGCCCTCTCTGATTTTTCCAGCCTCAACCCACCTCCCCATTTTTGGAACTCCTGTTTCAAGTTCACCTAGACCCATGCTGTACCTCTAGCCACATATGGCTATTTACGATCTAATTACTTGAATCAAATCAAAACCTCAGTCCTTTGCATGACCATATTTTGGGTGCTCACTGCCCAGGTGCAGACCATCTTGTTTCCTGGTATATACCCTTTCTCCAGCCTGACACAATCCTCAAAAGCATCCGAATAGGCCTAGCTGGGGCCTCAGCACTGAAACCCAGTGGATCCTTCTTTGCTCTGAGGTTCACATCAGCCACTGAATCCTCATTTTACACACACTCCGGGGTGTGTAAACTGGCTTCTTTAGTAGTTCTTCGGGTTTCAAAACCCCAATCCCATCATGGCCTCTGCCTTTGAAGTTAGACATGGCTAAGTTTTACGAACATCAGGGACCACAGCATGGGCGAGCAGAGAACAGCCTGAAGCTACTATCCCCAAGGAGAGCAATGAGATGTGAGGGGACCGCAGGGGAGAGCAATGAGATGTGAGGGGACCGCAGGGATGGCAAGAATAGTGGAAGACTTTACTCTCCATGTTCTAATCATGTGACCGTAGACGTGTTGATTGGCATCCCTGAAACTGTTTCTTCATTTGACAAGTGAGATATTACTACGCCCTAACCAGATTTCTTGGGTGGATAAGTGCAGGGCCTGATATGCTCCTCATTTGTGGCATTTTATTCACCAGAAAAAGGGGATGTTTTAAAAATTTCATTAATGGTGTGCTGCTGGGGCCCACGCCAGGCCACAAGAGGCAGATTTGTTAATCTTGAGGAAATCTCACAGACCCTGCTTCTGGCCCAGTTCCAAGAAGTTTTCCTGCTTACAGTTAACTCTGATAAATATTTTCATTTCCTCTATTTTAGGTTCCACTGCAGCTAGAATCAAAATCTGCCTTAGGCCCCAAAAATGGAGTCCACATCAAGATTGTGTCTCGCTGACACAGAAGGTGTCTGGGAAAGGAGGGAATATCTCATGGCTACAGTATCTGCAAACTGGTGTTTTATAAGGGCACCCCTAAGTTCTAAGAAAACCCTCACATGGAAATGCCAATGTTTTAAAACACATCTGGCATGATTGAGAGGGTGCCTGGTATGCAAGTATAAAGGAGGTTATTTATGAGGTATTTCCTACATGCTTAATAAATATTTGTTGTACTTGGTTTTGACATTGCCAACAGGATTTAAACCACTGATTTAAGATTGTGGATAAATAAGTGAATGTATAGTTTTGGCAAAATGACTAAGAACATGGTGTTTTAAAGGAAGTCCTAGCCTCGGACAAGAAGGATTCTACAGTTCAGGGAACACACGGAGCCCTCAGGTGAGCCTGTTCTGATGGCACTAGAACAGAGCTTTTTCAGTTTCTCATGCATTGTGCAGTTTTGGAGAGTGAATGATATTCACATACACTCAAATTCAAAAGCACTCCAAAACTCTATTATGCTTTGACTTTTCTGGGTAGAGTCATACCAACTTTATTATAAGTTTCCACAGATAAAAAAAAAAATGTGGGCTGAAATATCCTTTTTCTCTTAATGGGTATCAAATCTTTTCTTAATTTTAATCAAGGAATCAAAATACAGAGGTGAATTTTAGTAAAAATAACGATTGTGTTAGTGAGGTCACTTTCAGCAAAGCACTTGCCAACTGAATCCCAGCTCTGCCCTCAGAAGATGTGTGGTTGCTGGGCTTTTCCCCTCCCTGTGCCTCAGTCTCTTCACCTATAAAATAGGGAAGCTCCTCTATTTGACATGTGAGCAGCTTGAAGGGGCTGAACATGAGAAAGGAAGGCAGCCTTAAAGCCAGGAACAGTGGCCACACACCTATAATCCCAGCAGCTCAGAAGGCTGAGGCAGGAGGATTACAAGTTCAAAGCCAGCTTCAGCAACTTGAGACCCTAAGCAACGTGGTGAGATACTATCTCAAAACAAAATATAAAAAGGGCTGGGGATGGGGCTCAGTGGTAAAGTGCCCCCTGGGTCCGATTCCCCCCCACCCAGAAAAAAGAAGGAAGGCAGCCTTATTCCCTATGCTGTTCCACCACTGCCTCAACAGCCCCAGTTCTGGGAGGCCCAGGCCAGACGGACCACATGACCCTCTCCACACACCAGCTGTCACCACTTTTTCTGGGTCATCCAGACTCTACAATGCCTGGGCCTGGAACTCAGACTCACTGGAGAAAACCATAAATTCCTGAGGACCCATCCACCTCCCTCACTGGCCCCCTAACCCCTAAGCACCCTACTGCCACCTCAGAACCTCAACTTGCAGATCAGCCCAACTGAGCACTCAGATTCCTATTGGAGCACAGTCCCTACAACCTGCAACTCTGGCCCTGCGCCCGCAGCCGATCAGCTCCATCGGGCCTCCCTCACCTTCCATGTCCAGGTGGTCACCATCTGCTCACACAGTGAGTGTGCTAGAATCACTGGAATCTCAGACTTTACACTGTTGAGCCCCATAATCCCTGGTCCTGCTTAAATCCCTCAGTTCATGCCCACCATCTATCATGGGGCAGGAAATGGCAGGGACTAAACTGGTTGGATCCTCCATGCAATCATTCACTATATTCCAACTGTGTCCTCACAAACATCCATGATCAACTCCTCCAGATGAGATGCCTAGATCCTACTATGCCTTAGCACCAGACATCTTCAGAGTTGTAATCATTCTGGCTCCTTTCCATCATAATGCCCACCCTCTCATAGACCCATCAAAACAGCTCCCCTGCACCCACCAGGTTGTCCACATGGACCATGCCCTTCTCTAGTGTTGATAGTCCAAGGAGTTACTCTAACTTGCTTTCTCAAAGGTCACCAAATCCAGTGGCCTCTCTGTTCTTCATAGCTCACTTAACTTTCCCAGCGCATATGACTACTTCCCACCTTGTTCCTCTGGCCATTCTTCCACCCATACTCCCAAGTGAGCCATTCCTGGTTACAATTACCCCTGGGGTAATTGGGTGGTTAAGAAGCACAGGAGTGTTCTTTACATTCAAGCCTTTATGTTCAAGGAAAGCACCTGATCTGGTGCCTCTCTATGGCCCCTTCCCCCACTACTGTAACAAAGACTTGGTAACCAATGACAGTCAAAAAGCAATGAAGGAGGCTGGGGTTGTGTCTCAGTGGTAGAGCACTTGCCTAGCATGTGAGGCACTGGGTTCAGTTCTCGGCACCACATAAAAATAAATAAATAAATAAACAAAAGTCCATCAACATCTTAAAAAGGGGGGGGGGGGGCAATGAAGGAACCTTCAGGATTAGTCAGGCTGTAGGGGAATATCATTGGGGATCTGAAAATCACACCATGTGGCTGGCCCTGCTGGTGGTTGAGGTGGAGTTGCTGGTCCTTTTTCTGGTCATTGAACTCAGCTCTTCTCTGGCTTGATCTATCACCTGGGTAAGGTTGCAGACAGCTGCAACACTGCAAAGATGGGGAAACTAATTAGCCCTGGATCTGAATATCACAGGACAAATCAACTGAAGTGGAAGCACCAAGTCAGGATGGAACTCTTAGGAGGCTGCCAGCCTCTCTGCCAACTGGGCCAAAACCAGCCAACACCCAGACACCACAGCATGCTCTGTTCATGATGCACAGGATCAACAGTGAACCTGGGTTTTGTGTGGCTGAAACTTTCTGTGAGTGGGGGATATAAAGGAATACAAATATGAAACTTTTGCAAACTTCACCAAAACACACAGTCATGTGACTATATATTGCTAGGGCCCTCCTAAGGCCTTGGAAGTGTTCAAGCAAGGGAGACGCACAAACCCTTAGCTTTGTGATTAAGTCCATACACAGCCCTATAAGGCCAATGACAGTTCTGCTGTACCCAGCTAGGGACTGAATTTTGTTTCTTCTCCCAAACCCATACATTAAACCCTCACACCTAAGGTGATGATATTGGGCAGGGATTTTAAGAAGTGATTAGGTCTTGGGGTAGAGTGAATGGAATTTGTGCCCTGTATAATAAAAGGTCTGAGAGACCTTCTACCATGCAGGTTACAGTAAGAGGGTGCCACTTGTGAGAAATGAGTTCTCACCAGACACCAAAATCTGTAGGTACCCTAACCTTAGACTTGCAGCCTCTAGTTGGGAGCAATAAATGTCTGTTGTTTACAAACCACCAAATCTATGGAACGTTATTACAGCAGTCCAAAGGACTAAAACAGTTCCCAGTATTCAGAAAAGAATCTGGTACCCAGCAGCTATTCAATAAAATAAACACAGAAGAATAAGCTCCAGTCTTCATCCACTTCAGATAAATAGTCTTTTATTTCCATACTCTCATGTGACATTTGCAGCACAGGTATTCAACCTCATAGGGACATAAAACCCACACTTGGAGGTGTCCAATGTGCTTAAGGGATACAGATATGGGCATTCACAGGCCAGGCCCAGGGGTCGGGGTACTCATCCACATCTCCTGCCAGGGTGGCTATTGTTTCCTCTGGATGACTGCTGACCCCACTAAGACAAAGGAAAACCACACAGGAGCCACTGCTCTGACAACATGACACAGCTCAACCAACAACGGAGCCCAGGAGCATCAGCCATAGAGCTGCTTGGGCTGGTGCCAGATCATAAGGCAGATGTTGACAGAGCTGCACCAGGCCTGTCCTGGGTCCCTCCACACACTCCATTCGTCCCCACACAGCTACAGTGCCTCTGATGAAAGGCAAAACAGAGGTCATGAGACCCTGAGAAATGGAATCATTATAGAGATAGAAACCCTAAACAATTAAAACAAATCCATAAAACAGTGTCTATAAACTCTGTGTCTGATGCCAATAAGCAGCAAAGTCAGCAGAGTACAAATACAATATTAACACATTATTAAAAAGCAAAACTGGGCTCACCTACAGTCACTTCTGGCGAATTCACTAGCAAGCCCAAAAGTGACCTAAAAGGGAAAACTATTACCAGCAAGGGATTAAGAATTTAACTTCATTGAGAAGCCAACATTAAACAACAGTTCATTAAAAGTTTTGTTTAAAAAGAAAAACATCCTGAACAGCTCTTCCAAAAGAGATGAGCTGGCCTGGAGCACCCCAGCCGCCCTCACTGCCGGCTGCCAAATAGGGAGCCCAGGGCCACGAGGAAGGAGCCAGTGGTAGGGGGTTTGGAGGAGCTGGAGTATTGGATGAGGTACTCAGGGTAGGCCTGGTGCTTCTCGAAGACCACGAAGATGGTTGGGTCAGACATGCTGTTCACGCAGCTGTCATAGAAAGCATTGCTCTGGCCTCCCTTGGCCGGGGGACGGACGAAGGAGGCATTACCCCTGACGAAGTCGCCCACCAGCACCCGGGCCAGGAACATCGTGTGGGTCTGCGTGGCAGATTTGCTGTAGTGGTGAGAATATGCGGCATCTCGGGCAAAGTAGCTTCCTGAAATGACACACATGGGCCCTGCTGGGCACTGGGAGGACAGGCCCACAGTCAAGAAGGGGAGAGTAAAAACCTGTTGGTAGATGTCACTGTGGGAATGGGCAATTCCAGGAGCCTCTGCTCTCTCGAAACCCTATCTCCCTGCCCCTTTTCCTCTTCACCTTTTCCCCTTATGAAGGGACATGCATCGACATGTCAACGCCTTCCACATGGCAAGGCATCAAGGGGCTCACTTAACTCAGAAAGAAAACTCCTTCCAGTTCTGAAACCATCAAAAATCTAACAGTCTCCAAGCACATCACTCTACTTAACTCCTGAACCTGCTTCCTCAGCTTTAAAATGGGGCTACCCCACCCAACCTCACAGGCTTTGTGGGGAAAGTGAATGAGATTCAATTCATGAGTCATTCTGCAGCCATCAGCAGCCCAACATATACAACTATGAGCCTTGTCAAATGGGAACCTGGGCTGGAAGCTGCCATCTCTACTTTGGGATTCACAAACCTACCCCTGGCTCTTGTCCATCTTAGCCCCAGAATAGTCATCACATCAGACTGAAGTTTCCTGAGGGATAATCGATGGAAATGAAATACGAACTGCAGGTTATTATACTTCTAAATTTGGTAACCACACTGTGGTTCTGTAAGACAAGCCTTCCTGATCTTAGAAAGCAGTAAAGGGTGAGGGAATACCATATATGCCATCTACTTGCAAACAGTTCAAAAAAAGAGGAGATGATAAAACCAACATGGTAAAATGTTAAAACTGATGAATGTAGGTAAAAAAAAAAAAATTAGGTGAAATATATGCAGGAGATTATATAATGTATGTATATATATTTTTTCTTGCAACTTTCCTGAGTTTGAAGTTATTTCCAAATAAAGTTTAAAAATAACTAAGGGCCAGGAAAACAGATAACTTGAACAATAGCTAGAATGACATTACCATGACACTGTAAGGTTTTCAGGTTTCTATGACATCATGAAAGCATAGTCCAGTGACCTCATCGGGGTAAAAAGGTGTCCCCTCTCCTCTTCTGACTTTGTCACTACCTCCCAGGGCCTGCATTCTACAGGGAAGCAACATCCTAGTAGGGAGGGCTGCCCTGCCACATCTTAGGTTGAGCTCTGAGCTATATAGAGAGGAGTGATAGTCAGGATACTGCAGGGCAGGGGAGAGCATCCCCACAGAGGGCCATGGTATCCCCAGAGGGCTCAGGGGCACGCCCTCAGAGGGCAGGTGGCCACTTCTTGCTGATTAGACCAGCTCATCAACCTAGGCTTGCTCCCTCCTGCCCTCTAGCAGGCAGCCCTGCGACGAGGCGAGGCATGCTGCAGTGGAGGCCGCCCTTGCCTTACCCTTGCCATAGGAAGTGCCGTGAAGACCACAGACCCGCCAGTCAAAGTTCTGCTGGCAGATGGCATCCACGAAGTTGGTGCTGGTGCCATGGAACAGCTGCCTCTCATCCACCTCCTTCCCTTCATTTCGCTTCTGCATCTGCCCTTTTTGCCTAAAATTGCAGAAGGATGCATGTTGGGGCAGAGGGTTCTAGTCACCAAATATAGTCTATTGAACCCCTGGAAATGCATTTGCCAAGACAATAGAAGCATCATGCAATCAGATTAGTTGTGGGTTTCCCTGGCCAGGCCCGGGAGGCTCCTGCTATAGGCCAGGGAATGGGAAAGAAGGTGGAATGGCCCCTGGCAAAGAGCAGAAGGGAAACTCCCCTCCCTCCACAGTTTCAGGCTCCAGAAGTAGATCTCCCAGGAAAGCAGGGCCACCTAAGCAGAACTGAGTTTAGGAAGCTGGGAAGTGGAGGAAAGCTGGGAGGAGGTTCATCAGTTGGGGTCCAATCCTCTCCCCTCTACCATGACACTGTACAGATGACACTGTCCCTGACCCATATGGGCACAGATTCATATGCCCCAACCTTCAGGGAAACCCCTATAGTGTTTCATCCCACAAAGGGAAGTACCAGTGCCCAAGACCATATCAGCCCTTATGTGGAAAATGAGGTCCCTGCTCTGTGGCCATACATTAAAGTTTCTGGGACTGAGAGCAGGGGTGGGCCATCCTATCCCATCCCGCCAATCTTCATGGTGTCAGAATGGACAAGGGTGGGAGCAGCCTTTACTACCAGTTATGACAGGAACAAAGTCTAAGCTTGGGAAGCCTCAGTATTCTCAGTTCTACAGTGGGCCACACTGCCACACAGCTTGAGGATAAGGAGACAAGATACCCAGCACCACTGGGTGAACAGTGCTACTGATTTTCCTGGAGACTCAGGAAAATGCTGTTGCTAAGAAGGTAGCAGGGTGATGGGACAGAGCCACCAGCCCACCAATAGCAAACCCAACACACCACTGGTAGACTTCCCACAGGGCCAGGTTTTGGACTCGTTCAATCTTCTGAACAAAGTAGAAAGGTAGCGTGCGGTTGAAGAGGTTCCAGACCTTTTGATACTCTTCTGAGGAAGAACTCAGGATGATCCTCTGAAAAGGGACAATATTTTAATATGTTATTGTCAAAGTGCAAAATACAGATGAATTCCCTCCTACAAGTGCTAGGATGTAAGAACAGCAGAAGCAAGTCAGCCAGATAGTGACAACCATGCTCCCTTCCCCTCGGAGAGGGTCTCTCCAGGCCTGAGATAGTTGCAAATTATAGTCATTTCCCTCTTGTTTACTGGGAGACCAGCATGAAGAACAGGTACATGTTGCCTAAGCCAGCCACTCTAGGTATACGCAGGACATCCCTGCTCTTCTGTATGCAGGCCAGAGACAATGGATGGACTATGCAGCCTACAAGAGCTAGTATCAATAAAGGTGTCTGAACTCCTCCAGCCCTTCCACACGCTGCCTGCACTTGCTGGTGTTTGCCTGTGCTTTGTGTAAGCTCCAAGAGAGAAGCTCTCCCAGGACAGGGCTCATCAAGTTGGAAAACATGTCAGAAGTCGGCCCAAGGGTTCTATGTAGATGGGGCAGTGTAACATTAGTCTGAGTACTCCACTGTGTTCAGCACTGCTCCCATCAGAGAGCAGGCCCATACTGAGCTACTGAACTGTCCATTCTCCTATTTTCTAGCATCTATTGCTTTTTCCCTTTAAATATCCGTGCCCTCCCCCCACAATCCTCCAGGCGTGGTGGCGCACACCCTTAATCCCAGGAGCTACGAAGACTGAGACAGGAAGATCACAAATTCAAAGCCAGTCTTAGCAACTTAGGCCCTAAGCAACTTAGTGAGACTCTGTCTCAAAATAAAATATAAAAAAGAACTGGACATGTGGCTCAGTAGTTCTTTGTACCTGGGTTCAATCCTGGTACAAAAAATAGATAAATAAATGCCCTTCAAATCTTCCCCTCATTTTTCTTTTCTTCCTTAGTAAAACTGATTTTTATTAACCAAGGACAACTCCTTATTTCTGCCCTTCCTAACAAATTGCACAACTCATTCTCCTCCCTCTACCCTGTACCCTCTCCCCTCAGAGCCACAGCCATCTCCTGGGTAGTCACTTGGGCTTAAAACTCCCTGCAAAACCAAAAACCTTTTGTACCTCTGCCCTCCTGCTCTCAGGAGCCACAGCTTCGCAGTGCAATCTGGCCACACTCGTCCTCTCTATAGAACCCATCCTCTCCAGCCCTACGTGAGTCCCATACCTTAAAGCCTGGGTCTGGCAGAGCTGAGGGGTCCCAGTAGTCCGGGATGCTCTTTGGGCCTTGAAACTTCACACTGCTACAACATGTAAACAAAACCATTTAGACATCCTTCAACAACCAAATCTATCATAGGTAGTCTCCACTACCAACATCACCAGTTATGAGTCTCAGCATATTTTAAAAGCCAACCCAATGCAAGGAGGCACATAACACAATATTCATACTGTGAGAGTACTTTTATCTTTGCTTTTGTGGCCAAACATAAAACAATCAGTCCCGAGAGATACACTTCTCATCTGTGTCCCAATAACCACACAAAAGGATCACAGCACATGAGTAAAACAGCACACATAGGCCACAGCCTTTATCCAGTCTTGAAATTTAAAAGCTCCAAAGACTTTTTTCTTTAGAAAGCCTCAATGGTGTGTAATTGACATTAATTTTTTTTTTAATTTAAAATTGACACCAAAACCCATTTGGCAGTAGACATTTAACTGAACTGGTAAGAGACTACTTGTGGTTTGTATTCATCCTTCTTAAAGTAACAATACACATTCTTTACTGCAGTAATTTCAATGTGCCAAATTATAGAGTGCCACATAATACAGGCACCACATTACCTTTCTAAAAATAAAAATAGACAAATAAAAGCAGTTCTAAAAGACATATGGCCCAACAGGATTAGGAACTGAACTGTGAAACTATGATTCCAAATCATTCTCCTTAAGGTTCAGAATGTGCTGTGCTTCCCACAGCAGATCTACCTTCTGTTTTGCTGGCATGAGACATGTCCCTTCATTCTAAGCCTCAAAGAACTCCCACAAATAACCTTCCTAGGAAAATGGCATGGTTTAAAAATAACTAATCAAGGTCCCACCAGCAAGCATCAGCCAGAAACAGACACACAAAGATTTAAGATGATGAAATTATCAGTTCATAAAACAACAGTTATTCTTCCTATGTTTAAAAAATAAAAGGCAAACTTTAAAAACATATGCAAGAAAACCATTAAAAGACCTGGAACATCTACAAAAAGAACCAAACAGAACTTCTAGAAATGAAAAGTAGACTCCCTGACAACAAGAGCTCAATGGACATGCTCAACAGCAGATGAGGAGAGAGAAGCACTAAGCTGAAAGATGATGAAAGAAACTGGGGAAGAAATTGAGGCACAGAGAACAGAAGAATAAGAAGGCCTTGCCACGATCTGGTCAGAACCTGAAGGAAGCTCCAGACAGGAAGGTCAGAGCAGAATGGACTAGACACCAACCAATCAGTCTCGGGCAGGATAAATACAGACACAAACTGGACACAGTGTAGTAAGGTTCAGAACACCAAGACTGACAGAAGTCCTTAAAATCAGCTAATGGAAAAAGGAGTGACTACTGTCAAAGAATTGCCTGTTAGACCAAGAGCCAATTTCTCAAAAGCAACAACATAAACCAGAAGACAGTGAAATGGGGTCACCAATGGTCTAAGAGAAAATAACTACAATCTAAAATTCTATACTCAGTGAAAATGTCTTTCAAGATTAAGGACAAAAACATTCAGACAGACAGCTACTGTGGTACATGCCTGTAAGCAGCTTGGGAGGCTGAGGCAGGAGGGTCACTAGTTCAAAGCCAGCCTCAGCATAAAGCGAGGCACTAAGCAACTCAGTAAGACCCTGTCTCCAAATAAAATACAAAATAGGGCTGGGGGGTGCTGGGGTTGTGGCTCAGCGGTAGAGCGCTCGCCTAGCATGTATGTTGCCCTCGATTCGATTCTCAGCACCACATACAAATAAGTAAAAAAAAAATTCATCAACAACTAATAAAAATATTTTTTTAAAAAATAGGGCTGGGGATGTGGTTCAGTGATTTAGTGCCCCAGAGTTCAATCCCTGGTACCCCCAATCCAAAAACAAATAAACAAAAAACATTCAGACAAATCCAAAACAAAAAAGATTTTTTCAACAGATCTTCCTCTAAGGAAATGAGAAGTCAAAGAAATGGTAAAAATGTGAGTAATTTAATGTAGTTTCTAGAATAGTCTTTTTTAAGAAGTGCAATGATGAAAAAATTGCACTTAAAAAAGAAAAAATAAAGACAAAGCACATGAATAAAATATTTTATGGACGATGGGAAGAACTCAACCAGATGCTTGATGTGTATAAATGCTGTTTCAAATATTACATTAAATGATATTCCTATATTGTAACTTCTGAATACGGAGATCACATTTTGTGCTTCTGTTAACTGTAAATGCATAAATGTTTCTGAACATGATCCACCTGAGAGTCCCACTGGGCCATGGAGGCCCCAGCAGCCTTTCCCACTGGAGTTAATGACAACCAGCTACCATCACACAGGCTGAGAAGAACCAGGCACTTCACCAGCATGAGCAGTGTGCAGCACTCAGCCCAGAGAGAGAGAGAGAGAGAGAGAGAGAGAGAGAGAGAGAGAGAGAGAGAGAGAGAGATACTGATACTAAATCACTCACATCTGAGTCTGTGTTTGGCCAAAATAATCATTTTTATTTCTAACATTTGGTATCTGCTTGTGGCCCTCCTGAAAAATAAATTACAATGATGACACAGGATAGCCAGTCTCAGAAAGGAGACAAACTTTTCCAAAGTCCTAGGACAGGTCTGGATAAGGAAAGAATAAAAAAAAATGACTTCTAGCTGGAGGAAGGTAGTAATCAACCAAAACTTTAAATCCAGAAGCAATAAAGAGACGGATACGTTTAACAAAAAAAGTAAAATCAGAAGTAAGTATGTTTGTATGGTTAAATCCTTCATAAGCAAAGTTAAAAAGCCGACAGAAGCAAGTAACCAAGGGCTAGTCTCCCTAACAGAGAAAGGTTCTCATTATTTAAGAAAAATACCAAAAAAAACAAAAAGTTGATAGAAAAATGGATAGGAAAACAAACAGACCACAGGAAAAATAAGATGGAAAGGGGAGAAATAGCATTTACACATTAGGAAAAAATTTCAACCTCATTGATAAAACAAGCTAAAGTACAGACACATCCTTTTGCACCTGTGAGAATGACAAAAATCCAAGAGTTTGACAACTCATGCTAGTCAAGCACTATGCCACTAAGCCATAGCCCCAGTCCCACAAATTCTGTTTTAAATGACTTTTCTATGTTTCACAAAGACAACCACCAAAATCTACTTCTGAGGTCTTTAAAGAACCAAGAGAGATACTATCTCCAAGGAAACACAAATGAGCCTGAATAAAGGAGCTGTACCTAGCTGACAGCAGCGGCCAAAGTCCCAACATGGACTGTGGCAAACCCAAACTGTAAGGGGCACTGTGGTACCACCATCCACCATCTAGGCCACCTTCCTGACCTCCACCCGCCCCGCACATGGCCTGTGGTTTGAAGAGTACTGACTCCTCCCCACCTAACTCCAATCTCATCAACCTGCACCAGCCTGAAATCTTGCTTCAAATGGGGCCTGATCAGTGTCAATCTCCCCATCAGCTGTAGGTCTTTCTCCTCTACCACTGTGCTCCCAAGGAAAGGGATTCACCTAGGGGTTCCTGGTACCCACTCTGTGACATTAAAAAACCCACCCTGAATGAAGATGAAACTGGCCCATTAGTGACTGTAATGCCAGTTTTTGGTAATTCGGTATTCTCCTTGATATTCAAGACTAAAATACATGGGTTTTATTAATTCCATCATTATTTCATCGTGTCAACATTTTTAAAAATTCAGGTCTATAACTCAATTGTTACACTGAAAAGACAAACTGGTGGGCTGGCTTCAAGTCCAGCCTGGCTTGGACATCCCAACAGGTAGTCCTGGCATTACATGCGATGAAGACTCTACTCACAAGATAATTCTAACCCCAGCTCACGACTCCCCAACTAGTGGATCTGAATGCTGGCTTGAGTGCTAGAGCTTTAGTCACAACACCAATAGTGCTTTTTGCACCCTGACTGAAAGCACATGCCAACCAAGCAGGAGCCCCTGTGCAACCTACCAGGTTTGCTTTGTCTTCACATCCTGGGGAGACACATATATGGGTCTGCGGCAAACTTTTCTGATGGTGCCAAAGACTAGGTTTTTCTGAACAAAGTCTGAAAAAAAAAAAAAAAACAGCCAATGAGAGGACATCAATGTTTTATAAACACAAATTAAATGGGATGGAAAGCTAATCCAAATGTGTAAAGCCCTGAACCAGGCTTAAAAATAAGGTAGTTTCATACATTTCAAATATTTGTAAAGAAAATAAGTATCCTTGGGAGACTGGGTTTAATGAATAGAAGAATGATTAGTAATTGACGTATCAATTATACATGAGTGCTTTTAAATTGTTCCTTCCAATCTTGTTTAAACTATTATTTTGCTTAGCAATTTTTCCCAGCTTGAATATAAAATAGCTTCAACTGAGCCTGAGACCAAATTACCATGTCTTGAGTTAGTAGGATTTAGAGTTAATACAATAATTTTACTCTTACAACATTTTTTAGTTTGATTAAGCTTACTCTATAGCAGTGTTTATCAACTTTTTTACATGTGTATCATCTTTTAATAAACAAAATTCTTGCTGCCTCAGCTTCAAGAATCTCCTACTCATTCTGAAGATGGGGGTAGAGGAAATACTACTGCCTTTAGTTACAACACCAATAAATGCTTGATTTAAAAAATGAATACCTAGAAGTTAGAGCATATATCCCCACCTAGCAGAAAAATCCTGTCAAATCCTACTTTCCACACTTACAGTACAAAAACAAGTTTGTTTTCATTTTAAGAACACCCTAATATTTAAAATCACAAATATCTAGAATTTCCTTACTGAGCTTGAGCATATACTTGATACATAACCCAAGGGATGTCCTTTACACCACGGCCACCCACATCATCATTCGGAGTACACCACCTATATGCAGTTTCCATGATCCTTTATGATACCTACAACTCAACTTCCCATTGATGCTTTGCTCATTAGTGCACTTAAATAGTTTTTTTATTGGCCTATTAACCATTTGTGATGAATTTTAAATGAGCTTTCACTGATGAGATTAAAAGTTTTTCAAGAAATGTGGGCTGACTAAATATGTATTCAATACCTTCTCTTTCTTCCATGGATAAAGTGAGGCCTTTTCCCACCTTTGCCCTTGAAAAGGATACACTAGACTATGTCCCTAAATGAGCCCTGATTTGGGGAGTTCTGTCTGTTTGTAGTTAGCTAAGCTAACAGGATGTCAGAATTCTGACTCTGAAATCTTAGCTTTTGCCTTGAGTGACTATGACAAGCATCTCTAAAAGGACTGAGCTGAGTCTTCCTAACCCTACAGAACAAGTAGTGACTTGGACTGTTGTGTGTATATCTTAAATACGCTTGCTTCCTAATACACAGTTTAAAAATGTCTGTTTGTGTGTATGTCAAGAGTTTGTTCTGAGACTTGCTTTCATTATTCGTAGAGGGCAAAGCCAACCACCTCAAACTTCTTTTGTGGATGCTATTACCTACCAAAAAGAACTTACACCAGGCTTATGCCCACCCAATGAACTTATACCAGGATGCAATAGTTGCTTTTTCTAACTGCCTGCATATGCTCATCTCCACTCTTGTCCTCAGAGTCTGTTACATCCCCGGCAGTGAGGTCTAGGTTCAGAAGAATGAACTGTATTGCACCTGACATTTTTGTTGTATCTGTTTGATATTTTCTAGGTACTTAAAAAATTATTTCAAAGTATTGTCAGCAGGCAGAAAAGTGAGCTGCACAGCTCTAGTCTACAAGGCAGTCCTAAAGTCCCACTGAGCTCTTCCACATACCTGTGTCTATCAGCCATGGAGTGCAAACCACACACGTATACCAGCATCCTCCAACAGAGCTAATCCCACTGGAGAGCAGAAGAGACTTATCTGAAAGGGTATCCTGAGCAGCATGGGCTCTGCCTTAAGTGAAACCAAAATGCTACAAAACCAATTGGCCAAAAGCAAGCAGCCAAAGCAGTTTTAAGATAGTTCATCAGAAACACTCTGCTGCCCTCCACACAGAACAAAGGTCCACAAAAATAGCAGAAGCAGGGACTCGGGTTGTGGCTCAGTGGTACAGCACTTGCCTAGCACATGTAAAAGCACTGGGTTCAAGCCTCAGCACCACATAAAAAATAAAATAAAGGTATTGTGTCCATCTACAACTAAAAAGATTTTTTTAAAAAATAGCAAAAACAGTACACTGTATGGAGAACAAGGCCCTAATATTCCCTTTTCAATGCTGAACACTCGGGACTCCAAGTCTAAAATGTGAAACATGAACAACACTGAACTAAATAGCTGGACTGCTATATTCATGTGGAAATTACATAAGAGGAGCTATAGCAAAACTAAAACTTGAAAAGAAATTTCCAAACTGGTCTCTGAAGAAAGTGGTCAAAGTGTTCGACCTGCTTCTGTTGGGTAAAGTAACTGGGACAAACCATTCAGGCCCCTGTTTCAGGAACTGTTAATTAAAGCTTGTTCTACCACATATTTAACCTAGCTGGCATCCCGCCTAGGCCGGGGGGACCTACCAGAAAGCAGGCACACCAGCACTGCCTACCAGGAAGTGTTGAGGTGGACGCTAATACAGCCATGGGGATGCACCACAGCCCTCAGGACAGCTGCATTGCAGCTGGTGCCTTGCCTGCACCTGCGCACTCTGGCTCCTGCCCCTCCTCAGGTCCTTTCTCCTCACATCTCCCACACACATCTTAACCCTGTGGTGCCAGCACCATCCACTGACGGATCTGCCTCCACTTCTAGATGAGCACACCTCTGTTTCTTTCCTATGCCAGCTCAGGTTCTAGGTTCATGTGAAAGGCTGTGCCCACACAAGCCAGGCTCTGCTGGGGGCGGGGTTACCTTTGAAGTCTAATTCGTAGTTGTGTTTTCCAGCCTGGAACTTCAGGGTAGATGCCTGGGAATCGGTCCCTGAGGCGCAGAATGTCAGGTAGGCTTTCTCCACATCGCTGCTACTAATGGTGGTCACAGGGTGCTCTGTGCCCTATGAAGGGAAAGCCAGAAACTTATGAAAGCAAGAACCCATGATAAGGAGAAAAGATGGTGGTATATCCATACCACTTTCAAGACATGCCCACAAGGACAGTCCTATCATGAGGAAGGAGGGAGTGCCAAGGAGCAGGGTGTGGGCCTGGGGATGTGGCTCAAGCGGTAGCGCGCTCGCCTGGCATGCGTGCGGCCCGGGTTCGATCCTCAGCACCACATACCAACAAAGATGTTGTGTCCGCCGAGAACTAAAAAATAAATAAATATTAAAAAAAAAAAAAAAAAAAAAAAAAAAGGAGCAGGGTGTGACAGGGGAAGGAAGGATGCTCAGAAGGGAGGCAACACAACTCTCCTGAAAGTTTCCCTGGTAAATGGAAAACAATAAGACAGGTCCTGCTGAGCAGGGTAAGAGGAAGGGGAGCAACAGAAGAGAGAGTGTTGGAGTTCCTCAGAAAGGATGATGCAGCCATTCAAATGTCGGTGAAACATCAACAGTGGATTCTCCAACACAGCTTGACTAATAGTCCAGCAATACTGCCTCTTCTCCAGCTCCTTCCATTCCCACCATCTTTAATCCAACTTCTGTCCTCCTCCATGAAGCTTTGTTTTTCTGGTCCCTTGGAAAACTCTTCTAAAAAATTCCAGTTATCCATTTCAAACCCTCATCTCATCTATGATCACCTCCAGGATAGCTAATGTTTGGGGTTGCACTGAGTTTGAATTCTGGCTCCCTGCTATGGATTGATGTGGTCTGTTCCCCAAGGGTTCCTGCTCCAGAGCATTGGTCCCCAGTGTAGTGATGTTAAGAGGGGTGGAACCTTTAATAGGTGGGGCTTGGGAGGAGATGTTTAGGTCATTGGGGACATTGCCTTCAGAAGGGTTTGATGCTGGTCTTTAGGATAGAGTTCTCTTAAGAGTGGTTGTTATAAAGCAAGGCCACCCCACATACTTGATCCTTTCTGCACATAGCTAGTTCCCTTTCTGCTTCTCTACCATGTTGTAACAAAGCCAAGAGAGCACTCACTAGAAGCTGAATAAATGGAGCTACCTTTCAGCTTCCTGTAAGCTAAACAAACCTTTTTTCTTTATAAAGTACCCAACCTCTGGTATTTTATTACAGCCAAATAAAATGAACTAATTCACTTCCAAACTTGAAGACTCCATTTCTTGATAAATTATTTAAACTCTCTGAGTCTCCATTATCTCAAATATATAGCAAGAATAATTATCATACTGGGCTGGGGATGTGGCTCAAGCGGTAGCGCGCTTGCCTGGCATGCGTGCGGCCCGGGTTCGATCCTCAGCACCACATACCAACAAAGATGTTGTGTCCGCCTAGAACTAAAGAATAAATATTAAAAATTCTCTCTCTCTCTCTCTCTCTCTCTCTCTCTTCTCTCTCTTTAAAAAAAATAAATAAATAATTATCATACTCATCGCATTATATGATAAGACTATACTACCCTCATAGGGTAATACCTGAAGAGCACTTAGCACAATGCCTGGAAAAAGTCCTCAATAAATGTTACTTATCATTGTCATAATTTTTGAACCAGTAACTGAACCCAGGGGCACTTAACCACTGAGACACATCCCCAGCCCTTTTTGAGACAGGGTCTCACTAAGTTGCTTAAGGACTCACTAAAATGCTGAGGCTGGTTTTGAACTTGTGATCCTCCTACCTCCCTTCTCAAGCTGCTGAGATTATAGGCATGCACTACCACTTTCTGCTTCATTATTTTTATTATAGTTAATACTCTGATAACTGAAATTAAAGTTACCTAACCTATAACCCCCTCTGTCCCTGTAGCTTTTCCTACTCCCCCTATTCCTAGCCACAGGTTCTATGCTTTATGGACAGACAATAAATTAAACAAGATCTGCCCCTGCCTCTGGGCAATTTAGTCCAGCAAGAAAGAGGGAGAAACAAAAGCAATCAGACATGTCTATGTATTGTGCTCAAGGTCCCACACAGGTCTGCATGGAGTGCAACAGAAGCTAAGGGGACTTCATGAAAATGATCAAGATTAGGTGGGGGTGAAGGAACAAAAAAGACGTGAGCCAAGGCCAGAGCCTGAGGAGTGAGAATGAGTTGGCTCCAAGAGGACCATCAACAGAGAGTATACTAGGCAGACAAGTTTTTTTAAAATTGTAGTTGGACACAATACCTTTATTTTATTTATTTATTTTTATGTAGTGCTGAGGATCAAACCAGTGCCTCGCACATGCTAGGCGAGCATTCTACCACTGAGCCACCACCCCAGCACCCCTGGTAGACAATTTTTGAAGTAACCACCTACCTTATGTTCTTAGAGTGGTGCCTAAGTTCCAGGATCTGGAAGAAGAAGCCAACTTAAACTGAGGAGGCCCAAGTTTAGTATCTGGGGGTATTAGAACAGGTTCCCACAGATCTTGAGGCAGGACCAGAAAGTATCTGATTATGCCTTGAAATTTTGAGGTATCTCCTGAGTTCAGACAGGGAAAAAAAACCTAGCTTTTCTAATAATCAAGAGGAAAATTGGCTTGACCTGGCAATTAGCAGAAAACTGAAAAAGAAACCTAATATGGAGTTACCCTAGAAACGCATAAGGAAAAAACAGACAGATGGTCCTGAGGCTGTCAAGCTAACGGTACAAAAGAGACCATGCAGCTGAAACCCACCAAGTCCACCCTTTTGTTTCCAAGCCCCACTAGCACCTGGATATGTCAATAACATCCACATACAGCTCATTCCCAGAACCCTAACCTCTCCTCAACAAGTTTATGCAGTGCAGTAAAGGAGTAAGAACATAGAAGAAAAAAATTCCAAATGCAGGTTGTTGGGAGAATTACGGTCTCTGACCCACTGAGTTGTGACAACTCAGTTTGACAAGCCACTGGGGAACCTACTTGTTAGGCAGGTAAGCAGAGTTCATGGAGCATGAACAGCAGAATGTCCTTTCCCCCTCCTCCAAGTCAGCCCCAGCCTATTCCCCTCATGCTCTTGACCAACTCTGGAAAACCTGTCTGAACAAGGCTCCCACACAGGTAATGAGTCCCAGAAGGCTGGAGAGGAGAAGTAGCCAGAGGGAAAAGACAGGCAGGCAGATCAACAGTTGAGGAGAGGCTGGTGCTAAAGGGAAAATGAAGAGTGTACTGGTAAGTGACCAGCTCCAACTGATCAATAGACAGGGGCAGTATATATTCTCCTTTAATTGGCCAATGTCTGTTTCCGGAGAACCTGCTAGTCATCATTCCAGGCACAGGGAATGCGTCAGCAGTGGCAAAAGAGAAAACTCCTTGCTCCCTTGCAGCTGATCTCCAAGTGAGGCCAGAGAAAATAACATTCTGAGTGCAGTTAATAACAAGAAACCAGCCGGACATGATGGTGTACAACTGTAATCCCAGTGACTCAGGAGGTTGAGGCAGGAGGATCACAAGTTTGAGGCCAGCCCCAGCAACTTAGGCCCTAAGCAATTTAGTGAGACTCTGACTCAAAACAAAAAATAAAAAAGGGATGGGGTGTAGCTCACTGGTAAAGCGCCTCTGGGTTCAATCCCTAGTACCAAAAATAATTTTTTTTAATTAAAAAAAATATTTTTAAAAGAAACCAAAGCTTCAATATAGCCTCCTACAACCCAGATTACAATAGATATATATCAGGCTCCACAGCTCACTTTCATTGAGGAGAGGGATCCCTATATAAATGGTTATCTCCCTATTCTTACACTTCTCCAAGTAATCAGAGAGAGACTCCCTTCAATCTCATTCATCATAAACACCTTCAAATAATTGACAGTGAAAGAAATTTGATCTAGACCCCAAATCAGTTTCTGATATGAATCAATTTTCTTATATATGGCCATCTTCTGGAAAGTCGCAGAAATAGGCAAGAAAAGCAGTTTGAAAAGCTTTAAACTTTATACTGCAGCTACACGAACACACCTTCATGCCTAGGAACTAGCTCTGGAGTTTTCTGTTAATAAGTAAGAGAAGCACTTGTCTATCCCATTTAATAAAACCAATCAAGAAAGTTGGTCTCACTTCAGTTTTTCTCATTCAGTCCTCAGGAGCCAAGGGATGTCTAATTGGTCAAAGATGCAAAACTGGTACAAATGAATCCAAATTATCTTGTCCTACCATTACCGAGTTAATGCCCCCCATGCCATTGAGTCATTCAGGGATCTGAGGATCCTTGACTCTATCAAGGCTCCCTAGCAATCTTTATGCTCATGTATTCAATGGCTCCTCCACCCTGGAAAAAACACTCACCCTCTTTCCTTCACACTTACTTGTCTTCCATATTCCTGCCAAGAACCAAACTCATCGATCCAGTACCAAACCCATTCAGTGGTGAGGATGAAGTGTGGGGGTTTGGTGACTGAGGAGGCCGTGGAAAGGCGACGGGCCTGGGCGGTGCCGAACCTCATAGTGTCAAAGTTCAGAGTATCAAAGTGAAAGCTACTGGCCGACTCAGCACACAGGATCCTGCCAAAGAAAACAAGAGGCAGACTGAAAACTGCACAGCCAAACAAACAGGTCCCTCAGCTTCCTGCCAGGAGATGTACAGCCAGTAATGACAAATATTAAAGTTTCATGCACATTTTTTAAAAATATTTTTAAGTTGTAGTTGGACACAATACCTTTATTTTATTTATTTTTATGTGGTGCTGAGAATAGAACCAGGGCCTCACACACGCTAGGTGAATGTTCTACCACTGAGCCCCAGCCCCTCATGCACATTTTTTAGAAGTGTTTCCAAAGATGGAAAAACTGCCTTTTAAGTTCAAGTCTGCTATGCAAAATAATCATCATCATCATCATCATCATCATCATCATCAGAGCAATTCAGAAGACTAGTTATGAAAGTTCCTCTCACTACAAAACACAGATAAAGTTGGTTAAGATGTTCTTTTTCAATGGAGGTGTGATGGTGCATGCCTGTAATGTAACTTGGGAGGCTAAAGCAGGAGGATTACAAATCAAGAACAGCCTCAGCAACTCAGTAAAATCCTCAGTGACAGGAGACCCCATCTCAAAATAAAAAATAAAAAGGGTTGGGGATGTAGCTCAGTGTTAAAGGGCTCTGGGTTCAATTCCTAATACAACAACAAAAAAAATTTTTTTTTTCAAAATGCACTAGGATTGCAGTGGCAGAGAATTGCCTCTTGTAGGAGGACCTGTCTGGGTTTGTTAAAAAATAAAATTCATGGCTTGCAATTGAGGAAGAGACATTCTCAGAAGGCAACAAGAGTTAACATATACTGAGTGATTAGTTACCATGTGAGCCAGCCCCATATTAAGTACTTTATATACATTAGGAGGTTAAGTTTCATAACCCTATCAGGTGAGGCTATTAACTCCATGTCACAGGTGGGAAAACAGAAACTCAGGAAGGCTAAGAAACATGTCCCAAGGCAAAGAGCTGGTAGGCAGGGTTTAAGGGAAGCATGCTCAGCCACCAGAACAGGTTTCCCTTTTCAAAACCATACTGCCCAAAGACTGAGAGGGATACAAAACCAGAGAGGTAAGTGAGGGCTGAGGCCAGCAGCTGTCCACAGGCAGTGTCAGTGAGTAATGACCAAGAGCCTTGGTTTTAGCAGTCAAGGGGACAAGAGGAAACAAACACAGCGTCTACGGAAGGTAAAAGGTTCAATTTAGAGACACTTCTGCATAAACCCAGGGCCCTGAAACAGTATGCATCCTTAGTAATAGGGCATGGGGAGGGAACCTGCCTTGGCAAGGCAGTCAGCAAGAAAATTTGTCTGTGTTCATGCTGGATCTGGATGGAAGAGGAAAAAAACTCGCCCACAAACTCCTGAGCCACTCAAACCTCACACAAAATTTAGGCTCTGTTTCACATTTCTGTGCAAGAGTGAGTTTTAAAGGTGTGGTTCCCAAACAAGCAAACACAAATCCTCTCTGGAGAAATTTACCTTCAATTGAGGCCTCAAGAGAATTTCCACCAATAAGCTTCATCAAATGTAAGATTAAAAGCAAATAACAAGACACATGTGGAAACAGGACAGCATGAGAAATTTAGTTAATAAATACAGTCAGATCACCAAGAGCTACAAACTAGCATTCTCAGATGCAAATATGTATAAAGTATTTTTAAATATGAATTAAATATTGAAAGTTTCAGTAAGGATTAAGATATTGCAAAAATATGACCAGGTAAATTGAAGGAAAAAAATCAGAATGTTTAGAAGTAAATAATAGTAGAATTAGATGGAGTACATTGCATCCCAGTGAGCCTGAACTAGTAAACTGGAAAATTAAGGAGAAGAAATTCCCACGGATGCAGCAGTGAAAGAAAAAGAATAAAAGAGAAGTTTGGAGACATAAAAGAAAAGTGAGGAAATCTCAACATATGTCTAATCTGAAATCCAGAGAAGCAACACTTGAAGAGACCAAGGCTGAGAGCCCAGAAAGCCATCATGTACATAAATAGAAAGTATCAATGACACAAAGCTGTCAATTCTCTCGAAACTGACAAGAGTCGATGCAATTTCAATTTAAAAACACAATGGAGTTTTCTGTGAAAGCTGATGAAATTTTTAAATTTCTTAAGGAACAAAATGCCAAGGACCAAGACAATTTGAAGAAAGGAGGTGGGGGCTTGCTTTATCAGATGCCAGGACATACTATACAGAGAGTTCTAACAAGAAAGTCAGCGTGGTGCTGATAGAGATGGACAGTGATCAGGTCAGACACTGACGACTGTGTATGTGTGAAAGCAGAGCCAACACAGATGGTATTGAAGACAGATAAAAAGAAAAATGGACTCTTTCAAAAAGTGAAATTTGACACCCTATCTAAAAATGAGCTGAGATATGTTAACATTTTACCAAATCTGGCTTTCTATGGGTTTAAAAATAAACTAACTTCTGGAAATAGACAATGATTATGGCCACAACAATGTGAATGCACTTAATGCCACTGGGAAATACACTTAAAATGGTTAGGATGGTAAATTTTAATTATGTTGTATATTCTTTATCACAACAAAAAGATTTTTTTAAAGTAGTTTTTGGCAAAACCGGTAATTCTTTTGCGTAAGAATGAAACTGGGCTCAACTTTTACCACATGAAGGGAGAGATTAAATATAGTACTACACTGAAAATAGTAGGACTTTGAAAAGAAAACTCAGGAGAATTTCTTTATGGTGTTGAGCTTAGGAGGATTTCTTAAGATACCAAAAAGAAAGTCACAAAGTAAAATATGGATAAACACATATTTGCATTAAAAGATACCATAAATTGTAAAGAAAACATGGTGTGTATGTGTGTGTGTATACACACACATACACACACACAATGGAATATTAGCCATAAAGAAGAATGAAATTATGGCTTTTGGGCTGGGATTGTGGGTCAGCGGTAGAGCGCTCACCTAGCAAAGGCAGGACCTGGGTTCGATCCTCAGCACCACATAAAAAATTAAAGGCATTGTGTTGTGTCCATCTACACCTAAAAAAAAATATTAAAAAAAAAAGAAATTACGGCATTTGCAGATAAATGGATGAAATTGGAGACTAAGTGAAATAAGCCAATCCCAAAAAACCAAAGGCTAGATATGCAGATGCTAACTCACAATAAGTAGTAGTGAAGGAAGAATATGAGTTTATTGGGTTAGACAAAGGGGAATGAAGGGAAAGGAGGATAGAAAAAAACGGCAGGGGCTGGGGATGTGGCTCAAGCCGTAGCGCGCTCGCCTGGCATGCATGCGGCCCGGGTTCGATCCTCAGCACCACATACAAACAAAGATGTTGTGTCCGCCGAAAACTAAAAAAGTAAATATTAAAATTCTCTCTCTCTCTAAAAAATAAATGAATAAAATATTTTTTAAAAAAAGAAAAAGAAAAAAATGGCAGAATGAATCAGACATAACTTTCTTATGTTCATATATGAACAAATGACCAGTGTCATCCCATATCATGTACAACCACAAAAATGGGAAGTTATACTCCATGTATAAATGTCAAAATATACTCTACTGTCATGTATATCTAAAAAAGAATAACTTTTTTTAATTTTAAAAGGATACAATAAATTGATCTGAAGAATTTATTTATTTACATCATATTTAGCATCCAGAAATGCAGTGAATTCCTCAAAATGAATAAATAGAATTTTTAAAAAAAATTGTCCCCATCCCCCAAAACAAGCAAAACAGGATAGACATTTCACAGCACAGGAAGCAAAAACGGCCAATGGACATGTGGAGATGAGCTTCCCTCACTAGGAATCTGAGATATTCAAACTAAGATCATATTTACACTCTAGACCAGGAAAGTGCAGGTGTCAGGGAGATGAGTCCCTAGAGACTGCTAATGGGGATGGAAAGTGGTGCAATCATCTTGGAGAACAGTCTGGCATCACTTGGCAGAGCTGAGTGTGTATGCAGCCCACTTCCTAGCAAAGCCCCTCCTGGATATCCACCCCACAGAAACTCACCTGTGCACCCGAGACTGGCACAACATGGGTAAGTCTCAAACCACTCAGAGAAAGACACCAGACTCCAGTACATACCAGAGGATTCCATTTTTAAGAGGTTCGAGAACTAGCAAAACTAATCTATGATAAAGAAGTCAGAACAGTAGTGGCTAGAGGGGTGAGGTTGATTGGGAGGGACATGAGGATCCTCTGAGGAGATGAAATGCCCTATGTCTCAATCAGTTTTGGTTGTGATTGTATGTATTTATCAAAACTCACTGAAGTGCATGCTTAATATCTGTGCACATCACTGTGTATAAATTTTGCCTCAAAAAGAAAGATTATGGGTGATATGTGAACCATTTAACCCTCCTAAGGAGAGTAATTTGTTTCACATACTTAACCAACAGCAATTTGCAAATTACACAAATGGTAGGCTAAGTTTCCCTTCCTGGCACCATATTCTAGCGAGTTTAATCCAAATAATTTTAAGTATTTGGAAATAAAGCTGTCTGGTACTTTCCCATTTACTATGAATTAACTGGATGAAAACACTTGGACAAGTTTAGAAAAATAAAAAAAGTTAAATGCTAAACAATAAACAGTAGTTCAGTTATATAACTTCACAAAAAAAGGCTAAAACATCACAAACTATTACCTCTCATTTTTCTGCATTAACAAATAAATTAATGCATGTGATCAATTACAGAAGTAAATAATTGAGAACTCACTTGGTCATGGCACCATCTTCTCCTTTCCCTACAACTCTTCCCTGAAAGATGGGAGAACAGAGCCACCAAACTGCCAATATGAACATGAACTTCCAATTTCTAGCCCAGCTTCCACCTCCAGACCAGGCTGCTTAGAGTATGTGAGGGGTTTGTGTGTGCATGTGAAAACCATCAAAACAAAACACTGCTATTTAAGCTAAACTTCCAACACTACACACAGAAGTCCAGGCACAAAGCAGAGACAAAGGACACATTTCCTACCTGTCTTTCCTGGGATTGCTATATGCCTCTTCAATAAGCTCCATTTTGTCCAAATCCTTCCATTTGCCTCCATCCAAGAACTGCCATCGATACGGCAAATGGAAATGAACTCTATTGCACTTATCTAAAATAGAAACATAAAGTGGTAAGACAACCTGGCAATACATGGCTTAGCCACACCCTGTGGCTATCAATGGGTATAGTGCTGCTTGCTGACCTGAGAATATTCTGCCAAGTTGTGGGAAGTCTTTGTTTTCTTAGTGCAGTCATACCTGAACATTTAGATACTGAAATACTTTGTATATTTTAATAAGACCTTTCATTGATTTTTAAACATATGTACATTAGTGGGTTACATCATCTATGAATTTCATTTCATGATTATGAAAAAGCTGATCACAAGCTGGGTATAGTGGTATGTACTAGTAATATAGCTACTTGGGAGGCTCAGATGGAAGGGTTTCAAGTTTAAGGACAGCCTAAGAAAGGCAGCAAGACCCTGACTCCACAAAAGAGTCCCTGAAGGGGGGCTGTCTGAGTGCTCAATATCTCTAGACATGTGGCATGTGGACGGGCAGAGATCAGAGACAAAGCCAGATTCATCTCTACCATAAACCCATTCCAACCCCAACATGTGAGGCAGGTTATGGCTCAGCAGTGCAGTTCTGGCTCCAGGATATCTTCTGGCTGCCAACAGACTTACCCCTCCCTCAATCTCCCCTCACACTCACTGCTCTGCCCTACCAATATTCAAGTTCCTCCCCTCCACCATCCCCGGGCTCCTAGGCAGCCACATCTCTGGCAGCCACATCTCTGCCTTGTCTCTCTGAGGTCATGCTGCCTGCCTAAACTTTGCTCTTACCAGTCCCACCACTGGAACACAGCTTTCACCCACTCTCTGCCTCTGAGAGATTCTGACAGCTACAGAGGATGGCTGGAGAAGACAGGGAGAAAGGAGAGGATCAGGAGGCTCCCTGCACTCTGACACAGACCTACCGCCAAGATACATGCTGTAAGGTAGAAAGGTGCAGAATGCTTCCAGACAGAAAATGAGGGGGAAAGATTGGAGATACTGTGGCTAAATGCACATATATGCAGACATTATTTCTTGCAGAGGAGAACTGGGTGACTAGAAACAAAGTTATAAGGAAAGTTTTGTCATATTTGTATACTTCTGATTTTGAACCACAAGAATATATTACATATTCCAAAAAGTTAAATATCCAGTGAAGTGGAAAAGGCACAAGTCTGCCAGTGCACCTGTGTAAGAACAAAACTGAATAGAGGGCTGGGCTATAGCTCAGTTGGTACAGTGCTTGCCTTGCATGTACAAGGCCCTGGGTTTAATCCCCAGCACCACAAAAAAAAAAAAAAAAAGACTGAATAGACATACACTTGTACACAGATGACATCTTTCTAAATGGATATTTAAAGACTGGGTAATCATGGCTAGAGCCTGGGTGCAAAGGAAAACAGATGTGAGAAAGAATTATTTCTTACTGTCCTTTGTACATTTTTTATTCATATTTCAAAATAACACTAATGAAGTTTGGCTAATTTGAGACTTGAAAAAAATCAGAATTTTCTAAAATCATATGCATTCCTTCAGGCACATTTCAATGCCAGTTCTTTCCTAGAGTCTGCTAAAGGGCACTGCAGTGGGGGGAGCACCATGGAGGAGCAGAGGGATGTTGTGAGGGCTTATCAAAGACCAGGCCTGGGGCTGGACAGACAGGGCAAAAAAGAGCACTAGGCTGAGAGAGCTCAGGGGACAAGCTGCTAGAACTCACATGAGGACACCTCTAAGCTCAACAAAGAGGGACACATGACAGGAGACACTTTAGATCCCTGAACTCATCCAGAGTTTGAGCATGGACAGCTCACACCAGCCCAAGTGACCTCCTGGACTCTTGACAAGGAATAAACACAACGAATAATAAAGGGCTAAGTCAGGAGTGATAAGGCCAGGCTATGGTGCAAAGGTCATGATCACATAAAAGTTCCTGTTCCCTTCCTGAAGGAGACTAAAGAAATGATCAGGGATAAGAGAAGAGAGGCCTCCCCAGAGCACCCCAATATTGAGAGGCTATTTCTATAAATTCCAGGTGAATCTTGGGCAGCCTAAAGAAAAACTCCCCACAAGAAAGCACCCTCAGGAAGGTGTACCTTGCCATGACCCACCAGATGGATGTTTCCTCCAGAAAGACCCAGGAGCCTGGGGAAAGCACTGAGGTCAAACAGTAGACGCAGGAGCAAGCATGAAGGCCACACTGCTCATAGCTGGAAGGCACACGGAGAATGTCACTGCAACCACATGGCTGGTGAACATTCTAGCAGAGAGGTAAAGGCACAGGCCCTTTCCCTTGTCCTCATCTTCCCTGATCCTCTGTCCCCTTTCTCTACTTTCTTTCCCTCCTTCTAATATTCCCCGTTTCACTGGGGTATTCCAGAGTCTAGGCTTTCTAGAGGGTGAGTCACAGAAATCAAATCAACTGCGCAGGCAAAGCACCTACATTCACCTCCCTATGTCCCTTAAAATAACAGGCCAGATAGAAGAACCAACCCCAAAGCACAGGAAAGCAATAAAAAGTACCATCAAAAAAACAGATTTCTTGAAGAATTCCTAAGCGATGCAGCAGACAGAACCAAACTAACACAAAAAGAGGGGGAAAACTCAGCAAAATATGCAGAAGATTCCACATAGTGAAGAAGACTGTCTCAGGGGCTTCACAGACTCAGGGGCAGATGAAACTCTTAGGCCCATCACAATGCAAATAAGGGGACCCACTGGAGTGGGACTCCCTTACTTGACTTGCTTGGGCTGCCCAACCTTGCTATATGCTTCCAAGTTGAATGGGTAAGTGTGGATATCAGGGCTGCACAAAGAAAAAAGTACCTGAGACAGTCACTAAGTCTCTTCAAGTCCCTAGATGCCAGCAGCCCACCCCATGGCAAGACATGCAGCCTCTACCTGTCATCACTGAGACAAATCCTCTGTGATGGAATCACAATCAGTCCCCTGGAATCAACCAGGAAGACAGACGCATAGGCTTGTGAAGTACAATGTGACAGACAGCCAAGAATGACCCAACACATGAGGGAAAAGAGTGGAGAGAGGCAGCAAGTTCACACAGGAGAAGCAATTCCCAGGGAAGGAACAATCAGAGATAAGCGGTAACCGCCACACATAAACATAATGGTTAGACCTTTGCAATTTCTAGGAAAAAAATCAAACACAGGAGAATATTTGTCTTGGAATAGGCAAATATTTTTAGATTACAAAAATACCAAAAAAGAAAGGTATTAAAATGAACATCAAATGGACATATATTAAATGGACATTAATATTAAAACATCTATTCTTGAAAAGATATAAAGAAAATGAACATGAAAGAGACTGGGAGAATGAATTTTCAACATACATAATATAAAAAACTCTTCCAACTCAATAATGAGAGATCAAATTACTCAATAAAAATGGCAAAATAGTCACAAAAGATCAATATTGTACAATTCTGTTTATGTGAATATCCAGGCAAATCCATAGAGATAGACAGACATCTATAGTTACCAAGAGCTGGGAGTGCAGGGAAGGAATGAGGAATGACCAAATGGCATGGTTTCTTTAGTGGCAATGAAAACATCCTGATACTGACAGTGATGATGGCTGCACAATTCTGTTACTAAACTAAAAAATACTAAATGGGTTAATTGTGTGGTTTGTGACATATTCACTATTTTAATAAAACAAAAAATAACAAAAATTTGACCGTTATTTCATAGAAGATATAAAATTGTCCAATAAGCATGTGAAAATAAATGTTAACCATTACTAATCATCAGAGAAATTCAAATTAAAACCACAATGAGACATCATTGTTCACTTCTAGGCTAAAATTTAAGGCTATTAATACCAAGCATTGGCAGAGATGTGGGGCAACTGGAACTTATATATATTGCTGTTGGGAATGTAAAATACTATATCCATTTTGGAAGACAATTTGACAGTTTCTTATAAGGTTAAGTATGCCTCATGACCCAGTAATCCACTTCTAGGTCTTTAGCCAAGAAAAATGAAAATCATTTACATGAGAAATTATACATGAATATTTATAGTTTTATTTTTTATAAAAGTCAAAAATTGACAACTACCCAAATGTTCATCAACATATGAATGGATAAGCAAACTGCAGTGAATCCATGCAAGGGAATACTACTCAGCAATAAAAAGGAACAAACTATTAATATTGACAACATGCTAATACCAAGAACATGCTGAGAAAGATAAAAGCCAGGCTCAAGAAAATATAAAATACATACTATATGATTCCATTTGTATGAAATTCTAGAAAAGGTAAATCTAACCTACATTGTTAAAAATTAGATCAAGAATTTCTGGAGTTGGTGAGTTATGGGGTAAGGATTAAATGTAAAGGGACATTTTGGAGTGAAGTAACTATTCCATGTGCTAAATATTCTGTCAGTATCATATACATTTATCAAAACTCAGAATTTTAAATTGATGCATATAATTTAAATTGATGCATATCAAGTATAAATTATATCAAATTTGATTTTAAAATATAAATATATACATATACATATAGCACACTCTTTGATCTAGTGCTAGGAATCAATCCATGAAAAGACACTTGCATGCTTAACAGAACATTACTAATTGAATACTAGACAGTTGCTTTAAAAATGAGGTGGACTTACACATGCTAACATGGAAAAAAAAATCTCCAAACACACCATTACGAAAAGATGCAGATTGAATAGGATGTTTTCACAAGCTCCTGTCTGTTTAAAAATATGTAAAACAAATATCACGACCACACAGCAAGTGTTTACCTTTGGGGAGGGATGAAGAAGGACTTCCTGCTTTACTCTGTATTATCTGACTCTTTCACAAAGTGAAAGTATTCATGAATCGCTTGGGTAACTTTTAAAGACTGAAAATGAAACAAGAAGTTTTGATGGTTGCTTTTAAAGGGGAATCACTGAATTTGAGAAGAAATTTTGCTTCAAAGGCCAGGTTAGCAGTTAAGAAGAAAACAAAGGTTTAGTGAAAATCACACACACACTGCTACTTTTGATAAAAGAGGGACTAAGGGATACACTGGATCAAGACAGAAAAAACAACCTAACTTAACTAATCCTCCAAGAATTAACACAAGTGTCTCCTCTCTTCCAGTTTCTAGCACTCCCCTAGGCCTATTGTTATCCTTTAGAAGTGATACTCACCTTGGATTTCACTAAAGACTAAGCATTTCTGTCTCAAGTAGGTCTGCGGCTCCATCCCAAGCTGACCAACGGTCAACACTTGGCATTTATTTGCTACAGATCCAAATGGTTATGTTCCTAAAACTCATCTACAGTTTCAATTTTAGAAATTCCAAGAATTTCTGCTATCCTCAACCCCCCAACAAAACAGTTTCAGAATTGGTTTGGTCAAAGTGCCAGGGCCCCCTCCTCTCTCTATGGATACCTCAGAGCACAGCTCCAGGAACAGAGAAGCAGTTACCCCTCCCAAGAGAGGGAAGAAAGGCCCTCCTCCAGCTTACCTTGAAAGCTACAACTTTTCCGAATATGGTACAAGCAGATCTGATCACTCTCCTCCTGTGTAGGAGTGTTTGGGGACACAGAACCTGAACTGTCTCTTCTTTCTACAAAGAAACACCACAAAGATGTGTCACTTTCCAGCAATGTAGGGTTACAGTAGTTAAAGTACAAAGGAGAAAAAAGAGAATTCATTCATTTCTCTGCACAAAACAGAAACAGACTAGGAAAACTGACAAAACCATCCTGTTAGGGGTGAAAGTACACCAGACACCCAGGTAGGCACTCTGCTTTTCAGTGAGAAGCCAGGAGTTCAAGACCACAACTACTTAACAAACCAAGTACACCCCAGTCACTTGGCTATCCACCCAAGTCACTAGGAAAAGACAAATGGAGGGTTACTTTCTATAAACAAGGTTTGCTTCTATATAACAAATACTTATTAATGAACTCTTAGAACTGGGTATTAAAAATCAAGAAAATGAAAATATATGGAAAGTTTACACCTCCAAATGAAACTTTTTAAATTAATGTTAATTACAAGGTTCTTAATATAAAAAGGGTATGGAAGTGCTTTCAGAGTTTACTTTTTCTAGAACCACTCCAGTGAGTATTTATTACATTTACCACTACCTACTTACCACTAAATAAGCATATAAAATTCATTTGTGACATCTCCCTGCTTAGTATCACTAATCATTTTGTTATTCATCTTCCCTTTTCTCATTATAAGCCCTGGATTTTTAATCCAGGCCCAGAAGGTACCTCCCTCTCTTCCCCAGTGTGGTGACTGCCCTTGGGACCTGACCTTACTCAGAAGTTTATCCTCCTTCCCTTTCTAGCAAGGTAATAATACAATGAAAACTCTTAAACATCCATTTAAAGCAAAATATGTGTATTTCTGAGCTTCCTAAAGTTATATGAGATTAACAAAACATAAGTGAAGAAAATAGAAAGAAAAAACAGATACAGCAAAAACAATTTTTGAACAGAAAAATCAGATAAAATTAGTAGTCCAAGCACTCACCTGGTATTTTAGGAAGAGACCTATTAAAATATAGCTACTCTACAGCTCAACCAATGGGTCTGATTATGTGCTCTGAGGGGAGACATGTCTCACACACCCCAAGGTATAAGCAGAGCCCAAGACACAGTCCAGAAAATGGCAAGCACTCAAAGACCCACATCCCAGGGCCTGTAGCACTTGCCACCAACCTTACCAGAAGTCCCCTGAGGGCCTGCAGGAAGAGGGTGCCCTTTGTTGGGGGCTGAGCTCTTATTTTTGATATCATATGCATTTCTGTAAATGGAAGGTAGCCTGTTCACCAGGTCAGAGCTCATGCCCAACTTCTCCAATTTCTCCAGATTCTCCGAATGACAGAAATTATGGGATCTCTTACAGCTATCACCAAACTTGCACTCCCCCTGTAAAAAGTACTGGCAGATATGGAGTTTGACACATTGCTTCTGAAAGGAACAAGAGCCAAAGGGTCCATCTCCTTTGTTGTAATGTAGGCAGATCTGTTGACAGAGAAAAAGACATAAATCTAGGAAAGTCTCCCACCACACACCTCCCTACCCACCAGGTAATGTGATAAGGGACCTTGAAGCCAAGGTGTGATTCCATCACTCACACGGACCACAGATATGAAACCATCCCTCATTCAATATGAGGATTGCCAGTACATGCCCTTGGCTAAAATGGGAACCAGGCAGAAAACAGATTGCTTAGAAGCAGCTCCTCCTTTGGGAAGAGCCAAAGACTTCATAGCAGTATGAAGCCGCATTTTATGTTGAACCAATGGCAGCCTCCTGATGACTCCCAACCCACCTACACTCAACCCAGAGCCTCACCCACTTTCCTCTACCAGGCCCCAGTCTCTCCCAGCTCTCCTTTCTATAATTTAGGATAAGAGAGGCTCTGGGGGTAAAAGCATCTAGAGAAAGCCAAATACCACTCCTTCATTTCTCAAGGGAGCCGACAGACTCATGAGAAGTTCAACAGCTGGCCCCAATCACACAGGATCCACAGCACCTTTGTTGAAGTGGGTTGTTGGCAAACCTGCTACTTGAACTTTAATCAACTGCTCCTTCTCCTCTACATTCCAAATCCCTGAGAATGGGAACCAGGCCAGAGACCACCAGGGGCCCATCTACTCAATTCACAGGTATTACATTTCACAAGCTGTTAGAATAACTCAAAGGGCTGTGGAACCAAAGCTACTATCAGCAAGCCCCCCCCCCCATATGGGGATGAAAGCCCCAAGGGAAAATGCCAAAGGGCTGGGCCCTGAAATCCATTCTGCCACTTACAAGCTGCCTGACTTTGGGCCAGCCACTAGTCAGCTCTGGTATTTTGTTTTGTAATCCCTAAGATGGGAATAATGCCACCTACATCACAGGGTTCTTGTGGGGAATAAATAGGAAATATGAAAGGACCAATATGATGCCTGCACATGGTAGATGCCTGATTCATGGTGGCTACCCCCAGCTGGTCATCTGGTAAGGGACTAAACCAAGAGCAGAAATCCTGGCAGGACAGCCACATTGTATCTGGGTTCAGGTCTCAGCTCTCATGTGCTGGCAGGGTGTTCTGAGCCAACCTGCCCACCCAAGCAGAAAAGGCCTACATAACTGGTCATTTACTGGTCACCTTCTTCTAATTTACTGTTCACACTACAGACAACATGACCTCTCCCAAATATTAATGTTCCCTCTCCAAACACAATGCCACATACTCCTCAGCATACAGAATGCATCAAGAAGCCTCTGCCTGGGGGTGGGGGTATGCTGAGGTTGTGGCTCAGTGGCAGAGCTCTTGCTTTGCACATATAAGGTACTGGGCTCAATCCTTAGCACCATATAAAAATGAATAAACAAAACAAAGATATTGTGTCCATGTATAACTAAAAAGTATTTTAAAAAAAGAAGAAGCCTCTGCCCACCCATTCCTCCTTCTTCCCCCTCCTCTGCCCCACATGCCTCACTGCCAGTTCCCTCCTCGCTGGGGCAGTCCCAGAGAAAACAGCTCCTCTCTCCAGATCTGCCTCACAGTCCCTCCCTTCCCCTCACTCATCCTCCAGCACTCAGAGTAGGCATCTTCTGTTCCAGGATGCCTTCCCCAGTCCCCAGAATCCAATACATAAGTCTTCCAGGGCATCTCAAACAAAGCCTCATACACCTGTCTCACCATTCAATGTGTCTCCTGGAAGGGCAGAGCAGAACCTTTTATCCTGATCCCCATGCCTAACCCACAGTGGAAATTCAGAAAGTTGAGCCGAATGAAATCAACATTAATTTCCAAAAGGCAAAAGAAAAAAGTTAACATTTTGTGCTAGTCACAATGCTATGCTAGCACCTGGGTAGTGACTATCATTGAATATGGAAGCATTTTCATTAAAATACGCCAATCTCTGTTATCTCAAATCATAAACAGCACCAAAGCAACCCATGTAACCTGTGCTGGCTACAGGAATGTGTAGCTCTCAGATCTCCTGCAACACATGAGAAATAATGCACAGCTGCTGCCCTAGAGCCATTGCCTTGTTCACACTGGGGGCCTTGCCCAGCCTACGATGGCACACTCTGATCCCAAAGCAGGCCCAATCTGGTTGAGTCACAGCCACTGCAGCTCCAGTGCTGCCTGAGGTTTCAGGGTGGAATCTTTCCTGGAACCATGCTGCAGTCAGTCTTTCTACCCAGTCTTTCCCTGTGTCCTGCCATGAACGTCAGACCTGCCTCACAGCTATCTGAAGGTTCATCCCACCCTCTCCTGTTCCCTACCCAATTAATTTCTCATACTTCTAATCCCCACCCACCCACCAACTGCTACAGAACCAGTGCAGGGAGCTTTACTCAATCTGAGGATTCACATCAGCTTATTTTCAAAATTGCCTGTGTGCAATGAGTATAGAGAGCATCATGTGGCTGTCAGCAACTATGGAAGGCTTCTCCTCAGACCAATTGGGTCCAGTGATACCCAGCAATGTGGTCCCAACTCCTGCTACACAAGAATGAGCTGCTGGCATCTCTCATTCCTCTCTATAGGTAACACTTACTGGAGGCATTGGCCAAACAGACTCCCAGCCTCATGAAGCCCTGCAAGTGAGGTAGTACCAGCCCAACTGATAAGGAATGAAAGGTTTCAAGAAGTGTAAGGCTGGCCCAAGGTCACAGATCTAGAAATCAGCAGAACTGGAAATTAAATCCAGGTCTCCACTATGCAGCCGGCCTTTGGTCAAGATAGAGTCCTTGGCTTCACTTCAACCATAATATTTCCTTATTTTCCAACCATCCAATCTTTTCCACATTCCATGCAGGGACTCCCTTCCCCCCACTAGCACTCACTTCAGGCAAAAGCCAGGGGTCATTCTGAAACAAGAGTTGGCACAGCTCACTATAGGTGAGGTGGTCAACACCGTGAGATCTCAGCACACTCAGGTTGTGATCAGTTGTCAAGCTGTGACCATTCCTACAGTTCTTCCTGCAAAGAAGCAGAGATGGTGTTACAAGCTACGTTGTGTCTCCCCAAACTCTTAGGCTGGAGTTCTACCTCCTAGAACCTTAGAAATGTGACTGCATTTGGAGACAGGGTATTCAAAGGAGTAGTTAAATTAAAATGAGGTCATTAGAGTGGGCCCTACTCCAGCATAAATGCTGTCCTTAGAAAAGAGAGAACACAGTCATGCATAGAGAAAAGACCATGTGAGAAGGAGCCATGGAAAGCAGCCTCCAAAGAAACCAACCCTGCAACACCTTATTGCAAAATGTGAGAAAATAAATTTCAGTTGGTTAAGCCACCCAGTCTATGGCATTTTGTCTCAGCAGCCTTGGCAAACTTAACACAGTTAGTGAAATTAGTCTTCATGACAATTTTTCAGGAATACTTCCTGATAGTACTTATAAGCACATGGGCATGCTGGTTTTCCTCTGGTAACAAAAACAATGTTTATTCACCAAGAAAGAGATGGGACTATGCAAAGCCAAAGGCCCAGGACAACACCTCTCTGAGGACATTCAAAGTGAATGACAGGGTCAACATCCAAAAAGGCCTCACAGCACACTGGCTATCAGTAAGCACTTTTAAACATGGGCTGAGTGAACCAACAGAGTGCCTTATGATAACGTATGCATAGGTACGTGTACACACACACACACACACACACCACCTGAGCCCAGCCCTTTTTTCAGCTCCCTTCCTCCATACTTTCAATCCTCAAACATCTGAGGAACATGAACTGGGTGACAGGACCTGGTACCCCATCCTGATGGCCCAGGTTACCAAGACCAGAAAGAGTCAGGCAGATTGCATTTGCTCAAACCAGACACTGCCATTCTACATAGGTCATACTTACAATAAGCACCTCAAAAGAATACCAAACTCCCGATCTACCCCCCAAACCTGCACCTCCCATTGTCTCCTCCACCTCAGTCAAAGGTATCATCCGTCTTTCAACCACATGGACCAAAAACCTCAAGGTCGTTCTTGACTCCTCTCTTTCCCTCTTCAGTAAAGGCAACAGAAACAGAGATGACTCAAATATAGGGTGGAAAGTACAAGGTCAGGTGCAGTGAGAACATGGCAGCAAGAGGGAAGAAGCATCCCCGTCTGGGTTGGGGAGAGGACTGGAGAACAAGTCACAAGAGGGTGCTGGAAGGTGTAAAGCCTTAAGCCAAACACAAAGAGGGCAAGGAAGAACCAGGCAAGGAGAGAAAGGCAGAACCTCACAGGTAGAGGAGCAAGTAGTTTGGTGCTGCCAGAGGCTAATGATTATAATGATGATTAATGATGACAATGACAACAAGTAAAACTTATTGAGCTTATACCAAGGACTGCCTAAATGCTTCATGAGTTAACTCAATTCTCTTTTTTTTTAATATTGATTTTTCATTTTTTGGCGGACACAACATCTTTATTTAATTTTATGTGGTGCTGAGGATCGAACCCAGAGCCGCGCGCATGCCAGGTGAGCGCATTACCACTTGAGCCATATCCCCAGCCCGTTAACTCAATTCTCAACAAGCCTGTGAGGTAATATTATTGTCCCCATTTCATAGATGAGGGAACTGAGGCTCAGATATAAAGCCACTTGCCCAAGATCACCAGCCAAGGAGCAGAACTGCGCTGAATCAAGATGGGCTGGTTCTTATGACTGTGCTCTTGACTCCCACTCCCTGAGCACAGGATTGGGAGTCAGGGACCATAACTCCTTCCCAGCTCTGTAGCAGGACTGATACCCCATTTCCCATAGACCTGATCTTGTGATCAGGAAGACAAATCACAGGGAAAACAGAAAGTTGGTCAACCACACCCATTCTCCCTTGATGAGTTAGAGAAGGATAGTTCAAGAAACTTCCTTGTGTAAATCAGGGAAATGAGAAAGATGAGAAATGAAGAAAAGACTCAAGTCATTTAAGTCAATAAACATCAGATTTCCAACACAAGTAAAATTTGACCCTAAATTTTGGGAACTAGCATAAGAGTGGAAAAAGTCATCTTTATTTTACCAACTACACACATTAAAAAGATTCACTGGTGATCCCCATCACTGGCCCCATCCAGACCCACTATTGTGTTTTCTTCCTCTAGGAAACTGCTCCATCCCCCCGCCCAAGGTGGCTCATCCTGGGGGGCAGATTTCCCAGGGTTCCACCTCAGCCTCTTTACAAGCTTCTCCCTAAATCTGATCCACTTCTGGGACTGGAGCCATAGCACTCACCACCCAAAATCTTCCAGATCAGTATCTTGGGAAGCCCAGCCTTCTTCCCAAGCTTCAGATAGAACGAATATCCTCTCCTGCTCTCAATCCACAGTAGGAGCAGAAACCCAAGAGTTGTCAGTTCTCCACAGCCTCTCTCCACACTGTCACCAACTCCTAAACTTCCCCAAGTTCTCACATATGTACCCCTTGGAATATTAAAATACCACAGAAGTTTTCTAATCTGGATACTTCTGGACAGCTGGCTCCTTGAGACATTTCCTAACATTCTTATATCTAGGTAGGGTCTTGAGACAGCTTCTACTCAATGGGAGTCTACCACTTCTAGACCTAGCCCATGAAAATGTCCCTTGTTCATTTTTTCCACCTATCTTTACAACTTGATACCTAGAATGGCCCCAAGAGCCATGTACTGAGGAGGGCAGAGTTCAGGTCAATCAGCCTGGGTCCCTGAATGACTGCATGGATCAAGGTCCCTGCCCCAGACTATTAAACCTGAGGAAGAAATATATCTACTGTGTTAAGACAAAAGAAGAGGGAGTAAGGAAGGACAAAAGAAGGGAAGAAATAATTCTAGATAACTGGGTTAGCTTCCAAGAAGGTCCTCTAAATCAACGTCCTCACCATTACCTAAGACCTCTTCTAAAATGCAAACTTGATGGCTGCTCTCTCTAGCTGCTTGATGGGATAAGGTCCAAATTCTTTTGCATAAACCTCAGCAATCCATTCCACAAATTTCAATGACCACCTGCCAGGGGGCAGAGCACAGGGCTAGACGCTGAGGAGACAGCCAGCAGGGCCTTGGTCCTTAGACTATTTACTGCAAGGGCCTTTGTCTTTGTTGCATTTGGCTATGGCCTTTGTCCTTACTTTCACCTGGGGCAAGGGGACTGGGCATTATGAGAAAAATAAACACCTAGATGTTATGAATAAGGGGAAAGAGCTCCAAAGGAAGCGACCTTTGAGTTGAGGTCCAAGGCATTAACCAGAAAGGGCCTTCCAAACAGAGGAAGGCAACCAGATGAGCCTGGCTGGGTGGCGGTGATCCAGATTCCTGTAATAAGGACCCCTGAAGGGTGGGCAGGAACCAGATGCCTAAGGCCTGGGAGGACAATGGCAGGGACATGGGCTTCTAGGCGGCCTGGCCCTCCCAGGCAGCTCTGGAGACCAGGGGCGGACACCTTTTCTCTCCCCTCCCCAACAGGTGTCCGTCCTGGCACCGCGCTCCGCGGGCGCCACTCGGTTTTCGACGTCCCCGGGAGAAGAGGCCGCTCCTCGACCCGAACCCCTCTCCCAGCGTTCCACAGAGGTTTGCTCTGGTGAGCGACGAGGCCAGGCCACCGAAGCCCCCCTCCCCGACCCGCTGGGCGCCCGCGGCCTGCTCCCGCCCGCGGCCCAGCGCGGCGCCTTACCCGGCCCTCAGGAACTTGCAGGCGCCGCAGACCATGAACTTGCAGAGGTGCAGCTGCGCGCAGAGCCCCACGCAGCCGGGCTTGGGGCCGTGGTGCGCGCGGCACAGGCGCAGCGGGGAGGCGGCCAGCACCACGCGCTCGGGGGCCGCGGCCGCCGCACCACCGGCGCTCGCCCGCGCCGCCACCACGAAGCGCCCGCGCTCCCGCAGCAGCCGCTCCAGCGCCTCGGCGCCCACGCTCGTCCGCAAGCGGCGCCGCAGCTCCAGCAACTCCAAGGCGCCCCCGGCAGCGCACAGCACCTGGGTCACCTCGCCCACCACGACGGCGGCGGCCTGGGCCATGGCCGTCGGACCGCGGACTGGCGCGACGCCGGCGACGACGGACATGGGCCGGCCGGGCGACTCCCGTGGGGCGGAGAGGCTGGCGGGAAACGAAACCGAAAGCGGACCGGGCGGCGGAAAACAGAACCTGTGCGGCCTCGCCACGCCCCCGGGCCGCAGCTGGGCCGCCGGCCTCGCCTCAGCGCTCCCAGCTGGGCGCCGCGGCTCGACGACCGCTCGGCCCTGACCCGCCTTCTGCAGCCGCGGGGGCTCAAAACCCGGGCCCTCAGGGGGCGTCGCCGGGCGTTGGGGAGGAGCAGCCCCTTCCTCCGGGGTCGCGCTTGCGGGGCTCAGCGCCTTCACCCAGGCGGCCAGCTCACTCCTCCGCCATCCTGCCCTGCGGCGGCCCGTTGGCGTCGTTGGCGCCGCTGGGGACGCCCGTCCTCCTGCCGGCGCGTTTAAGGAGTTCAGGCGTCGCGCAGGCCACGGTCTGGCTTCCTGGAGGGAACAACAGAAGCAGAGGCGACGGGCCTCGCGATGGCGCTCGCCTGTAACCTCAGCCTCTCGGGAGGCTGAAGCAGGAGGATCTCAAGTTTGAAGCCAGCCTGGGCCCGGGGACGTGGCTCAGTGGTGGAGCACTTCCCCAGTGTATGTGGCCCTGGGTTCAATCCCCAGTGCCACACACAAAACAGCGGGACAACGGATGTGGGTTCCACCCCCCGGAACAAGTGGAAACAATCACTCCCAATTACAAACGGGCCTGTTGCCTTGGCCCTTGGAATCCAGGCAGTGGATTCCGTATTTCAAACCCCCAAAAAAGGTTTTGTTCTTTAAAAAACGAGTCCGTTTCTCCCCACCCCTTCCAAGTAAAGCCCCAACAAAGTTGAAAGGCCCTCCAGAGCCAAGGACTCTCGTGTGTTGCTGGGTGAGTTGTTAAAAGTCCTCCGGGTCGTGGGGGCGGGGTAGGTATTAAATTTAAAATGAGCAGGATTCTTGAGCCCGGGAAGCAGACGTAAAAGGAACACAAGTCACGTACTCAAGCATTTAGACGGCGCCGAGAGCATATGGCTGACTCGAAGGCACACTATTAACAGCTTTATCAAGTATGCGTTAAATCTGTTGACCGATGTGTTGAGAAAAAAATTATAGAAATGTCTAACAAAGAGAGACCCTACTTGTGTGTGTATGCACCAGAATACTTTTGAGCATTGGAGGAAACTGTGGTTGTAGGATGTAGCAATAGGTTCTAGGAAAGTGGAAAAGGGAAGACGAGGGACAGAAAGATTGGGGTGAACCCATATTACATTAACTGTAGAACTACCACAAAAATGGGGAGGGGAATGGGACTGGGAGTGCAACTCAGTGGTAGAGCAGACTAAGCATGAGGCCCTAGGTTGAGTCCCCAGCACCACCACCTCCCCCAAAATAAAAATTATTAAGTGTAAGGAAAACTTCATAGTAACATGAACAAATGAATATGGATTAACGTTTTTAAATTTATTTTTTAGTTTTAGATGGACCCAATATATTTTATTTATGTGGTGCTGAGGATTGAACCCAGTGCCCCATGTATGCTAGGTGAGCACTCTACCACTGAGACACAACCCCAGTTAACCCCTGGATTAACTTAATTAGGGAACTGGATGAGGAGCAATTTTGTTGGATTTTGTGATTTTAATTTTTTAATAGTATAAATACTTTTAATTTAAGCATTTAATTTTTAATTTTAGTTGTGGTTTTGATATTATTTTACAATAAAATAAATTTTTGAAAGGAAAGGAAAGGTGATATCAGTGAAACGAGTGGGTTAAGACCTCAAAAAGTAATGGGAAAAAAATTTGCATTAAAGCAATAAAAAAAATGGCAAAATTGTCAACTTTTCCAGAGCTCTGGAAATTAACCAAAGGCTTGCAGTAACTCATCTAGCATTTCTCAAGAAAAAACAGCTGAATCTCACTAGGAAGAGCAATCTTTGTAGCATTTTAACTTACCTTAGTCCTCTCCCACCTCCAGTTCCATGGCAACCTTGAAAATTAATAGCCCACATTCCCAGTATCTGTACCAGGGAGAGGGTACGTCCTGGAGCCCTTTCAAAGGCTCATTCCCAAGGAAGTCATTATTTGACCTATTTAGTGGTCAAAGGTTTGCCTTTACCTGGTCTCATTGGAATTAGCCTAAGGGTTGTCAGTGCTTTAATAATGACTGGCTAAGGTAATAGATAATAGGTAACAGTTGGGGAAAACAATAAACTAACAAAAAGCTGAACTTTGAAAAGCTCCAGCTCAGGAAACACTCAGGAAACACTCCAAAAGATTTTAACCTTTCACACTGAAGTTCTCTGCACCAAAATGCACAAAGAGCCCCTTGGCAAAGACTAGGAAACAACTTCCAAATGTTACTCCATTCAGAAAGCTAACCAACTGGAGGCTCAATGGTCACATACAATGCAGATGCACGCTTTACAAAGTTAGTTTGGAAAAGTCACCAAAGAAGCAGCAACTATTAAAACGAGAAGCAACAACGAACCCTAAAGAAGGGAGAGTCTGCTTTTAGGAGTTGCCATATTATTTGAAATGTCCAATTTTCAACCAAAAACTATAAGACATTTAAAGAAATAAGAATTATGACCTATACAAAGTAAATAAGATTAATCAATAGAAACGGTCCCTGAGGAAGCCCAGATGTTGGACTTTATAGACAAAAGTCAGCTATTTTAGGTAAAGGACACTCTCTCCAAAAGAGTCAGCAAACTTGAAGATAGGTCAATTGAGATTTTCTGGTCCATGGAGCAAAACAAACAAGCAAAAAAAGAATGAAGCAAAAGGAGCAAATCCTCAGACCCATTCTGGACACCAAGTACTAGTGAAGCAGATTTAAAATTAGGTAGTGTAGTTAGGTAGATCGGGTCTAATATCTAAAATGGAGGCCATGTTGAGAATGAATTCCCGAAAAGTTGAGCAAATCTTCTGGAATGTTAATGAAGTCCAGGAAAAAGCCCAAGGCCAAAGGCCATCCCAAAGAAATGTTAATGAACAGCCCCAGCAGATTTGAAGATAGCCCATCCCAAAGAAGTGTTAATGAAGTCCTTCCTGCCCAGATTACTTCTTTGGCCCACCTGTGTCCCACCCCTCCGGCCTTCCCACCTACATGCCATCACCAAAAACTATAAAATGGAGAGACAACCGCACTTCCACGGATTCCACCTCTTGGGTCCTCTTCCTCCTCCGGGATTACTCTTTAATAAACTAATTTTCCACTCTGACCTTGCCTCGGCATGCTTCTCTGGTGTTATTCTTCAACACTGGGGAAGCAAGGACTCGTCACCGGTCAAAAGCGGTAACACTAGGAGTAAAAAAGAGAAAGAGGAAAGAAAGGATGTTTGAAGAAATTGTGGCCAAAACTCCAAATTTATGAAAAACACTAATCTACACACCCAAGTAACTCATTGAACTCCAGTAAGATAAACTCAAGGTCCACACCTAAACACATCATAATTTAGCCACTGAAAGACAAAAGAAAATATCAAAAGTAAAAAAGAAGCAACTCATCATGCACAAGGGATCCTCCATAAAATTAACCATGTTTTTTATTAGCAATTAGCAATTAACCATGTTTTTATTAGCAATCTTATTTATTAGAAGAGGAATTGTTACCGCTGTTGAGTCCTTGCTTCCCCAATGTTGAAGAATAACACCAGAGAAGCACGCCGAGGCAAGGTCAGAGTAGAAATTAGAAGTTTATTAAAGGACAGCAGAAAAGACTTCTCCAGGAGGAAGAAGGAGACCCAAGAGGTGGAATCCGTGGAAGTGCGGTTGTCTCTCCATTTTATAGTTTTTGGTGATGGCATGTAGGTGGGAAGGCCGGAGGGGTGGGACACAGGTGGGCCAAAGAAGTAATCTGGGCAGGAAGGACTTCATTAACACTTCTTTGGGATGGGCTATCTTCAAATCTGCTGGGGCTGTTCATTAACATTTCTTTGGGATGGACTTTGAGGCTAGGGCTTTTCTTGGGACTTCATTAACATTTCAAGAGTTGCTCAACTTTTCCGGAAATTCATTCTCAACATGGCCAACATTTTAGATTTCACTCAATATTACCTCTTTATCTAACTACACTGACTGCCTAATTTTAAATCTGGCTTCAGAATGACATATTCAAAGTACAAAAGAAAAAACAACCACCACTAAGATTTAAAAAAAAATGTTTTTAGTATTACATGGGGACAGTATCTTTGTTTTTATGTGGTGCTAAGGATTGAACCCAGGGTCTCACATGTGCAAGGCGAGCGCTGAGCCACAACCCCAGCCCAACAACCAAGATTTCTATATCCAGCATAATCATCTTTCAAACATGAAATATAAATTAAGACATTTCCAGATAAACAAAAACTGAAAGAATTAGTTGCTAACACTAAAAGAAATACTAAAGAATCTTTTGGGCTGAAAGTTAAGGACATTAAACAATAATGCAAATCCTCATGAAGAACTAAAAAGCATCAGTAAAGGTATAGTATTAATTATTAATACTATATTAAAAAGTATAGTATGAAACATATTTTTTTGTTTGCAACTCTTTGCCCATATCTAATTTAAAAGACAACTGCATAGGACTGGGATTGTTTCTAAGGTGCAAAGCCTGAATTAAAATGTAAAAGACTGGGCATTCCTCTGCTACACCCAGAACCTGAAATTCCTGAGATAGTTAAGACAACGCCCTACTGGCCATTTAGCCTAGGGCCCTGTGCAGTTTGTCAAATAAGCATACAGGGCCCGAACCAATCAGTTTGAATGTGTACCCCCACTTAGGAGTGACCAATCACCCCTGCCCGACCTGTTCCCGCCAATGAATGTGCTAATCGTGTATGAGAGTTGTTCAATTTTCCTGCGCCTCATGATGATTTGTTCTGATGTAGTCAAAGCACCCGCCCTCCCCAAAAAGTGTACTTAAGCACTGCTTAGCCTCTGCTCTGGGCTCTGGGCTGCTCTCCCTTCTTGAGTGAGCCTAGAGCCTCAGCGCGCTAAATTGGATCCTCAATAAATCCCCAATAAATCCCCTTCTGCATTTGCATAAGTCAGTCTCTCAGACTTTTCGCCGGACCCTTAAACCTAGCATGATCAAGAGTCTGGAATTCCATCCTCAGTACCACATTTAAAAAAAAAAAAAGTAAAATGAAGGTATTGTGTCCACCTACAACTAAAAAATATTTTTTAAAAAGACAACTGCACAATGCAATAATTATAAATCTTGTGAATATGTTCTCTGACTATAATGGAATAAAATTAAAAATGAACAACAGAAGGAAATTCACAAGTATGTGGAATAACATGCTTCTAAATATTAAGTCCAAAAAGAAATCACAAAGGAAATTTGAAAATATTTTGAGATAAATGAAAAAAGAAAACAGAGTGAAAGTAATGTTTAGAGGGAAATTTGTAACTGTCAATACCTACATTTAAAAGAAGATCTCAAGTCAATAACTTAACATTCCACCTTAGAAACTAGGGGGGGAAACCAGTAAACCAAGTCCCAAAAGAAGTAAAATAAACACAATAGAGAACACAAGAAGAACACAAAGAATCAACCAAATCAAAAGCTGGTTCTTTGACTGATTTAAAAAAAAATTGTGTGTGTGTGTGTGTGTGTGTGTGTGTGTGTGTGCAAATCTTTACCTAGAGTGATCAAGAGAAAATAGAAGACTAAAATTACTAATAGCAGAAATAAAAGAGGGGTCACAGCCTTGAGTAGTCTTATGCATGTAATCCCAGCAATTCCAGAGGCTGAGACATGAGGACCACAAATTCTGAGGCCAGTTTGGGCAACTTAGCAAGACTGTAAAGCACCTTTGGGTTTAATCCCACAAAAAATAGATATAAACTTTTAAAAATGTATAAAAAAGGGGTCATTAATACTGACCTTACAGAAACAAAACAGGAATATAAGAAGAAAGAGCCACAGTTTCTAGATACTGTATTTGGTGTTTGACATCTTAGTCTTTGCTGACACTGGAAGTACTGCCCTTCACAGGGCTGGCTAATTTCTAGGGCTAGCAAACAACTCACATGTGCACTGCCTTTCAGTGCAAACCAGCTGAGCTGGGGCCATGCCTGCAGCCAGCTCCTTCCTGGAGCTACCATACTTTGGGCCGTTGTTCCGCTGCCCTGTTCCCTACAGACCCAGGGTCTGAGGCCACTGAGAACAGTCTCTGTATGCCTCACAGGCTGCAGAAATTATTCAGGCTAACCTACCCTAAGCTTGCTGACCCACCTCCTTACTATAGAAGCCACAATAAAGACCCTTGCCCATATTTCCCCATAGCTCTGGCTGCCTCCCTGTGGCTTGTTGTCCCTCCTATTTCTAGAGATCTGAGAGTATAAAAATCTTCCCTCATGACTGTCATCTGTAAGTCTTGGTGTATTGATTAAAATGAATCCTGGGTATCCCTCTAGAACACAGATTATGAAGGGTTTTAAGATAAAATAGAGGGGGTCATGGTTATGGCTCAGTGGTAGAGCACTTGCCTCACACAAGCAAGGCCCCGGGTTCGATCCTCAGCACCACATAAAAATAAATAAATAAAATTTAAAAAAAAGAGAGAATGGCTATAAGATGCCCAAGTGGAAATGCCTAGCAGATGCTTGGATCTGAATCTGGCATTTAAAGAAGACTCAAGGGCTGGGGATGTGGCTCAAGGGGTAGCACGCTCGCCTGGCATGTGTGCGGCCCAGGTTCGATCCTCAGCACCACATACAAACAAAGATGTTGTGTCCGCCAAAAACTAAAAAATAAATATTAAAAAATTCTCTCTCTCTCTCTCTCTCTCTCTCACTCTATCTTTTAAAAAAATAAATAAATAAAGAAGACTCAAATGCATTTGAACCCACGGGATTGGATGACAGCACCCTAAAAAAGAGTGTGACTCTAGAAGGGAAGGATTCCAAGGGATGAGAAGCCAGTAGGGTAAGAAGCAAGCAGGAGAATATGGAGTCACAGAAGCCAAATATCTTTTTTTTTATTGATTCTTTTTACTTCTCTATAACATTAGGATTCATTTTTACTTAATTATAAAATCATAGAATATAATTTATTTTATTTTTTTAAATTTTTTTAGTTGTAGATGGACACAATACCTGTATTTTATTTATTTTTATGTGGTGCCAGGGATCAAACCCAGTGCCTCGTGCATACCAGGCAAATTTTCTACCACTGAGCCAAAACCTCAGCCCCCACAGAATATAATTTATACTAATTCAGTCCCCAGTCCATCCCCTTTCCCTTTCCTCCTCTCTCACCCTATTCCCTTCCTCTACTCTACTGGTCTTTCTGCTATTTAGTTTTTATTTTTTTAAATTAGTGTCTTGTAGATACACATGATGGTGGGATTCACCATAGTATATTCATATATATCTCTCTCTCTCACACACACACACACACACACACACACACACACACACACAGGAAAATTAGGTCATATTCATTCCACTGTCTTTCCCTAACCCATTCCTCCTCCCCTCCCTTCATTCCCTTTCTACTCTACTGATCTTCTATTTTTTTATCCCCTCCCTCTTATTTTGGATTACCTTCTGCATAACAGAGAAAACATTCAACCTTTGGTTTTGGGGGTTTGGCTTATTTCACTTAGCATGACATTCTCCAGTTCCATCCATTTACCAGCAAGCACAGCAATATCATTCTTCTTTATGGCTGAGTAATACTCCATTGTGTATGTATACCACATTTTCTTTATTCATTCATCTGTTGAAATGTACCTAGATTAGCTCCATAGTTTGGCTATTGGGGATTGTGCTACTATAAACATTGATATGTTTGCATCACTGTAGTATGCTGATTTTAAGTCCTTTGGGTATATACTGAAGAGTGGAATAGCTGGGTCATACAGTAGTTCCATTCCTAGCTTTTAAAGGAATCTCCATACTGCTTTCCAGAGTGGTTGCACTAATTTGCAGTCCCAAACAACAATGTATGAGTGTACCTTTCCCCCCACATCCTCACCAATATTTATTGTCATTAGTATTGTTGATAATTGCCATTCTGACTAGAATGAGATGAAATCTCAATGTAATTTTAATTTGCATTATTCAAATTGCTAGAGATGCTGAATATTTTTCATATATTTGTTGACTGTATTTCTTCTTTTGAGAAGTGACTGTTCAGTTCCTCCGCCCATTTATTGATTGGAGTATTTGGTTTTTTTTTGGTTTTTTGAGTTCTTTGTATATCCTGGATATTAATTCCCCATCTGAGGAGCAGGTGGTAAATATTTTCTCCCATTCTGTAAGCTCTCTTCATGTTCTTGTTTCCTTTGCTGTGAGGAAGCTTTTTAATTTGATGCTATTCCATTTATTTTATTTTTAGTTGTTGATGGACCTTTATTTTATTTATTTATTTGTGGTGCTGAGAATCAAACCTAGTGACTCATACATACTAGGCAAGGGCTCTTCCACTGAACCTCAACCCCAATCCCATTTATTTTTATTTTATTTCTTGTCAGGGAAGTCCATTCTTGTGCTGACATATTGGAGTGTTGGGCCTACATTTTCTTCTGGCAGTTTCAGGGTTTCTGGTCTAATTCCCAGGTTTTTGATCCACCTTGTGTTGATGTTTGTGCAGGGTAAGAGATACGGGCCATATTTCATTCTTCTATATATGGATTTCCTGTTTTCTAAGCACCATTTGTTAAAGATATATTCGACATATATTTTTTATAACATTGTCTAGTATTAGATAACTGTATTTATGTAGGTTTGTCTCTGTGTCTTATATTCTATCCCATTGCCCTTCATGCCTGTTTTAGTGCCAGTACCATGCTGTTTTTCTTATTATAGTTCTGTAGTATAATTGAGATTTGGTATTGTGATGCCTCCTGCTTCACTTTTCTTGCTAAAGATTACTTTGGCTTCTGGATCTATTATTTTTCTAAATGAATTTCATAACTGATTTTTCTAGTTCTGTGAAGAATTTTAATGAGAATTACATTGAATCTGTATAGTGCTTTTGGTAGTATGGCCATTTTGACAATATTAATTCTGCCTAACTAAGAACATGGGAGGTCTTTCCATCTTCTAAGGTCTTCTTCAATTTCTTTTCTTATAGTTCTGTAGTTTTTATTGTAGAGGTCCTTCACCTGTTTTGTTATATTGATTCCTAAGGTTTTGTTTGTTTGTTTTTGAGGCTATTAGAAATGGATTATTTTTCCTAATTTCTTTTTCAGCAGATTCATTATTGGAATATAGATATGCAATTGATTTGTGGGTACTGATCTTGTAACTTGCTACTTTGCAGAATTCATTTATGAGCTCTATAAGTTTTCTGGTGGAGTTTTTTTGGGTCTTTTAAATGTAGAATCAGGTCACCAGCAAATAGAAATAAATTGAGCTCTTCTTTTCCTATTTTTATCCCTTTAATTTCCTTCTCTTGTATAGTGGCTCTGGCCAGAGATTCAAGGACTATGTTGAATAGGAGTGGTGAAAGTGGGCATCCCTGTCTTGTTCCTGTTTTTTTGAGGAAATGCTTTCAGTTTTTCTATATTCAGTATAAGGTTGCCTTGGGTTTGTCATATATAGCCTTTACAACACTGAGGTAAGTTCCTTCTCTCCCTAGTTATCTAGTGTTTTAAACATGAATGGATGCTGTACTTTGTCAAATGCCTTTACTGCATCTATTGAGATAATCAGGTGATTCATGTCCTTAAGTCTATTTATGTGGTGAGTTAGTTACATTTATAGATTTCTGTATACTGAACCAACCCTGTATCCCTGGAATGAAACCCACTTGATCATGGTACACTACCTTTTAATGTTTTTGTATGAGGTTTGCCAATATTTTATTAAGATTTTTCTTTCATCTACGTTCATCAAGGATATTGGTCTGAAGTTTTCTTGCCTTGATGTTTCTTTGTCTGGTGTTTTGATAACTGGCTTCGTAGAATGAGTTTAGCAGTGCTCCCTCCTTTTCTATTTCATGGTTTTTGTGAATGATTGGTATTAGTTCTCTTTAAAGATCTGGTAGAACTCAGTTGAGAATCCATCTGGTCCTGGAAAAGCCAAAGATCTTTCTAAAATCATTATATTTTGTGATACTGTGGGTTAAATCCCCCAGGCATGCTCTACCACTGAGCTACACCCCCAGCCCTTTCTATTTTGAGACAGGTTCTCACTAAATCACCCAGGCTGGCCTAGAACTTGCAATGCTCCTTCCCCAGTCTCCCCAGTAGCTGGTATTACAAGGGTGCAACTCTGCACCCAGCCAAATATCTAAATTAAGAAGGGATGGTCAACTACATTAAGTGCTATCAAAAGACTGAGTAAAAGAAGATAGAAATGTTTTGTCTACTGTGGCATCCACCTGGAAACTTAGTAGCTAAAAAAACAATGATTTATGTTTCATGATTCTGTGAGTTGATGGGGCTCAGCTTGGTAGTTTTTCTGCTCTGCATGGCCCATGCAGCACAAGTCACTCCTGTGGCTGCATTCAGCAGGCAACTAAGCAGGGATGAGAATATCCATGATGGGTGCTCTTCCTTCAGAGTATGCTCTGTGTGGCTCTCATCATTTGGTAGTCTAGCCTGAGCTTACTTGAGTGTCCTGGTCACTTCCAAGAGAATAACCTCAATGTCAAACATTTATCAAGGTGTTGTGGTTCAGATATGTAGTGTCCCCCAAAAGCTCATGTGTGAGACAATGCAAGAAGATTTAGAGATGAAACAATAGGGTTATGAGAGCCTTATCCAAATCCCCTGATGGAATTAACTGGGTGATAACTAAAGGCAGGTGGGGTGTGGCTGGAGAAGGTGGGATTCGAGGGCGTGCCTTTGAGGTCTATATTTTGTCCCTGAAGAGTGGAGCTTGCTTTATATTTCCTGATGTGATGTCCTGAGCCTCTTTCCTCTGCCACACCCTTCTGCCATGATGTTCTGCCTCACCTCGAGCCCCAAGGAATAGAACCCGCCTTCTGTGGACTGACACCTCTAAACCGTGAGGTCCCAAATACACTTTTCCTCCTCTAAAATTGTTCTTATCAGGTCTTTTGATCACGGCAGCAAAAAAGTCAACTAAAACATCTCCATTTTTCTGAAGAGCTCTTGCTTCTGCCCTTAAAGTCATCCTTTCCTACAAGAAATGGCTCATATTGGCCATGAGTAATTTTCTCAACCTGCTTCCTGTCCACAAAAGATTGAGGGCCAACAAGACTTTTCACTCTGGAACTGTCCCTATCCTTTCTTTTCCAAGCTGGTACAGGTGTGTAGGTTTTCTGTGTATCAAATTATGATGCACTCTATTATGCAAAAGCCGCATCCACAAATATCTTTGAGACAGGTCCTTCTCTACTTTGGCCTGTGTGTCAGGGTGCTTAAGAATCTAGAATTCAGCCATAAAGGGTCTGGTAGGTGTATTTTTGATGTTTGTGTGTGTGTTTTGCTGGGAGCTGGGGATCAAACCCAGAGCCTCACTCATGCCTCCTACCACTGAACTACACCCCTAGTCATTGCTTTTGATTTTGAATGTGAGGCCACATTTTACCAGCAGGCCCTGCTCCCAGTCTACATCCAGCATTGGCTAATGCCTGAAGGTAGGTGGGCGGGGGGAATAAAGTCCCAGCCCTTCTGGCTCTTTGTTCCTTCTCTGGGAAAAGTGACTACAGAGGCTAGGGGCAGTTCTCTGATGAAAATTTTGATTCGGGTCTTAGAAGCAAGGTTCACAGATGGGCATATAGAAGGGTAAAAGGGACCCAAAGAAGAGCTGAAAGTCCATGGCCAGCTTCTGGTTCCAGTCACAGGAACATCACTGACAAGTGGAGAAAACCACACAGGGGAGAGTGGACATCCATGTTGAGAAGGGCTCCATGCAAGGCCCAGAGAGCTGTGCATCGTGGGGCCAGGCTTTGGTACTGTTGCAGTGCCTCTAGCGTATTTCTCATTTCCTTCATTCTTACAGAAGAGATCCTGCCTTGTTCCCATTGACCTCCCCAGGGACCACCTAGTTCAGTACTCAGAAAATATTTGAGGAAGAAACAGAGAAAACAAGGGTCATCCAAAATCTCATCATCCATGCTGAACCCATATCAGTCCCTGGGGATTTGCTCTGGACAGGAGTAGGCTAGGAACCTTGCCCCCCAATTCCGCCTTGGCCTAAGGGAAAGTGATCTTTCTTTAAAAAAAAAAAAAAAAAAGTTTATTTTTCAATTTTTCGGTGGACACAACATCTTTATTTTATATTATGTGGTGTTGAGGATCGAACCCAGTGCCCAGCGCATGCCAGGCGAGCGCGTTACTGCTTGAGCCACATCCCCAGCCCGGAAAGTGATCTTTCTAAGGGTAGTGGGCAGGCTGATGGCTCTGAAAGGCAGATGGCATCTTTCATGCCCTAGTCAACTCTATTGTGGTCAAGGGAATCTATACTGATAACGTGACAGTAAGAAAATCCTCGTCCCTGGTGCCTCAAAATGTAACTGTATTTGGAGACAGAGTCTTTAAATAAGCAATAAAATGAGGTAATCAGTGTGGGCCCAAAGAGGAAATTTGGCATTGAGCCTGCATTCACTAACCTTTCTATAGACAGTTAACACAGATTTATATTCTAAATGAATTAAAAGACTTCGATAGGTTGTTAACTATTGCAGAAGTTTCAAGATAAATTTTAAGGGGTTTGCTTTTTCTTTCATATTTTAAATAAATATTATCGAAGTAACTTTTTTAAAGAAATTTGGACACAGACATGTACAGAGGAAAGATGATGTGAAATAACAAGCAGAAGACAGCCACCTACCAACCAAGGAGAAATATATGAAATAGATCTTTCTCTCAAGGCCATGCAGAAGGAACCAACCCTTCTGAGAACTTGATTTCAGACTTTTGGCTCCCAGAATAAATTCCTATTCTTGAAGCCCTAACAACACTGTTATAGCAGCCTGAGCAAACTCGTACAAGTAGTTACCCTCAAAACCAAAGAAGAGAAGAGCTAGCTACATCTTAGCCTCACAGTGGTAAGAAGAGCTGAGAAGGCGCAAGATTTTAGAGCATAAAATACCTCTTTTCCCCCCACAGATTGGACAATGTCCACCTTTGTGCCCTCCCCACAAAATCGTTATGAACTACATCCCCAGGACTTCTTTGAGACAGAGCCTTGCTAAGTTGTTGAGGCTGGCCTCAAATTTGAAATCCTCCTGCCTCAGCCTCCTGAGTCATTGGGATTACAGGTAGGTGCACAAAAATTGCTATTCTTGACTGAATAGCTTGGACTCTGGGAGAACTGCTGCTGGCAGTTATTGCCTGCTATTGAAAGCTGTACCTCAGGGTGCCATTGGTTCTTCTCTACAAAAAGAGCTGATTTTCTCAAGATGAGTGTGAAGATTTTGAAAAGAATTTGTGCTAGGCAGTTTCCATTTGCTCCTACAGGTCCACTCTCTGCTCTCCATCCTGCTCTGTACCCTAGGGCTGACCTCTGTGAGCTGTCCATCTCCAAGAGGGACCCACCAACTCGAGGCCCTGGGAGGAGTGCGGGCAGCAAAAGCAGTAGGAACTTATTCCCCTGGCTCTCCTCGGCTGGTTATACACTGTGTCAGAGTCCATGGCTCCTATGCTTCTCCCTTCCTTGGCCCTTCAGGAGAGGCAATAGCTCCTTCTTGCTGCCAGCCTCAGGATGCTTCACCACCCCTTTTTGCTTTCCCTGTATTTTGTTGTAAATAGTTCTTTTATTAAACTCTTGGAAATTACAGAGCTTGAGGGTTCGTTTTCCAAAGGACCCCCACAGATAGCAGGCTAACAAGAAATCCCTTCTTAGGGAAAGTGGGAAACAGAAGCAAACCCAGGTTACAGTCCTGAAAAAGATTTCTTTTCCCTTGGACTGTGAGGAATAATAGTACTGAATGGACAAATTAAACATTTTTTTCATAAATCTCTTCAATATCCAAGCCTTTGGTAATGCCCATTGATGTGCTTAGTTCTGGGTGGGTGAGGCACATAGGAAGCTAAATGATGAGCACTAAGGGCCCACAGCCTTTCCCACTGAGGTCAGTATGGGGCGGGCGGAACTATCTCCAGAGCATGGTGGTGTTATGAAAAACTAGAGATCTGATGTAAATATGTGGTGCCCTAGAGAAGCAATAGGAAGCACCTGCCAAAGGGTGACTGAGTCACGGTTGTGAGACAGCCATCTTAAACCCAGATAAACCACTGCCCAGTGAAGCTTCAGGGAAGGGAGTTGATACTGTAGTGACAAATATTAAGAGTAAGGTGTTTTTGGTCCCTGCCCTCATGGTTATTTATGTAATAAGAAAAGATTAGAGACTCAGAAAAAAAGGGGCTAGGGATGTGGCTCAAGCGGTAGCACGCTCGCCTGGCATACGTGTGGCCCGGGTTCGATCCTCAGCACCACATACCAACAAAGATGTTGTGTCCGCCAACTAAAAAATAAATATTAAAAAAAAATTCTCTCTCTCACTCTCTTTAAAAAAAAAGAGAGAGACTCAGGAAAAGAATAACAAGGTCATGCATGCTGGCATACTGCTGTAAGCTCTGCAACTCAGGAGGCTGAGGCAGGAGGATCACAAGTTCAAAGTCAGCTTTAGCAACTTAGTGAGGCTCTAAGCAATTTAGTGAGATCCTGTCTCAAAATAAAACATTAAAAGGGCTGGGGATGTGGCCCAGTGGTTAAGCACCCCTGGGTTTAATCCCTGCTATAAACTGAATAAATACATAGGCTGTGGTGTAGCTCAATGGTAAACCACCCCTGGGCTCAATACCCAGTAACTCCTCCCAAATAAATAACTTGGGGCTAGTTATTGGGAATTTACTCAGTGGTACAACACATGTTCAACATGCACAAGACTGTGGGTTCAATCCTCAGTACCAAGAAAAAAATCATGAAGTGATTATAGTTCACCTTCCTCCCATTGCTGGCTGGAAGATCCAAGAAGCCATCTTGGGTCACGAGGTGGAAGCCATATGTTGAGGGTGACAGGCCAGCAAAATAAATGGATCTGAGTCCTTGGCAATTTTGTGCCTAACTCCAGCCTTCTATCTTTAAGGCATCTGTGCTTCGGGTTTTCTATCCCTGACAGCTAAATCCCTCTCTGGTTGATGTACCATATTAAGGAGTTTGGTGATGGCCTAAGAGCTTCAATGACAGTTGGAGTGAGGCTGTAGTTGTTGGTGACAATCAACAGAAACCATTTTGGGTGGTAGGGGAGGGGATGGAGGTCAGGATCACGCGGTACTGTTTATTCATGTGTTTGATATTTTTAATAAGATCTGTACCAAATCTGTGAGAGGTGCTGATGATCCATAGGAGTCCTAGCCCTAAATTCAGGCTGGTAGGACAAACAGTTGAAAAGCAACAGTGAGAAGTGCAGCAGCGGAAGCACACACAGCAGTGGGGGCGGGAAGGGGTGCTCAGTGAGGCTCTCTGTGATCACCTCTGTCCCATGGTCAGTCTGAGTGGTCCCATCCTGCCAGGCTGCCCAGGTGGGGGTAGGAAAGCTGGATTCCTCAGGGACTGCACATGCACAGGTATCATGGTGTTACTGGTGTGTCTTGGGGCTGGGACCTACAACCCATAGAGCACACTTGCTTTTTAGATCACAAGTTGCCATATTATTTGAATTTAAAGAAAGCAACTCTAGGGTGAAAGTCTGCACCTTAATGATCTCCTCTATCCTGCTGCCTTCCCTCCCAGAGGGAACCAGTAATTCTTAACAACCTGTGGTGCGTTATTCTAGAAACTGAAACATGTTTCAGCTCCCTAGCCCATATCCTGAAATTTCTGCACATTTCCATGACTTGTATTTGGGCTTAGCCTTCCTACTCCAGTAGGATTCTGTCCCCTCCTCATTTTTGTGTATGCCCTGCTTGTAGGCTAATCTCATTCACTCATGGCCGTAACTCTGGTCAGTAGAACTCCATGGCACTGTATATAGCACTACTGACTCAGAAGGCCAAGAAGGTTGTTCTGATGGCTAACAGTTGGTGTCTGCTTATGCCAGGCACGGTCCTGGGTGCTCAGCGTCTTCATTTATTTAATCCCCTCCACAATTTAGTGATGAAGAGAAGTATGTCACAAAAGAGTAAACTGAGGCATAGCAAGTGCCCCGAGACCAATTAGTAAGTGGCAGAGCCAGGATTTAGCCCATTTAACTGGGCTTCGTCCTGTGCTCTTAGCCTATGGAGCCTAACAGGTGAGAATAAGGAGTCCCATAAGAGCCCAGGGCTTGTCCCAAACAAGTCCTGCTTGCCCCCACCTTGCTGCCAGTGATCAAGACAGGAAAGTGAGCAGTGCCTGGCATACAAGACCTGGGAGGTCTTGGGGGTAACCCAAAGTACACCATAAGAGCACACACAGTTCAGTGTAGATGCCACGGAGATAAGTAGGAAGTTGGCAGTCAGAGTTCCCCTTCCCTGCCCTGTCAGAAGCTATCTAGTTGATGCTCAGGGGGGTGTAGAAAGGTGCAGAGGTTGAGGCTACAACTGGTCCAAACAGGGAAGAGCAAAATCTGCAAAGATCAGGAGTTGGACAAGAAAAATGAAATTGCTGGAGGTCCTGCCAAGTGTCTGGGAAGTGGAGTCCAGTGGTGGGCCCAGCATGACAGGTGAAAGGATGGTGGTGTGGTACTAAGTTTGCAAAACACAGCAGTAGGGCAGCTTCTAGAACAAGAGCAAAGGAGAGGGTCAAACAGGGTTTCTTATTGTTACTGTGAATCTTCTGTCCCTGGTAAAATTTGCCTTAAAAAATATTTTTTGGAATTTACACATTACTATTCGGACTTTTTTTTTTTCTTTTTCGAACTCTAGCACAGAAGGAACATGAATTTACAAATTTCCAGACTCAGCACTTTAAAAAGTGTGAAAGTATTCTGGGGACAGAGAGTGGAACAAGCCTGAATGAGGGAGGGGGTACAATGGGAGCCCAGAAGTGCTTGAAGTTGGTGTGGATGGCAAGGCTCTGGGAGGGGGAGCTTCGGTGTGAGGGGCTGCAGGTATTCCTTCTCCTCCCACGTAAGAGCTCAGGGGCAAAAACTGGCTTCAGTGTGGGAAGGCAGGGGAGGAGGAGCTGCCATGATGGTCCTCAGGGCCAGGCCAGGTGTAGTGGTGGTGGGGGTACTGGGCATGGCCTCTGCTCATCCTCTAGTTCTGAACTTCAGAAATCCACATTTGGTTCATGTACTGTGACGGTGGAGCCCATCTGTCACCCATTTACAGCCTACATTCTCCATCAGAAAATGAGCTCAGTTCTAGAAAAGAACTGGTGTTCCCCAACATGACCAGCTCCTGGGGAAGCACAGACTCTGTAGTGTCAAGTGACAAAAAACTTCCACAAGAAAAATATTTTAATCCAAAATGGGTGGAGTCTACAAAGAAATGTTTAGGATAAAGTCAAGGACCAGCTATTCCTCCTTAATGCTTAAAAGTATATAGCTAAAAATAATTAGAGAAAAACAATTCAGATAAAATAGTAAGGCCATTAGAACTGAATAGACTTCCAACTAAAATCTGTTTTACTTATTTAGAAGAACCTGGACAGTTATTTACCCTCTCTGCACCTTAGTTTCACCTAGCAGTAGTGCTGACTTCACTGGGCCACAAAGGAAGAACACAAGTATTTTTTGTACCTAGCAAGAACTCCAGTGGAATAAGAGAATGAGGATTCTAGTCCACACCCTGTCTGAAGCAAAGCACAGGATTCTTTCTACTCTAAAACAAGACACGCACAGCCCTCAACAAGGTATTTCTTAGCCCCACTGATGGAAACACAAAACCAGGCTGAGTCTAAATGAGAGGGGGTGCTAATGACTCAAAGGTAAACTTGAAGGGTAAACATCCCACAGACCTAAAATAGTACATGTGGAATTTCTCAAAAGAACAGATTTGCTCAGTTTAGTCTCCCACTAGTTGTATAAAAGCAGGTCAGTCAAGAAAGAGGCAGCACAGACTACTTTTGGTATGACGACAAAGACAGCAGCTACCATGCTCTGGCATCACTATTTTTTGGTAGTAGGGAGAAGGGGAACCACAGTCTCTGGTGCTTCTGCTGCCCACTAACTGTCTTCATCCAAGGCTTCCCTGCTGCCCGTGAAGTGTTGCCCCAGCATCCCTTCCCCCTAAGCCCATGGCTCCTCTCGCTCCCTGCAAGGTTAGAGTTTATCCCCACTCATACCATCCCTGATCTCTCTCAGGCCTTAGATCCAAAACTGAACTCATCCTCCTCATTGCACCTACACTTACCCTCTCCCCTTCGTGAGACAGCCAGGCCACCATGGCTCCTGGTTATCCTTTGCCATTTCCATTTCACACAAGGCTTGGGCTTGTTATGCTCACAAGTGCTAGAGCAGTGCATGGTACACTACAGGTACCCAGGTTGGGGACAATGAGTGCTCAGAAGTGTTCATCCATAAACACCCACATCCATGACTGTATCTCAGCCTCATCTTTCAGCCATCACACTTCTCCAGAAAAACATCTACTAAAACAATAAAACACATTATTTTTCACATTTAAATTTTCAGAGAAAGTAAAGAACAGTTTTTCACACTCTTAAATAATTTCCTGAGATTTCAATAAGAAAAAGGGAACAGAAAGTCATAATTGGATATAGAATTTGGATTTTTTTTTCTTTCAGAGACATATTTTACACAACTTTTGAAATTTATACTTTCAAACAAAATGAGCAAAAAATACACTGAGTGCTAAAAAATCAAAACAGAAGTAATACAATTTTAATTTTAATATTTTAAAATACAGAAATTGGAAAGTAAGAATACCAAATACAACTTTAAACAAGTCACTGCTTCCCCTATAATAATCAATGTAAGCTACTTAAAGACTTACAAATTCAGAGTAAAACAGAAACAAAATAAATACTGTACACTTTCCCTGCCTGCAGGCAAAAGATGGGAAATACTGTTATGAATCGAAAAAAAATGCTCTTAAAGCTTCCACATCCCACTCCCCAGCCACACCCCGTTTCACTGTCACACAGTGTGCTTCTGTATTCCAAGGACACACATGTGCACACACACTGGCTGCCTACACACATAGACAAGACACTACTCTGCAGACACTCGAAACAAGAAAGGTAACAGTCACCTGGGACCGCAGACATAAAAACCAGTAAGGAAAGTCAGTCAGGCTAGCAAAACATTACTACAAAACTAGTAAGTACCATAGCCAACAACTGTCCCCTTTTCAAATTTCACAGAGTTAAAACCCCCAAAACCAATACTACCCCTCCCCATCACCACCCTCCAACATCCCCCCCAAAAGAAAACTTGCTGAAGCACTGGTAAAGTTAGACATTTCACAGTAAATGTGAAAATTCATACTATATAATCTCTTAAAATGAACCTTTTCACCCTCTTTCCACAGCATGAAACTGTTATGGCTTAATTTATATTAAAAGTAGAAAAGTCTTTTCCGAAGGAAATACAGTCTGCAAAGATGCTCGTGCGTTTCCTGATCGGTGCTACTCCATGCCTAATAACTGCACGACGTGCTTTGCAGCCAGAAGCTGTTTGTGGAAAAACTGAGGCTGTAGCTTTTGATTCAGTCTAACCATAAACTGTAAGGCCCTTAGTTTGGTTTAGGTTTCTTTTACAAGATAAAATAACCTTGGGGTTCACTTAGTTAAGTTACACCTCAGGTCCCTGACTATAGTGTGGAAGTTATATGTATGCTTTGTAAAAAATAAAACGCTACTTTTGAATCTTAGAGGGAAGAAATGATTCTAGACAAGGAATCAACTCCTCATTATATATTACATTTAATGCTGGTAATTTTTACCAACCAAAATCCACCAAATAAATATAAGAGTATGCCTGGGTTATTTTATTACTGCAAAATATTATATATCCTAGCACTTAATGACCATTGTTTTGGTGAAAAACCTTAGGGGAAAATAGCTTATATTTTGGAAAAGAAATGGCCAAAATAAAACTGGTTGAAAATAAGTTTGTTTTTTTTTAAAGGAAGTTCTGTTTATGAGTGCTTTCTGAAATAAAGAAAAGTGAATTCAGAAGGTCATGGGTTTTGCATAGGTAAACTACTTGGAGGTCAAGGGCTACGTGGTAGCCAGGGTATATTAGTGAAATAGTGCAGAGCAGAAAAACTTGTTGGAAGAATCATTGAATATAGTTTTAAAAAGGTTTTAACAAAAATGTAATGTTGCACTTGTTAAGACAAAGTCTTAAGACACAAGAAGGGGCACCAAAGGCAAGAGGGAGAATCTAAGGGTCTCTCAACTCAGTATTATTTTCTCCTCCCAACTAAAGAAGGAAAAATTTCTACAGAGGAATAAAACCAGTCCATCACAATAAGTTAACTGCTTTGGAAATATGCATTTGTTCTGGATGATCTTAAAACTGTTTATGTAATATCAAGTATTTCTTTGACTTATGGCATGCTCATTGAGAAATAAAATAAGGGAAGGGTTTTTAGTAAGGCTATAGTACTAAGTTGACATTACACTCAACAGCAATTTAGTAATAAGTATAGTAATTTCTCCCCTTCCTTTCCATCTGACCTCAAGCATATGAACATCATCTACGGCAAGGCAAGCAGAGGCTGCAGTGTCACAGAACAGGAGCTGTTTTAGGAAGCAAGGTTTTATTCTATAGATCCCAAACAGATTCACCCTGTGTCCCCAAGCAAATCACTGCCCTATCAGATGTACATTTGTCTCCTTTTTTCACTGGCTTTCCTACGCTAAAGGTACAAGACGCTCACCCTCAAGATCACTTTGGATGAAGGTGTAGGACATCAGGAAAGGAATAAGGAGACTTCGCTTCTCTCTCTTTTGAAGTGCAGGGGATCTAAACAACGGCCTTGCACAAACTAGGCAAGAGCTTTTCTGTATATAAGGAGAAATTAGTCAATATTTAATGAGAAAGATGAATTTCTGAAAGATGTTTATATTATGAAAGCCCTTGTCTCTCCCATGCAAAAACTAAAAATGCTTATTTGTTGTAACAGTTACTTCTAGCAGTAGCATATTGGGCCATGCAATCATTCCCATCAACTCTCCAAAGTAGCCTTACCACTTTAGAGAGCATCTTTTGAAACAAGCAGATTATTTTCTGTAGAAGACATAGTCAGTCTCCTTTCCTGCACTACTCCAAAGATTTCTTTTTTTACCCAGGCAACTGTCACCCAACTTGCAGCTGTCTGAGGAGTTCCGTCTTTCTAACCACCTTATGTCTTTCTACCAGCCCCAAGGGTAGTTGCTAAATAATTTTAATTCCATAACTTATTCCATTTTTCCCCAGTACCTCAAAAGTATGCCAAATCTGGAAAGCAGTACTAAAATCTAAAGGTATCTTTTAATCATTTTACATCATCTTCATGAACTTGAGAATAAACTCTCTCACTTTTCTATCCATAAACTAGCTCACCTCTTTTTCTTTCACTTCAACCATAGGATCTAACTGTAATTCAGCACCTTGTTAGAGAATCTTCGGATTTTTTTAGATAGCATATATTTGATAAGAAACAACAGTTTTCATTTAAAAATGTATATAAAGATGCATTCATTACGAGTTGTAACTTAAATAATGATCAATTCTCTGTAAATATGAAGTATTAATAGATTAAGGAATGTTTTTCTTCAGTAATTATTATAATAAGCATTTTCATCCAAATTTACAAATAAGACAACTAAGATAGAAAGGCTAAGTGACTTATTTAAGGTCAAGAGCTGACACATCAGAAGCAGAACTTAGACCAAAACTCAGGACCTTTTGCTTTCTTCCACATCATTTCACATCTTTATGTTTCCAACATTATTAACTAACTTTTGAAATGTTTCTTAAAGAACTCGGGTCAATTTTACTTCTACAGTGGGATATCTCAATTGAAACTAATAGAGATAAGCTACTTTTTTTTTTTTTTAAATGAATGAGCCCTCTTTTGCTGAAGTTTGCCTAAAAGTGAAAACAGTACTGCTAACTTCCTGGAGAATTTCTTGGGCAAAGACTACAACTGCAAGTTGATATTACCCTACTATACTAAATAGTGCGAGGCACACAGTAAATGTTTGATAAATACCTGCTGATCCCATATGAATACATACAGTAGAGTACAATGAAAAGGCAATATTTAGGGTTGTTAAAAATAGAACATTCAAGTTAAGTATTTAACTAGTGATAAAGATGAGCTTGTTTCCTCTCTGAGTTTATGATTTCAGTCTGAATGTTCAATTTTGTATGCTTCAGAAATGAACTGATACTTATGAAGTTCAAATGTATTCCTAAGACACTGGATTACTATAAACTGCCAGCTTTGTATTGTTTATATCACTCGTCAGTACTGGGGAGCATAACATTGTGTGATGATGTGAATTACAGTACAGTGGATCCCAAGTTAAGAATCAATATAGGAAAATTACTATCAATATAGAAAAATTACTACTACTGTTAAGTTGCATATATTAAATCACTAATTCTTGATTTTACATATTTGTATTTGCTTACAACTAACTAAATGCTGTCTTCCTGTCTATACTGATCATAAACAAAACTAAGGGAAACACTAAAGGTTACTTATGTTACTGTTGAGCCCAGAAACCGGCAGTCATTACCTCAAAGTTCAGTAAGTTCCAAGAGATAAAGGAATGCATCATAGCAGTAACTTTATAAGAGGTTTGATTAGAAAAGTCACTGGATGGGTGGCTGAATTTTTACCAATTCAGAAAAAAAAAAGATACATGTATTCTCTTATAGTGGTTATATGACCTTGATGAAAGTTTTGGAACTTAGCCAGTTAGTGAGCTAAAACTGCCAAAAAACAAATCCACAGTACTTTCACTTAAAAATTCTACATATTTGCTAATCAGAATTAGTGTTTATTGATCTAAGGACACAGGGTGGATAGTGGCCACGATTTTTGTTCTTTAAAAATAAATTATGTTTTTTCTCAATTTTTACGGATAAAGAAAAAAGTAATTAAAAATAAGTTGTGAAAATTATAAAGAAAAAAATCCAGATCATGATGTAACTGGAAAAAGAAATTATACTCCTATTTCTTAAACCAAAATAAAAATATGTATACTATAACATCAAAACAGGGTCTACAAAAAACCAAGACACACAAGTATATAGAGATATACTGTGGAGGAAGGTGAGAGAATCAATCAAAACCAGATTTTTGCATCTTGATATATGATGACCAGCCAATGGTTGACTACAGCCATCTCTCCACTAGTTAGGTATACTACAGACAGGGGTTTAAGTAGGTTGTTTACAAATTTTAAGGATTTCCATAAAAATTATTTTTCTGACAACCAGATAAGATTCAGACTCTGGCCCAGATACTCTGGACCAAAAAGGCCAACTCAGAAGTTATTTCATAGTTATCTCATGAAATACTGGAATGGAGTAAGAAATATTTCTCTTTGGAAATACATATTTGAATGCAACCATGAAAGATAATGGGATAGTTTTTTTTCTTAATAACTTAAGTGATACTTAATACAGAAGGAAAAGTCCTGCTACCTTGCTTATAAAAAAAAAAAAAAAAAAAAAGACAAATCCATAGTATGGCCATATTTCTTCTCCATAAAAATAAATTCCAGCCTATTTGCCTATATTGTCTTTGTAGAAATTTGTAAAATGCTATATTGTCAGACTTAGGAATAGTTTCACTTCACCCCTAGCAATCATTTATTTTTATACCATGGGTGGGGGTGGGGAAGGGAAACCAGAAACTCTGATAAGCAACTGAAAACTAATATTTAGTAAAAATTGTACATAAAGGAGATAAATGATTACCTTAAAGTTCAACCAGATAGTTAACCTAAGTATACACTGGTCAAGTTAAGATATATGGAAGAAACTGCAAAAAGAAGCACCCATTTTACTCCAAATCCATATATGAAATAATTATGCACAAAAGTAAACACAAACACACACACACACACACACACACACACACACACACACACACGATCTACTCCAACATGCTTGCATCTATACAACTTAATATAGTATAATCCTATTATATTACGGCTTATTATGCAGATTTATATATCCTACATCAATTCATACTTTTCAACAAATTAGGTGTAAAGAATAAAAGCATCATGAGATATAACCTTGCAGCAGGCGTTGGCCCTGTCCTCCAACACCGACAGTAGGAAGAAGGCCCTCTGTAGTTACAAATGTATTTGGAAAAAATACAAACATGACTATTTAACCAAACTTATAATACTTTCCGCACAAGTAGGAAAAAGATATTAAAGCTGTTCTCTTTGGGACCCAGATATCATCAGCAGAAATGAAAACATAAGAAGCCTAGTTCTTTATATTTAGAAGAAAACCACAAAGGAAATGAGAAATGAGGGATCTTTTATGAAGTTCTTACACATTGGCTATGGAAGTATTTCCCTGCAAAGAGAAGAGTCTTGAAGAGTCATCACAAAATGACAGGGGGGTGCAGAGGGAAGGTGGGGTATAAGGGAATCAACCTGGATAACAGTATGCACCTTGAATGTTAGCAAAAGCGAAGCTAATAGCTTATAAAAAACACATGAAATATATAAAATAAAATGATTTTCATATACATCTTAATTTAAAATAATTAATGCATCAAATCCCTGTTTAAGACTTTAACCTGAATATCAAATTTAAGAGTCCAGACTAGTTACTGTTACTGTGGCTCTTTCCCACATGTAACACACACACTATCAAAAATAATTTAAAAACCTTCACATTCTTAAATCTAAATTAGTGAGATATTTCTCCAGAAATCTTCCAAATAAATAGCTTTAAAAAAGAAAGAATTTAAAAGCTGTTAACTTTAAAAAAATCTGTTAAATAAATTATTGATAATTCTTTACCCTACTACTGAAAATAAATCAAGACACTACCAACAACAAAATGAAATTCAAGCCCTGACAAGAGACCCTTTCCAGTTCGAGGTCTCTTTTTAAGGTTCTACCCTCCTTCTTCCTCTCCCCCACCAGGTCCAAAGGGTTATTGCTGAGTGGGTGTGGCACAGTGAAAATGCAGCATCAGGTTCATTCTGTTCTTCGGGCAGTGTTCTTACTGTACACGCAAATGTTCCAGGCAGGGGGTGATGGAAGCTCCAGGCTTCTGAACCCCAAGACTGGTCTCCAAAGTGAAGAGTGGCTGCAACAGTGGCTCTGTCACACAAAGAAACGTGCATGGCCATTTCTGTTCAACTTAAGGATCTTTCCAAGACGTTGTTTGGCTGTTGCCATTCCTTTTTTAGGACGTTTACCTATAAAACAGCAACAACAATGAAAAGCATACTCACCAGACAGCACAGAAAGACTTAAAGAGAATTTTACAGTAAGCAAGCCCATTAGGCATTTGACTACACCAAGCCACACTTTTGGACTTCAACTGTTTTTTGTTTTTTTTTTTATGTGGTGTCGGGGATGGAACCCAGTGGCTCATGCGTGCTATGCAAGTGCTTTACCACTCAGCCACGACTCCAATCCATGGACTTTCACTGTTTAAAACTCTTCCCCCTCATCATGCTGGGGTAAAGACTAACCTCTTTCTAAACAAACTATGGTTTTCAGCTACAAAATGTACTGCAATTTCACCAAAACCTCACAAACTGTTCTTTCTTGGGTACCTTAGGTCATGCTCTCTCCTCTGCCTTCCTTTCTGTCTATTCTATCTATTCCCCAATTCAGCTTGGTTAACTCCTTATCATCTACTTTTAGGATCTGCCTCCTCCTGATCTTCAGGGTTGGCCAGGTAACTTCCTTCTTTGTTCCCACAGTAGCTTGAGCATACTATTACAGAGCTGTCAAAATTCATGAGATAGTGAGCATCTTGAATGAAGTAATGATGCCATTACTACCAAACACAGTCAGAAATATACTTAATCTGCAAATATTTAAAATTTACCTTTTGTTGCCTGGTTGCTGATAGGTGGTGGATTTGATGCAGGTCTCTTGGTGGGGTGAAGGGGCACTGAAAAGGAAGTTTCACCAACTGGCCTTTCTGGGCTTAGGCTGCCGTTACTCATCTGGCATGCCCCTGAAAGCAAGCTGGAATTCTGCATGTACTTTCCATTCTGAAGACCTGAGCCACTGCTCTCCATATAATTCCTACTTTGCACCTTCTGACTGGTTTCTGATGAACCTTCCTTTTTGTTGCATTTCTGGCTTCTGCTTAGGTCCTGAAAAAAAAAAAAGGAAACAAAGCTGAATTTTTAGGGTTTATGATAAGTGAGGTATTCAAACTTTACATTAGCAAAGTTAAGAGAGAAAAGAAACAAATTACTGAGTTTTAGTTTTCTTAATGTATTAGCTACAGATGACCACCCTTCATGATGGTCATCCCATCCATAATAAATCTAATAGTTCAGAAGAATCCAGGTCTTGAAGTTGCATTATAACTAAGTCAAGAAGAGGGGGAGGAGGGAGGGAGAGATAACAGAGGTGTCTGCTGCCATTCCATGAGCCATGGGGGATACAAGATGGGACACAGAGACCCAACCATTTCCTTAGCACATCACAGCTTCCACAAAACTCTCACGATGTAATGTGCTATATTTTTGGAACTTAACTTTGAGTGCCTGAGTTCAATACCCGGTACCACCAAAAAAAAAAAAAAAAAAAAGGACTTTAACTTCTGTAAGGTTCATCTACACTGTATTTATTTGCTAGAAAAATCCCTAATTCCAGAACCCCAAGCCTGTTTTTTATTTGACTATAATTCCTCTTTCAGTCTCTCAAGACTATTGAGTTAATCTTCAAGCAGGGAGACACTACTAACTAATGAGTCTTGAAATTAACTAAGAAGGTCATGACCAGCTGGAGAAAGGAACAGACTGGCCTTGAAGAGTACCCTTCAGTGTGATGTTTCAGAAACTAGCTTTAATTATGCACACATGTGTATGAAAGAAATATGAAAAACATTTGATCTGACTCTGCATTAATCAAATACGTTTCAAAAGTAGTAGTATTAAATACAGAATTGCTGTAAATTAGTCTAACAAATATTCTAGACCATAATCCTATAATTTGACATGCCATTGTAATATCTCTCTAGATTATAGACAAAAGAAATTTGATTTGCTCTACTGTGATCTTGCTAATCATATGCCCTCTGCTTCTTCATTTATTTTCAAAGACAATACAAAACACAAAAGCCAGATTTAAATAATAGCTTATTTTTAATTCTAAATCCCTCTGATGTTACTAAGTAACAAACTGTATATCCAGCCACTACAAAATCCACTACAAAATCACATACTGAAAAAGTGAAGTGTAACAGGTAAGAAATTTCTTACTTGATCTTTGACTCTGGAGCATATCCGTCTGCTCAAAGAACTAGATTACACAAAGCCTTTTTTTTTTTTTTTAAACAACAACAACAAAAAAAAAAACTTGGGGTACAGCATTTGCCTTGCATGTGCAAGGCCCAGCACCACAAAAAAACATTGCCACAAAAAACCTGACTTTTTCTTATTGCAAAAGTACTAAAATTTAGAAAATCCAGATAAGCCAAGCCAAGAAAAGAAAACCACCCATAATTCCACTACTTAGATATCAAAAATATTGAATTCATGGAGGCAGAGTCTTACTGCCTCTTCTGTGCACACACATACATCTCCCCCTCGGAGAGTTTAAGTTCACACCTCCAACTCAACCCAAGGCTCTGGAAGACACTTCCAGTCCTGCTGAGGTCTATCAGTACAACACTAATCTTTATTCATGAGAGTCTCCTTTCGCTTTTTCTTAAACTGCCTACTCAGCTCCCCTCCTCTCACCATTCCCCTCAAAGTGTTTTTTTTTTTTAGACAAGAGAGAAATTACAGTATTTCTGCATTTGCTTGATTTACTTTCCTTCTTAAGTATGATTGGGGTTGGGGAGTTTTAGGGGCCCCACTCCACTTCATGATAACACCGATTCTTTCTCTGGCTACCATTTTCTAAGGCTCCCAGCAAAAGGTCTTATCATGTTCTTTGTTTGGTGTTACTGTAGGTTTAGTTTGTTTTTTTTGTTGTTGTTGTTGTTTGTTTGTTTTAATACTGTTTGGGGTTCATTGTATATGGTATAAGCACAAATATGCTGAGATCCTAAAACATCTAGTTTCTGTCTTAGAGCAGAGGTTTTTAATTTGTAGTCAATGGAGATTTGGTGATGGCAGCACGCACCATTTAGCAAATGTAAGCAAAAGTCAATTAAATATTTTTTGGGGAAAGATAATCTGTAACTTTCATCAAATCCTGAAAGAAATTTAGTATCAAAATGTTTAAGAGACAATATCAGAGATGAAAAAGAGATGCTCTTTTCCTCATTTTTCACTCTAACCAGATAAAACCTTACAGTTTGCCAACCGCTGCCAACGGTTTCAACTCTTTCTTGAAAAAGTTACTCTTTTCCATATCACATTCTGTCTTTAGGCCTTGAAGCATCAGGCATCACAGCAGAATCTCTAAAAATGGACAGTTGTTCAAATGTGCATGTAACTGCCATTCTTTGGCTTCCTAGAGGTAGTAGTTAATAACCAGTTACAGTTTTAGAAATCAAAATAATGATGATTTTAAATCTCCTTTTAATGTTTCAACCTTGAAATATACCTGAGGATTAAATCTGGAAGTTCTATCAAATTGTTTAACCCAGGAAGAAGTCCTCAAGTCTTGATCTTCAGTCTTGACATGGTATCCTAGGGAGAAGTTTTAATTGAATTATCTTTGTAAAAACTTGATTTTAAAGAACAAAATTAGCTTACTATTTTGTTAATTCTTTAGACATTTATTCATATACCTTCACTTTCATTACACTTTTTCCCTCTCAAAACAAAAACAAGTTATCAGCTTACAACCAAACTTGTCACTACTTTTTTCAGTTCTCTCAAAGACTCTTTATATGACAGGTTTTATGTCAGATGCTAGAACACCTATGGCCACATATTGTTGATGTAAAACCAAATGTTAATATACTCTCTAAAAATGGCATGTTTTCCCATACAGAATTAAAGGCACGTGTTTGCTTGAACTTTGTAGTTATTTCCATAAAAAGAGCTTTCTTTTTAAAGGACCAATCAGATTATAAGACAAAAATGGAACAGGGAAGGACAGACAAACCCAGATTTAAATATGAGTTTTTCCATTACCAAATAAACTTTAGGCAAACTATTTAACCTTCAACGACTTTGGGATCAGATAATACTAAGTTCAAATTATAATAGTTCTGAATAATAGCTATCTATGTATATGTAAAGTATGAGCAAGTTAAAATAAGTTCACTAAGGCAGGTGCAGTGGTGCATGCCTGTAATTCCAGATTTGGTCTGTTTTACATTTACTTTTTGTTTTGTCAGGACTGGGGATAAAACCCAGGGCCTCGTGCATGTTAGACAAGTGCTCCACCACAGAGCTATATCCACAGCAACCTTGGGAGGTTAAGGCAACAGTTCAAGGCCAGCCTGGGCAACTTTGTGAGACCCTATCTTAAAATAAGTGGTAGAGCACCCCCTGAGTTCAATTCCCAATACCACACACACAAACAAGTAACTTCAATAAATCTTATTTCTTTTCTCTGTAAAATGGGATCAATATTACCTATCCCATAAATGAAATGAATATCAAGCTCCTGGTCCACTGCTGACTCTTACTTATGTGGAACTGAACACCACTGGCATTCAATCTTAATGCAGGACTATGTTCTCCCAAATCCTTCTCAGACTTTTTGGCAAACAAAATTTTTCTCTGGAGGCACAGAGAAGAAAACACTAGGTGGCATCACTTACATGCCATTGAGTCTACTCTTTCCTAATTCTTCCTTTTCAAGGAGGAGAAAGAATATCCTCAATTAGAAACAGTTCAAAACTTGTTTTCCCTCTCATAAAAGGAAAAAAAAAGGTTGACTGTTTTAGCTAAGCAGACCATTTAAGAGACCAAAATATTCCTTCCAACTGGTCAACCTAACAGTAGTGAAAAGGAAACTCCAGTCTTGCAAGAGCAAAGGCAAAGCTGTGCCAGTGAACGCAATTCTCAGACCTAGGTCATTCATATTTTGTGTTCTTATGCTCACATATTACATGATTTGTCTGTCAGTGCTATATATTTTTTTAGTGAATTTTCTTAACACCATGTTAAACTAAAGATGCGTAACAAATAGTCTTTATTCATACAATCTCTAACCTAAACTAGGATTATAGAGCTATTAAATTGGGGATCATATATTTTCAGAGACTTAATAATTTATGTTTCTTACCATATTCTACTGGTTTATCATAGCGATACAACTGCCTAACTTCATGGTTACTGCTGTGGCAGCTGTTAGGATCCTGGAGAGAGTTCTTCTCACCACCGCAGTCTGTGCTTTGCATCTGCCTTTGTAAACACGTGGAATAGCGCAACCCTGCCATAGACAGCATGCCCTGAATAGCTTCTTCCTCTGTGCTTGTCGAGGTAGGACATTCCCTAAGGAGAAGGTCATCCAAAGAGAAAAGAATATGTTTTCTCATGAAATATATAAGTAAAAAAAAAAAACTTTAAATTAAAAAAAGTCTTCATTGCATTTATATCACAATGTAAAACAAATACTATCATCAGCAAGCCCACCTTTTAATTGGAATTTCACTTCTAGATGGCTTCTGACTCTTTTGTAGGAAGTTCCTCATCCCATTAGATTCCTCAAAATTTGATGTTATTTCTTGTTTCTTTTCATCGCCTGAACTTTCGGACTCCTCAGTGGTAAAATTAATTTTCTGAGATAATAAATAATTAAATGGAAACAAAGTCATCTAAGAAATTGATCAAGGTTGTACAAACTAATCAAAAAAGATTTCATCCATCCAGAGAAAGTTAGAATCTTTTTTTTTTTTTAGAATCTTAATTACCATAGAATTACTTCAATGTTTCATATGAAAAAAAGTGAAATCTCCAGTAGCTATGGTAACATACAACCTAAATTTAAAAACACACTATATGGATTTTAAGGAATAATAAAATATAAAACATATTTGTGAAAAATACAATCAATCTAAGAATAATATAGGCAGAGAAGTTGTCAACCCTTTTCAAAACTGGACAAAAGCTGGATAGTCACAGAATATGTGTGTATAAAATAACTATAGGAAGACCCTGCATTGCACAGGTCAGACAGACAAGCTTTGGGATGGGCTATTATTTGACTTCCTCCTAGGTGAAGTCCATGGATGCTTATCTCTCATCAAATGACGGAAGTCACAGGGTTTCGAGCATACCAGTGCAGTGCAATCAGCTCCAGAGTCTTCTGAATCAGAAATATCAGAATATTCTGATGATCTATTCCTGAGTTCTGATTTCACACTTGTAAAAAACCCTGATGAATAAGACAAAGGATGGAAGAAAAAAAAAAGCATTAGAACTTTATGAACAAGGTGGCAAGTAGTTTCCAAAGTCTACCTTGCTTCACAATACCTAGCCTACTTTTTCTCTACTTTCATTTTCTCCTCATCTCTCCCATCTTTCTCCATAATTAACCAAGATACAGACTGAGGTATTTCTTAAAATGTCTGGTATTTATTTATTTATTTATTTATTTATTTTTTTTTTTTTGTGTATGTGTATGCCCTTGTGTGATTCTGGAAGTTTCTTTTTTTTTTTTTTTTTTTTTTAACTTTATTTTTTTTTTTTTTATTGTTGGTCATTCAAAACATTACATAGTTCTTAATACATCATATTTCACAGTTTGATTCAAGTGGGTTATGAACTCCCAATTTTACCCCGTATACAGATTGCTGTATCACATCAGTTACCCTTCCATTGATTGACATATTGCCTTTCTCTTGTCTGATGTATTCTGCTGTCTGTCCTATTCTCTACTATCCCCCCTCCCCTCCCCTCCCCTCCCCTCCCTTCCCCTTTTCTCTCTCTACCCCTTCTACTGTAGATCATTTCTTCCATTTGTATTATCTTGTCTTACCCCTCCTTTCCTCTTATATGTCATTTTTGTATAACCCTGAGGATCGCCTTCCATTACCATGCGATTTCCCTTCTCACTCCCTTTCCCTCCCACCTCTCATCCCTGTTTAATGTAAATCTTCTTCTCAAGCTCTTCGTCCCTACCCTGTCCTTGTTTACTCCCCTTATATCAAAGGAGTCATTTGGTTCTGGTATTTATTGAAGATGATTATATTTATATTCCTTACTTGAGTGAATTAACTACATTTCTTTCTAGAAAACAACCTTCAAAACTAAAGTAAGCTGTTAAGAAACCTTTACTTCTCCTTTTGCATTAGTTCTCTCAACAGAAAACAAAAAGATAATTCTCTGAACCCTAAAATGCATTCCCAGAGACGTGAATTTAACGAGCTTATTATAAACAGGGCTTTCCTACTGTCTGTTTTTCCCATGAGGCACTGTCACACAGCACCATTTCTTCCATTCTTGTTGATCAGCTGCCTTTTCACTGGCATGTGAACAAAGGCAAAGTCAACAACGGTATACATATACCAAATTTACATGGAATTAGCAGGATCTGAGATATTCAACATGCATTAAATAATACTCATTATCCGGAACATTTACTTATCAAGTGCTAAAATACTGCAATTTTTTTTTTTACTACTTTTTAAAATAGAAGGGCATATGGAAATCTTGACAGATGTTGAGAAATTGACTTTATTCAAGAAAAAAAGATCTGAAGGAGAAGGATGTATTACTTTGGCATCTGATAATGCTATTTTATTTGATGATAATCAATTAACAACCTAGTAGAGGCCTTCCTATCAAGAGGCAATAAAATAAAACTACAGAACAAGGATTCCAAGTAGCTTCAGGTCAGCCAATCATATATGCATGCTAAAACTATATATGTAAAGATCCATAAAACATATGAGTTTTCGTGTGACTTTAAAACTGACTAGACATGGGTCTCACTTACCCACACGAACCCTCTCACTGATACATCCCTGGCCATTATACCTCATTGGTATTCACATTTAGCACTTCCCTATTCAGACATACTTCTGATTTTTCAGAACAGTATGAGGAACACACTTTCAATCCTATTATAAACCTAAGAATTTTAACATTAGTAAGTTTCTTTATCAATTGTTATACGAATAAAGAGAACTTTAAAATGACTATTACAGCAAACGTACTGTTAAGTGGTTTTCGAGATTCTTCACTTTCTGTCCTGTCTATTCTTGAACTCTCTTCTGTCTTCATAATGGTCTTCTTTGTCCTTCTCTTATCCTCTTCATTTTCACTATCTGCTGTGTAAAGACTCTGATCTGCAAAGGGCTGTCTCTCATCTCTGTATTATTGGGGAAAAACAAATCAGAAATAATGCAAGACTATGTATTCCCTCCCACTTCATTTACAGAGCAGAGAACTGAGACACTTTCCCCATACTATAGTCAACACCAGCAGTATGGACAAGGCAGTGCAAGAACAAAGGGAATCCAACAAAAATTATCTGTTTGATACCTGATCTATTGTACATACTTAATTATTCTTCCATTTGTCAGCAGTAGTCGTAGATCATTATCTTTTGCTCTCCATTCAGGTACCGTGGAAGATGGTTGGAGATGTTTGTTGAATTTTCCATTCAGTTTAGAGCTCAAGATGTCCTTAAAGTATAAAAATAGAACTGACTTAACCTCAGGCACACCTGCTCCACTGAAGGAAGACAGGAGACTGCTATTTCCCCATAGCCCTGCCATGCAGAGTGACAGGCAGCTGCCTGGGTTTGGAAACATGCAGCAATCCCATATTCCAGAGTTCTTCAAGTTAAGGCATGAGGATGGTTCATCTTTTGGGAGGGCCATTGACAATAAAATACATTTTGTAAAGCAGAATGTAAAATATGCATAAAGCAAATCCAAAGAAAGCTCCACTCCTGCAGAAGCTGAAAAGAAGGGGCAATACGGTCTTAGATTTTTTTTTATTCTCTTCTGCTTCTTCCTGCTAAAGTGTAACTGCTGGGCCTTCCCACTTACCCTTACCTTGACCTCATATCTGTCTTCCCATGAGGCACTATTAGCATCCACACCATTATCACTAGGCATGGAGGCCATGAGGTGAAGAAAGACACGATGGTAGCTCATTTTATTCGCTCTTATTTATTTATTTATTTTAGTTGTCAATGAACCTTTGTTTTATTTATATATATGCAGTTCTGAGAATCAAACCCATTGCCTCACACACGCTAGGCAAGTGTTCTACCACTGAGTCACAATTCCAACCCCAGTAGCTTTTTTTTTAATATTTATTTTTTAATTATACACAATACCTTTATTTTATTTATTTTTATGTGGTGCTAAGGATAGAACCCAGGGCCTCGCACATGCTAGGCAAGTGCTCTACCGCTGAGCCACAACCCCAGCCCTCCAGTAGCTTGTTTTTAATGTATAAAAATTATTTCCTTTCTGAGATATTTTTCCTTAAAAATAAGTAGAACCTTTTGTAATAAGCTAAAACTTCCCCAGAGGGCTATGACTTAAGTAGGTTTAGTACAATATTTTGTTTTGGGGTTTTTTGGTACTGGGGGTTGAACTCAGGGGCATTTAACCAATGACCCTCAGCCTCCTGAGCCCCGGTATTACAGATGTATGCCGCTGTGCCTGGCTTAGAACAGCATACTCTCAAAACAATGTAATTATGTCCAATTTAAAATATTTAAGAAGGTCATAATTTGTATGTAATTTTTTTAATGGTTTTTTTTTTAATATTTATTTTTCAGTTTTTCGGCAGACACAACATCTTTGTTTGTATGTGGTGCTGAGGATCGAACCCAGGCCGCACGCATGCCAGACGAGCGTGCTACCGCTTGAGCCACATCCCCAGCCCCTTTTTAAATGTTTTAATCTAGTGATTCCTCTACCTTATTCATTGTGGATTACTATCTATCCTGTTCTTAAAATATAAAATCATAGATGACACAGATCTCATCACAAATTCATTATCATGTTTTAAATGGTGCTGCATTGATCTTATTACTACCTCTCACTCTCCCTTCTGTCCAATAGGCCAGCATTTCTCTGATTTTAAAGGGTTTATTCTAATAGTCTCCTAGTCAGGTAGTCAGCCAGGCTGGTGCCGTTGGCTCAAGGACAGGTTTGTGCATTTGCTCTTCCCCAACCTGCAATACTATTCCCCAAATTTGTGTATCTACATGACAACTTCCTGTTAATAAGATGTCAGTTCAAACATCTCCACCTGAGAGGCTCTCCTACCATACCAGCTAAAGCAGCTAGTCACCATGACTATTTATTCTATTGTCCTTCAAAACACTTGGCATCTGAAATTACATTATTTTAGTATATATTTTTGCCTCCCAATTTTTGTACTTGAACTCTGATGAAGTTTCATAAGGACAGGGACTTAATTTTTGCTTACTCTGGCAACTTCTCTAGAACCTAAGAGAGTACAGGGTACTTGGTAAACACTCAATAAACATGTCAGCAAATGAATGAGGTCTATTCATCCTAACATGACACTGATGCCTAGAAAGATTAGGAACCCCACCTTGCCCCCAGACAAAAATATTTGTTGACCCCTACAATTCTACAGCAAATAACAACAAGAATAATTGATAATATAAATTTTATTACCCCTTTAAAAAACTTTAACAAACAACTGGGTTTATTTTTCTCATCATGAAGTGTAATACTTACCTCTTCCCATGGACACATCTCTAATCTTTTAAGAACTTCCCTTGTATGGAGCTCTAAGATGTCTAGGTTAGAAGGAGTTCGAATATTATTATGATCTCGAAGTTTCCTCATCTTTCGTCGGGAATGGTATGGGGAAGTTGCTTCATTTGAGGATCGTGAAACTGGACACACAGTAGGAATTCCCTGAGATTTAACTGGTTTGCCATTTTCTTCCTTTAAGAATTAGATTCAGAATGTATTTTAAGAAAAAGGCTACTATATATAGACTTGACTATTCAGCCATAAAAATACTCTTAGAAAACAAAAACTATTCCATTTAATCACAGAAAAGAAAAAGACCAAATCAAAGCCTTGGTTTCCCCATCTCTTCTCTATGTAATATACTGTGAACACATTCCCTTGATTTCCAGTATTATACTAATAGCTGTGTAGGGGTATATCATGAATTACTGGCCTAATACTTACTGGTAGGTAGCTATTCAGGCTGCTTCCAGTTCTTTCCAATGAAAAATTCTTTTTACGTACATATTTGTGTAAATCAATACTTACTTTATATATGTATATACATATATATTTAGTTGTTGATGGACATTTATTTGTTTATATGTGGTGCTGAGGATTAAACCCAGTGACTCACACATGCTAGGCAAGTGCTCTACCATCAAACCACAACCCCAGCCCAATATTTACTTTTTAAATCAAAGTCACAGGGCTGGGACTGTAGCTCAGTGGCAGAATGCTTTCCTAGCATATGTGAGGCACTGGGTTTGATCCTCAGCACCACATAAAAATAAACAAATAAATAAAGGTATGCTATCCATCTACAACTATAAAAAAAAATTTAAAAAAAATCAAAGCCACACATTTTTGCAGTTTTTGTCCTTATTTTTTTTCATGTTAAATATATTAAAGAAAGTGTATTACAGCAAAATGACTAAATATCCAGATACAATAATGAAATGTTACAGCCTTCTAGAAATAATGAATACACAGAATTTAGTTAATATTTTAAACATTTTATTAAGATTTTGAATGATTCAAAACCCACCCTGATAATGTGAAAACAAAGGAGATTTTTTTTCTCCTATCTAATTATATTAATTCTTCTGCCTTTCTTTTATTTCTCCTTAACTTCGACTGCCACATGGGAACCTCGGCTCTACCCTAAGCCAAAGCTATCTTCTCTAAGGATTACCTATGCAATGGTACTTGAGTTTGGTACTTTTTCCTCCTGGTAATTTCTTATGGACCATACATCTATGTAGTTTTAAAAATTAAATAAGAATATCATGAAAAGCAGCAGTCTACTCTTTCCCATCCCTGATACCCATTTTTCAAAGGCAACCACTTACCCTGTGGAAACACATTACATAAAATTTGCCATCTTAACCACTTTTAAGTATACAATTCAGGGGCATTCTGTACTGTCACACTGCTATGCAATCAGCACCACATCCATCTCCAGAACGTCTTCATCTGCCCCTATTAACCACTAACTTCCCATCCTCCCTTTTCCCCAGCTCCTGACAGCCATTATTCTGCTTTCCGTCTCTAAGAACCTCATATGAATGGGATCATACTTGTCCTTTTGTGACTGGTTTATTTCACTTAGCAAAATACCTTCAAAGTTCATCTATGTTGTAGCATGTGTCAGAATAACCATTTTATATACTCTATGTACCAGTTTGTTTATCCATTCATCCACTGATGGACTCTTGCGTTGCTCCTTCCTTTGGGCTATTGTGAATAATGCTGCTACGAATACGGTACAAACATATCTGTCCAAGACCCTGCTTTCAATTATTCTGAGTACATAGCTAAAATTTGCAATTCTGACAACTGTTTCCCCACCACCACCCAGTTATTTGTCTCTAACTTTCTAAATAATATGTTTATACTGATTTCAGCTTTAGGTATAACTGAATTCCTACTATGTAAGAAAAAGTTTTTTAAATTTTTTTTTTGTAGTAGTAATGGGCAGATTGCCTTTGTTTCAATTTTATGTGGTACTAAGGATTGAACCCAGTGCCTCACACATGGAAGGCAAGTGCTCTGCCACTGAGCTACTGCCCCAGCCTGCAAATTAAGTTTTAATCTTCATATACCACTTCCTAAACCTATCCATTCTTCCCTTTTCTTCAACATTTGGAATTTAAATAGGACTCGGTAAAATGTGTTTTTTGATCCTAAATCCATTTATATGCAATTACTATCACTCTTTAAGAGATTTTTCTACTACATTTGAACATACTGAGAAATACTTGAACTATTCTTATTCTAAATCTAGGATTTTAATATTTCTTAGATATGTACCTCTTTTCATTCCTTAAAACAGCCCTAATTTCAGATGTTAATTTACCAGTTGACTTTCATCCTCCACTTAATTTCCTCTTAATTCAAACTATACACTAGAACAATCACTTTCCTGAAAAATTATTTTAATTAAAAACCTCCTTTCTTAAATACCTAGAATTACTATTAATTATTAAAATACCTAATCAGATTTATAGGTTTTTATCAAAAGTATTTACCTCACTGGCTGCTCTCATATTTTCCCTCAAGAGGACTGCCTTGCCCAACCCACTAATATCATCCCTCTTTCCAACACAGTTTCACCTAACTTTACTCACTTCCCTTAGGTTTTTTTTTTTAATCTTAGCTTTTTCTCTTGCTCTAATTATTTAACATGAATTCATTTCTGAATGGCTGAAATTAATTGTATCTGAAAGTTGTACTGATAATTATGTTGTTTTTGTTATTTTAATTTTTGAAGTAACCTGAAGAACCTGAGGTAACCTGGAAACTGCCTCCTCATTATTTCATTACTTCATTGCAATACAATATTCCAAATTCTTCTCCAGGATTTTAGAAATCTTGAGACTCTGTCCAAGACTAAGCTCATTCTATTTCTTATAAGTGCTTTTGGCTTCATTTTCTTCTCTTCCCTTCCTCTTTCCCTCTCTCCCTTCCTTTCTTTTTCTTATACTAGGGATGGAATCCAGGACCTCTCATGTGATAGGCAAACACTCTAACACTGAGCTACACCCCAGCCCCTGTGTAAGGTGCTTTCAAATGTTTGCATCATGGTGGTATGCCGGAAGCCATCCGTCAACTATATGTGAACTATGCGTGAACTAAAAGAATGTAGAAGGCATTAGGCAGGAAAGTCTGGTATTGGGGACTTGGATTTTAGAGTCAGATATTTGGATTCAAATCTCAGCTTTGAATGGTACTTTTTCCTTTGGTGAAAAGGAACAACTTTGCTGGTTTGGGAATGCCTAATTCATGTAACTTCCTACCTAGCTCTGTCACAAGTTCAGCACAGCATCATGGGAGATGGAGTGACCAGCAGGAACCACACAGCTTCTCAGGGATGGGTGTGGCTTGACAAAATGCCAATCAACATGTTTACTGCCACATGGAGAAGCAAGACTCCTCCCACTGAAATCTTAAAACCTTATCCCTGACTTTGATGTACTCCCCCTTAAAAAAAAGAAGGAGGGTGCCGGGGTTGTAGCTCAGTGATGGAGCGCTTGCCTGGCATGTGTGAGGCACTGGATTTGATCCTCACCACCACATAAAAACAAACTAAGTATCCACCTAAAACTAAAGATACATAAATAAATAAATATTTTTAATAAATAAATAAATAAATGAAGATATTGTGTCCATCTACAACAAACAAAAAATTTAAAAATAAGAAACGGAGGACATTTTTCAGTTGTTCAGTTCCGCTCCTATCAGGATTAAAAGACCTATCAGGCACTCCCCTTTTTATCTAGTTTCTGGCTCAGTCTCTATTTCTTATTAATTATTTCAGACTTTTTCTTTCCTAGTCAGCTCACACCTCCTGAGCAGGAACCTACCCTGGCAGGGTACTGGTCACCCCACAATAGTGGTAGATCCATTTGCTTCTCAAAACAGAGTAAGCAAGCATTTAGATGACAGTTTCCATTCTTACCTCTATTGCTCGAATTACTTTAGAAAGTTCCTTAATAAGATGTCCAGGTCTCACATTGTCTGGAATTTCAAAGGCATGTTCAGATACAAGCTGTATTTGGATTAACAAAGATAACAAAACCAAAGTTACTTACACTTTATTAATAAAAAACTAACTTACTGACCCTATTTTTGGGTTCTCTAGACTTTGCAGACATAGCCAGTAAGAATTAAGTCCAGTCTCAGAGATCATATAGTTGGTATAATACCTTCTAAGGAGATCCTCATCATCATTTTATGTTCTATAATCATATAAAATCCTCAAATTGAATTAAAAACAGACTTGTTTGAGTGAATTTTGCTTTATATTGAATAGTAACATTATACTCTATACTTCAAATCCTCCTGTAATTCTAACTACAGTTACTACTACAGATATATATTAAAATAATTAAGCCTAACATTTAATTGACAATACATAAGGAATTTTATGGGGAACACAGGCACTTAAATAATCCTAGTGTCTCATGGAAATCTAATTTGAATAAATTTTGGTAAACTCTTTTCCATTTAACAGTTAAAAGCAAAATGAGGAAACAACCTAATGAACAGAAAAAAAAATTAATTGTTGAGTCACCACATTTACTGTACTGCAAACTAATGTTATTATTTTTATGCCTATTTCCATATAATAATCTCTATATCTAATAACATTCTGATTTTTTAGACACATTCAACATAGCAGAGTTTCTACTTTTGCTTTGTACCCTCTACTTGGTTTTAGCATAATTTATTGAAACAAACTGATAATAATAGTAGTATTAACATAGTACTAACTCTGTGCTTTCATACTGTTAAATAATTTATAAGCATTAACTCATTTAACCCCTTCAATAACTGTGTGACACAGATACTATTGGTTTTAGTATTCCTTATCTGAAATGCTTAATACCAAAAGTATTTTGGATTTTGAAGCATTTCAGATTTCAGATTTTTAGATTAGGGATGTTCAACCTGTAAATTATTCCCATTTTGCAACCAAGGGAACTAAGGCACAGAGGTTAGGTAATGTGCCCTGAGTCACATAGTTCATTAGCAGCAAAGCTGAGATTTGAATCAAATATCTGACTCTAAAATCCAAGCTCTTAACCATTAAGGCAAGCTGCCTCTCATCTTAGAGCAAATTTAACATTACTCATGATAACAAATTTTACTATGCACTGAAATCACCTATGAGGTTTTTGGGTTCAGACCCATCCCAGATCTACCAAACTATAATCTCTAGAGAAGGATCCAGAGGTTTTATTTTTAAAAAGCTCTACAGACAATGCTGATAAATACACACATTTGAGAACCACTCCTCTAAAGCCTCCAGCAGGAAACAGATTACACAGTTTTAAAAACATAAGCTTCATTTTGTTTTTATCATGTTAGGTAGTTGTTAATTTGCTTATGATTTTCCTTATTATCTAGATAATGAAGTCTTTGATGGTGGAAGACATGATTTTTATTTTCTGAGAATTTTAATATTTATTTATTTATTTTTAATTATCGGCAGACACAACATCTTTGTTTGTTATGTGGTGCTGAGGATCGAACCCGGGCTGCACGCATGCCAGGCGAGCGCGCTACCACTTGAGCCACATCCCCAGCCCGATTTTTATTTTCTGAATGTTTCCATACAGCCTTTCTCTGTGGATATATAGCAGTGATAATAAAGTGAAAGGAAGTGTCAAAATTACTGGGACTATCATAACCTATTAATTATTGTCTCCCAATAATATCTCTTAAAAGTAGAATTTTAATTTCAAATGGACATTCAAGAAATTAACATGGAAATATATTTTCATTAGCATATTATTTATCACTTATTAAAGCATTATGTGCCAAGATCTATGAGTTGAAATAAAAATGAGAAAGATGAAACCTATTTTTCAAGAGTTCATAAACCCAGAGAAAGGAAAAATGCATAATTTACTCTCTACAAATGTGTTTTAAGTTTTTACTCTCTCTCTATATAGATTAGTTTTAAGTCCACTGGCACAAGAAATAAATGCTCTAGAGGGAAGGAAATACCAATTCTAAACAGAGATGTAGGATGATATCTCAAAGGTTTCAAGTACAACTGGGCCACAATTTAGTGAAAATAAAGAGCTCATGCTTGAATATTACCACCTCCTTTTCCTCATTTTTTACATAAGTTTAGCAGAGTGGCAAAGAGCAGAGGTTTACAATCTTAGAGACTAACTCTATGTCCCTAGCTCACCAGTTCTTTTGGGAATTACTTAAACAGGATACCAATAGACCTCATACAGTTGCTCTGTGGATTAAATGAAATCCTGTGTACATAAAGACAAAGCACATTATAAGAGCTCAATTTTATTTTATTCTATAGCTACATGTTCATCTCTTAGTCAATATCTTAAATATTTTTGAAATACTTTATTTTCCAGATTAAAGACTAAAGATTTACTCAAGTACTTTCTTATCAAAAATATAACCAGACACAAGTACATCTATAAATACTGTATAATAAAATGCAGGCTGTATTTTAAAACATAATTTCCATTCCCTCTACCAGTGGCAAATTCAAATACTGCAAAAACAGCAAAAGTACTCTTTTCTTCTTGACCTCGCTACATAAAAACAACTATAATGACTTACATCTTTTTTCATCCATAATTTTAAAGCAGTATGCAGTGCTTTCACTCCCTGTACTAGATAAGTCTGAGGCTGGAAACCATCTTCTCTCAGTTCTGTAGGAATGAAGTAGGGTGGGGAAAGGAAAAGAAATTAATTTTAGGTTTTGAGTAACCAGCAAATGACAAATTGCACAATTTCTGTATTAACAAAAAAATGTAGAACACAAAATAATCAATTCAAAAGACAAGGAACCTAACTATTAAATCTAATGATATTAAATGCTCCAGCTAAACATATTTTTTTTAGAGGGGGGGGGATTTTAATTTTTATTTTTTAGTTTTCAGCGGACACAACATCTTTGTTTGTATGTGGTGCTAAGGATTGAACCTGGGCCGCACGCATGCCAGGCGAGCCCGCTACCGCTTGAGCCACATCCCCAGCCCAGCTAAACATATTTTTAAAAATACAAAAAGGGGGCCTGGGGATGTGGCTCAAGCGGTAGCGCGCTCACCTGGCATGCGTGCGGCCCAGGTTCGATCCTCAGCACCACATACCAACAAAGATGTTGTGTCCGCCGAGAACTAAAAAATAAATATTAAAAATTCTCTCTCTCTCCTCTCTCACTCTCTCTTTAAAAAATAAATAAATAAATAAATAAAAATACAAAAAGGTATAAGATAAAAAAGAAAAAAAAAGCTTTAAAAAAAACAGCTGGAATAGCTATATGAATTGATTTTCATTAATAAAGGTCATTTGATAATGGCAAAATATTCAATTCGTTAGAAAGACAACTATTTAAAACTTGAACTCAAAAAGCAATAACTAAACAGAATTACAAAACAAATAAGCAATTCCACAACCATAGTGGAAGATTTTAACACATGTAATAAACAATAGAATAATAAGAGTACTAAAACCAAAAATCTGTAGATTCTCTTTGAATAACATGCAGTGTGATTCACTGGCCATAAATAGCACATTGTACTCAGCATCTGTAGAATAGAACATTCTTTTCAAATATATACAGAACAGGGGCTGGAGATGTGGCTCAAGCGGTAGCGCGCTCGCCTGGCATGCGTGCAGCCCGGGTTCGATCCTCAGCACGACTTACAAAACAAAGATGTTGTGTCCGCCGATAACTAAAAAAAAATAAATATTAAAATTCTCTCTCTCTCTCTCTCTCTCTCTCTCTCCCTCTCTCAAAAAAAAAATATATATATACAGAACATTTACAAAAATCATCCATTTGCCAGGGTTATAAAAAAGTCCCATCAAATGTCCAAAGACCTAAATCACCTATATGTTCACAAGGCAACTAAGTTTGAAATCAGTAATAGACATCAGTCACAAAAAGATAACTAGAGAAAGCCCACGTGTCTAGAAACTAAGAAACCCAGATAATTAAGAAATGAACTGCTAAATAACATTTAGATTTTTAAAAAGTATTGAAAATCAGATAACATAAACAACAATGAAAACATACATTTAAATGTACATGTTAGAAAAAATGCTGAAATGCTGGGGTTATGTATCATCGGTAGAGCACTCGCCTAGCATATGCAAGGTCCTGGGTTCAATCCTCAGTGCCATATAAAAATAAATAAATAAAATAAAGGTATTTAAAAAGAGAAAGAAAAAATGCTGAAAATGAGTTAAGGGCACACTAGAATGTTAAAAAATAAAGAAAAAATGATATGCAAAAATTACACAGAAAACAGATTATTTATTCTCAAACTGGTATTTGAAAAGATAATAAAATCCATAAAAAGAGAAAATCAGTACAAATACAAGTATCAAGAGACATCATTATAAATGTTACAAGCATTAAATAGTTAAGAGAATAACATAACTTTATATCAAAAATGTGAAAACCTAGAAATGAACAAACTTCTAAAAATTAGCTTATCAAAATGGACTCAACAAACTAGAAAAACTTAATAGTCCTTTATTCACAAATAATATTTATTAGCAGTCAGAAATTCTGCCATAAAGATAAGTATAAATCAGATTTCTTCATCAGTGAGGTCTACCAGGCATTCAAGAATCTTTCCAATCATATACAAACTCCTCCAGAGATCAGAAAAAGAAGGAACAACCCCAACTTTTTTCCTAAGCCTAGCATAATTTTCATACCAAAATCTATTAAGGACAGATGAGAAAATAAAATACAAGCCTGTTTCACTCTCTGCCAAAAGAAAAAATAAATACACACATACACACATTTATATACAATAAATATATTTTTCTATATATTCAGAGAATATATTTTACTAGTTTAGATTTATTTGAATATAAACAGACTATAATATAAACTATACTCTAACTTACTATATAGAAATTGAAACATTATCAAGTCCAAGTTTGGAGTAATATTAGAAACATCAATAAATGTAGCCACTAAATTAAAAAATTAAACAAGACAAATCATAAGACACGCAGGAAAAAGCTTTTGTTAAAATGCAACTACTACCGATTATTTACAAACTAGTCTTTTAGCTAACTTGGAGTAGATAAGGACTTCCTCAACCTGATAAAGGCTATCAACAAAAAGCTACAGCAAAACCAAGATTCAGTGATAAAAGGCTGGGAACAAGATAAAGGCTCCCATCTTCCCTACTCCTAGTTACAATTGCCCTGGAGATCCTAGACAACCCAGTAAAGCAAGAAATAAGTAAATGACATAAATATTATAAAAGAAGGAACACAATTCTCATTATTCACAGAAGACTATGTGATTATACATTAAAGAACCCACTATAACCTCAGATAAATGAAGTAACAGTTTTTAATAAGATTGCTGGATCCAAAATCAATATGAAAATTGTTTCTATATTCCAGCATCACATGGTTAATAATCTGAACTATATGAAATTGCCAATGTTTGACCATTTTTGAAATACAAAAATAGCAACTTCATATGCTCAACCATATGTATAATTACATATGTATATCATTAATGTAATTACAATTATAATATAATTATATCATAATAATTAATAATTCTATTATTATAATCATATATTATTTAAGTAACAATATATAATGGGACCAAAGTATGAAAAACCCATAAATAAATTTAAGGAATCTGTGTGTAAGTTTTAAAATATATATATATATATATAAAACACCCTGCAAGATAACAAGATAACAAACAAGAACTAAATAGATGACAATTTTTTGAGAAAACTCAATTACCTAACTACATGGAATTTTACCAAAATTGATCTATATGCAATATGCTCAAATTAAGATACTAATACTTTTATTTGCTTGATTTTTGGATAGGGGAGACTGGTGTCAATAAGTAATAAACTAACTCAAAAACTTAAGTGGAAAAGAAAAATAAAAGCCAGGGCAAAATAAAGAATGAGGCCAAGGCTTGAAGAATAAAATATGAGGACCTATTATATATCAATCAATTCTTAATATAATGCTAATATGATAATGTGCTTGGTGGAGAGACAGACTACCAGCCCCACAAGATTAGAAGAGTGACTATTACTGTTTGGACATCAGGTATCTCACAAAAGCTCCTGTGTTGCGGGAATATTCAGAGTTGAAATGATTGAACTATGAGAGCTGCAACCTATTCAGCCATCCTAGTTTGAATGGACTGATTAGGTGGTAAAGTATAGGCAGGTGGGTCATGGATAGAGGAGGTGGATTACCAGGGGTCATCTTCCCCTGAGTCCCGTTTCCCCTCCCTCTCTTCTTCTCACCATCCCTTACTTGCTTCTGGCTGCCAAGAGCAGAAAAGTTTCCCTCTACCATGCCCTTCCACGATGTTCTGCATGATCTTGGGCCCAGAACAATGGAGTCGGCCAATCATGTACTAAACCTCTGAAACCATGAGCTAGAATAAATGCTTCCTCCTCTAAGTTGTCTTGTTGCATATTTTGGTTACAGCAAAGAAAAGCTAAGACCGTGAGTAATGAGTGAGTATCAAAGGTTCCACACATATATCAACACATGAAACAAGAACAGGATAAAAAGTGGATTGTTCAAAATATGACCCTGGAACAAATTGGTATTTGTAAGAAAATGACTGCCATCATTTTCAAGAAAATCAATTAAAATGAGTTAAAGGCCTAAATGTAAAACATGAAACTACATAAGTTTTTAGTAGGCAGAGAGTATCTTCAAAACCTTAGGATAAGAAGTTAAGGCACAAAAAGCACTAACCACAAAAACTGGGGAAAAAAATACTGTTTTAAAATTAATAAAGTTTGTCCTTCAACAGACACCAAAGAGAATAAAAAGGTAAGTCAAAATTGCAGGTATTTTTAACATATATTCCTGAAAGGACTAAGATCCAGGACATATGAAGAATTAGTATTAAAAAAACTAAATTAAAATATTGGCAAAAGACCTAAACAGGTACTTCACTGAAGAGGAAATCTAAAAGGCCAATACATATATAAAAAAAGTTCAATTACATTAATAATCAGGAATATGCAAATTAAAAAGATAAGGAATACTATTTCACACCTGATGGGTTTGCAAAAATTAGAACCTAATGATACCAAGTGTTGCCAAGGAAATGGGAATTGGGAACTACGTGAATTCTATCTATGACTCAACAATTGGGGCTGTTCTCTGGAGTAACTTTTGCACTCAGTTGACACTGACAAGAACTTCTTAGAACCATCTTCCATAAATACCAAAAACTGGGGAAAAAAATGCCTGGCAACAGCTAGAATGGTCATTGGGCTCTAGCCTTAGTAGGACTAGATTAAAACAACTGTATTGCCAGTGTCCAACAACTGTAGAAGAAGCACACAAATTAAGGTATATTCACACAACATAATACTATAGTAATGAAAAAAGAAGACTACAGCTACACACAATAACATGAATGAACCTCACAAATAAAGCTTAGCAAAAGACAAGTTACATATAATAGAAAAAGTTTTAATCTATTCATATGAAATTTACGAATACATAAAAATCAAACTATTTTCATTTACAACACAGGTGAAAAAATTGAAGAAAAAGATTATCACAAAAGGTGAGACAGTGATTATCTCCAGAAAGTGAAAGACAATGTATGGGGAGGTTAATGGGGTATTTTTAAGGTACTGCTGCTTTTGCTTCACTTGCAGAAAAATTACCTGAATAACAGCCTTCTTTAAATTGGATGAGAATATGTAGTCTCTGTGTGATCTATATACAGTGAGCTGTGTATGGTTTATTTTACTATTTGTCAGACAAAGTAAAAATATAAACTCACACATATGTCTTTTGGGGAATTGTAAACCAGACTGTGATTATCTAAAACTATGCAAAATATTTCAGATGCGCTCCAAAATTCAGGTGAGTTGAATCAAAAGCAAAATATTTTAATTCTGCCCAGTGGCTAACTTACTTACATAAATTCAAACTGGTTCATTCTTTTATTATCATTAACATGAAACACACATTGTACGAGTTTCATATACTCCTCATTCATTTAACCCATCACACTGCAGAAGCTTTCTAACAGTCTGATAATTGGCAAACAGGCCACAATGGAAAAGTAGAAAAGTCAGTGAGCAGAACATAACATGAGATAAAAAGACTACCATTTCTGTTTCTGTTTCCAGGAAAAATGCCTAGGATGATGGCAACAGCTAGAATGGTCATTTGGCTCTAGCCTTAGTAGGACTAGATTAAAACAATTATATTGCTAAGTATCCTGGCTTACTGATCTGGCTGATAAAAAATTTTAAAGCAACTTACAAATACTCTTATTTACAGAATCCTTTTTTAAAGTCCTTAATGTACAGGGCCATCCTTCTGACTGGACCTCATTTCTGAATTTTTGATGGCCCAAGACAATACTAAATTATTATTTCTAAGACATAGCAAATTACTGTTGCACCTTAAGGAGTCAACCTTTTGTCTCTCAGATAAACTCTAAATTTGTTCTAAAAGGGAAACTGATGAGCCTCTCCTACACATTGGGGGCTGGGGGAGACCCCAGTGGTGGTGGGGCAGTGGGAGGGAAGTATATGTGTGGGGGCGTTTCTCCTAAATAACCATAAGACAGGAATTGGGGTCCTGGGTCAAAACAAGAAAAGATGGGAAAAAATACTCTGGACCAAGTGAATTGCCAATCTCTTAACTAGAGAGTTCAGTAGTTGAATTTTATTTCTAGAAAATAAGACCATTTATAAATGTTTTTATAAGCATACTTCTGCTTTTCTAGGCATGCACTTGGATAAGAGACTGAAGTTCACTGTCCAGTTTTTTACTGGAAACTGGACATTCTGGAGATGACAACTCTACGGCCCATTGATACATTCCTGCAGCCAAGAACAATACATGAAAAGAACACTGAGTCTGGGATTTAGGATAAAGATTCATTTCTAAAGCAGGGGCTAGATTTGTAAAGAAGGACCTATTCCTTCTCATTCAAGTGACCCTACCTCCATCAAACACTCCCACAGCACTATCACATCTCCCTCAAGACTGTCCTGTATGGTGACATTGTTTTATCCTTTCAATCAAAAAAAGGGGCTTATTTTGAAGAGGAAAAATCATACATGAATTTTATCATTTTACTTCTGTACATGCTTTTCCTGGGTATCTCTTTTCATCTTATCTTTTCTTCTTACGTGTCTTCTAAATGGAAAAGAAATTTTTGGATAAATCTTACTGTTTTCTCTATATCTATTCTCCTGAAAGTTAATTATAATATTTGCACCATTTGCAAAATTAGAAAAGTTAGACAACTCAAAACTAGACAAACACTATTCTCACTGGCACAAGTATATGAAAAGTAAAAAATGGATAGAAGTAATATACAATCTTAACTTGGCTGCTCAAAGATTAAGTCAAATATAAAAGCATGAAAATCTAAAATCTACCTTCTAAAAAACTTCAAAGCTACATAAGGAGATTTCAAAAAATATTTTTCTTCAACTACAGATTACAAACCAACAATCAGCCCGTTTATATGCTAACAGGTGAATTATACTAGCCAGAATTATGGTTGCAATGATGATGGTGCAGGCATTACCTGATTTCCTCAGGACATGAAAATTATCCACTTTATATTTTTAAAGCAAATGTCTGGGAACACATATTAGGTAACCATCTAAATTTTTAAAGCAAGGCACTTAAATATGCTTGAGAATGTATGTAGGCCTCTAGATCACTTGCTGAAATGAATGTTTTCCAATATTACTCATGTGGCTCTAAACAGGTCTTCACATACCTGATTTCTAAGAACATGGGTTAGTAGGCTATGGACTAAAAACTACTTGCTACTAAGGTTCCTGGCAGGGGGGACATTATGTTTTAACAAACAAACAGATGTGACATCCAGACCCTAGAAAAGCATCTGTCAGGTAACTTTGAGGGAATTTACAAACATTATACAACAAAGTGTACAAATCATTAATTACCTTTCAGGGTTTCCAGCAAATTTTTGGCTACAAACCAACATATGGCTTCAAAGAAAGGGAATTTGAAAAGATCTGGTGTTTTTAGTCTTTTCTCCATCTCATAACACCTACATAAATAAGATTTGAAGAAATATTTAGTATTAATATTAGTATTTCAAAATAGTTAATTAAAGGTAGCCAGTTAAAAATAAAATAAGCAGGGCATGTTACATAAGACATACCAATCAAGTATAGTAAATTACTTACTGTAACATTTGAACAACACTGAATTGTGATCTTATCCAGGTTCTGACCTTCATAAACTTGATGGTGTACTTAAGAATTATATTGGGCTTTCATGAAAGGTCATTGAGATCTGTATCCTAGTTTTAATAAAAGATACTTTACAAGGGTTCCACCATTATGAATTAAATAGTATGTTTAAAATTAGCTTCATGTGTTGGACAACACTGCAGCACCCACTCAAGCATTCAAGATCGGGACCACATTGGGCACTACACTAAGGTATAAAGACAAGAACCACAGTTTTCCATGATAACTGTGAGTCTTCTGTAGGAGTCCATGCAGCTGTCCCTATATAAGCCATATTTCCTCCAATGACAGCTCAGGTACAAAGAGATCAAATCCAAATTTGACAGGTGTGGGACATACCCTGGGTTAAAGCCTCATGACCTCATAGCTACTATCTTCTGTAATAACTCCACAGGTGCAGAGCATTCAGGGTTCCCTGAGCACGTGCAAAGTTACAAGTCCCCACATTCAGTGAAGCCCAAAACTACAACCTAACACCAAGAATTTCTAGTTCTCCCAGTCCTTATGCATTTTATCAGTCACGAATTATTTGTACCATAAGCAATGTTGCACCATAACATTCTACCCTCATTACTATCTGGGGAACAGCAGATAGTCTAGTCCTTCTCATACAGAAGGGCAATAGCTATTAATCCTTTATCCAAAGCAAAACTAAAACAGGTGTTCTGACAGCAATATCAACTTAAGAATTGGTTTGTTCCAGCATCAATAGTTACATGTAAGTCTGGCTAACTTAATTCATTTACCTTAGGGCAAAAATAGCCAAATAAGAACATACAAATATTTATAATTTTTTTTAATTTGGAGGGATATTAAGTTATTATTTTTCTTTTAGATTTGAAATGCATCAAGGAATCCTCCTGACAAAATTTTAAAATAATAGTTTTGTTAAAAATTTCTATTCCTAATGATTTCTCAAGGCCTATCTCCATGGACTCTCAAATAAAATATATCACAATTTTTCTTAAACAAGCAAACAAAAATGTCCTGTTTAAGGAAGGATGAAAGATCCTTTCAAAATTAATGACACAAACCTGAGCTGCATGCCAATGTTAAGGTTGTGCAGAAAGTTCCCCCCAAAAGCCATACAGTCCTGAGAAGTGAGCACAGCATGAATCCACCCTGAAATGGTTACAAACGTATAAATTAATGCTTTTCAACATTTCAAAATCAAACAAGCTGGTTGCCACGGCACAGACTTGTAACTCTAGTTAATCAGGAAGCAAGTGGATCACAAGTTTAAGTCCAATCTGGGCAACTTAACATAGTCTCAAAATTTCAAAAGGGTCCTAGGATGTAGTTCAGTGGTAGTGTGTTTGCCTAGCATGTGTGAGGCTCTAGGTTTGATCCCAACTACCTCAAAACATGCAAAACAAAACAGGTATGCTATCTACCTGAGAAATAAGTAACTCAAATATCAACATCTCTTTCCTTCATACTCCAGTGCTAAAGAAATTAATGATTGAGGCATTCAATTAAATATTAAATGCCTATAATATGCCAGACTCTATGCTGAGTTTGAGGAATAAAGTGAAGGGTTTTGGTGGTAATTTTTTTAGTTTAAAAATATAATATTTAGCATTTGTCTAAGATTAAAGATTTAAAGAGACAAGTCAAATGTGCTTTAAAATTAGGAAAGCACATTTGCCATTAAAAAACATGGGGGCTGGCTGAACATTCTGCTTCTCTGGTGTCACACTGAACTGAGTGTCCTGAAGGAAACAAGCAGAGGAGGATCGAGGAACCCAATAAGACCAGACTCTGTAAGAAGGAAAAGGCAGATCACCCACATTTAATTATTATTTTTTAAATATTTTTTTAGTTGGAGACAGACAAAATACCTTTATTTTATTTATTTATTTTTAGGTGGTGCCAAGGATCAAACCCAGTGCCTCACACTTTCTAGGCAAGTGCTCTACCACTGAGCTATAACTGCAGCCCTACCCCCACACACATTTAATTATGGAGAGACATGGTCCTATAAATATAAATGTTGGCAATCAAAATGTTTTGTTTTCTCATTAGTATGTTTTCAAAGTGAGAATCATTTCAAGAGATGATAGCCTAACTTCTGAAAGAAATGCTAAAATACTTAAGTCTTTCAGTACAGAAGTATAAATTTCAGTATAAATATGTAACGACAAAGCCCACTATTATGTATAATTATAGTGCACCAATAAAAAAAACAGGAGAATAAAAAAAGAAATATAAACTCCACTGGGCCTTCATATAGGTACAAAGCCTGTTCATTCACAACCTGAGCATAGAAAATAGAACTTCATTATACATCTAAACAATATATTTCTGAGTGGTTTGGGCACAATTTCCAGGAATATAACTACTCTGTAAATTGAAGGAAACTATAGAAACTATAGTTTAGTTTGTATAGAAATATATCAGTTGCCAACTACTCTGGAAAGAAACATCACATTGCTTATAGCAGTGTTTCTCCAAATGTGGTCCCCAGACCAGATACCAGCATCAGTTGAGTACTTGTTAGAAACAAATTCTCAGGCCCACCCCAAATTGACTAAATCAGAATCTTGGGGAAGGAGGCCAGCAATCCGGTGGACAAGCCCTCCAGGTGATCCATAAAATTTGAAAACCACTAACTTCTGCTCATGCCACTAACAGAATTTGAGTTGCCATTAGCACGTATCTATACTGATTTACTGACTTACACAGTTAACCAATTCATTCGGTCCTCTATTGCTGCTGTGCACACAAATATCAAAATAACATTTCATTATAAATTACCTTTTCATTTCTTCTTTATATTCTAGTTGTTAAGTCAACTTTTAAAACAATGATTCATGTAAGTTATATTATCTATAAATTTCAATTTAAGATTTTGAAGGGGGTACAACAAAATATTTACTATAAAAAGAAGCAAGGAAGAGCTTAGTCATTCATAATGAAATACTGACACTTAACCAGGCAAATCATGGTGGTTCTGGTCATTGATTCATTCACTTATTTAAGCACACATTTATGATTATATATACCAGAGATAAGGTAAAAAGCAGGCCTATGGTAACAGAACCCTGTGAAGCTTACAGCCATTGAGGTCACCCAACTAAAGGAACACTGTCCTCAAAACCATTGGTCTGGCGAGTTTATACACTGCCATTCATTCACATCTCAGACTGACACGCTGATACATCACTATACTTGAGGTATCAGCTTTTCTCAGTTTTTTGTTTGTTTGTTTTATAAAGCACAGTTATTTGGAGGATAGCTTGGCTGTTCCTCAAAAAGTTAAACACGGAAACCACCAGTGCAACAATTCCACTACTAGGTATACACCTAAGAGAAATGAACATACCGCCACATAAAAACTTGCACACAAATGTTTAAGGCAACACTATTCAGAATAGCCCAAAGTGGAACCCAAATGTCCATCAACTGATGAATGGATAAATAAAATATGGTATACCCTACAGTGGAATATTGTTGGGCCACAAAAAGATAAAGTACTTATGGCCTCCTGATGCTTACCACAGGCTGGGTTTGTATATACAAAGAGGAGGCAGAGTAAGCCTACCCCATGTACAACTCAGCCCAGGACCTGTGTCTGGTTAGTGTTGTGAATGGGGAGACATGGAAAGAGGGGGAAAAAAAGATAAAGTACTTATATATGGTATAGCATGGATAAGCCTAGAAAATATTATGGTAAAGCAAAGAAGATGGACACAAAATGCCACATTCATAAAGTGTCCAGAATAGCAAATCAAGAGAGACAGAAAGTACATTAATAGTTGTCCTTCCTCTCAGGGAAGGGGGAAACGGGAAGACTGCTAAAGGGTATGTGGTTTCTTTCTGAGATAATGAAAATGTTCTAGAATTAGATAGTGTTGATAGTTATGCAGCCTTATTAATCAACTAAAATTCACTGAATTATATACTTTAAAAGGATGAAAGTGATATAGCATGTGAATTTTATTTCAATGATACTAAAAGTGAAGGCAAATGAAATGATGCCAAAAGGAACAATAACAAGCCCGCTAAAACACAATTAAGTAAAAAGCCCAAGATCAGAATTATTTCTTAGGCAAATATGGAAAAGTCATCGGTCCTAATTACAAGATGTAGCTTGTATCAACTATTAATAGTAGGGGGTGGGATTAAAACCTTACCTGTGGGAACAAATAAGGTATGCCCCTGCTTTACCACACATTTATAGCATTTATCCACTTTATCTCCAAAGAACACTTCACTCTGGGTCACAGATGAACTCCAAGATTCATAGAGTGCCAAATTTTCATTTGTTGGCTTTATCAAATAAAAAATCTTCTCACCCTAAGAGGAAGTAACATATGATATAATTTTGGAAAAAACAAATCATTTTAGGATGGCCTAACTGATACAATTTCCCAATACAATAATCTGAGTTAAATTAGATAATTATCAGATTGTTTAGGTCCAAAATATCTATGTCACATACCTGATCAATAGTTAATTCCCTTAATAAGCATTTTCACTGGAGCTAAAGCTCCCCCTACCCCCAAACTAATCAGGAGTCAATAATCAAATTGAAGAAAGGAAGGTAATAAACCAAAAATAATAATAATAATAATAATAAACCCACTTGCTGCAACCCACAGCGTCAATGAAGGATTCTCAAGTAGGGACAATGGGAGATGAAGAAAAAACACAGAGACAAAGAAGACACAATAATTTAGATAATTTCACTAAAAAAGCTGGGGGCCAGGTGGGAAAACTGCACTCTGATGGAGTAGCAGTGACCCAGAACTAGTTCCAAAAGTTTATTATATAGATCTCATAATCAGAAAGTTAAACTATAGGGGCACTGTAAATTGTTCAAGGGTGGTAAGCTGTAAAAGGCTTCTTTGTGCCTTAAAAAGTTCCACAGCTAGAAACATTTTGCAACAGCTATACTATTGCTGCAGTGCTAAGAACATTCTGCCATTATCCTGCTGCACCCAGGATACCCATTGTCCTGGGATGTCTGATAAATGTTAGCATCAGAGCTAGGCTGATAACATCCTTGCCTTTGGCAAGGAATGTTTCCCAGGCTTGTCTTTGCCAACACCGTAGGATCTGATAACGGGGGCTCATCTGCTCTCAACACCCACTGATGCCCACCGCATCCCTGCACTTTTATTGTCATGCCAGGGATCAAACTCAGGGCCTCAGGTATGCTAGGCAAAAACTCTACCACTGAGCTACATCCCTGGTCCATGACCTCCCATTTTTAAGGTGTAGAAATGTTAATAGGGTCCAGGTCACAGCACAATCACCTTTCAAATTCTGTCCTTTCTCCTAAGATCTATAACATAATGAATATTCTTAAAGATCTGGAAATAAACTTCCCTTACTGAATTCTGTGTCCTCAAGGAGAAAAGGAATAGGAGCTTAAGAACATAGCATCAAATACAGACCAAAGCACTGCCAACACAGAGAAAAATCTGGTTCTAGATCAGCGCTCTCCAATAGACCTTCCTGTACCAATGGAACATTTTAATATCTATGCTATCCAGTACAGTAGTCCCTAGCCACATGTGGCTACTGAGCACCTAAAATGTGGCAAGTATAAAAATGAACTGAATTTTTAATTATTTAACTAGATTTAACTAATTTAGTTAATTATTTAACTAATATTTAACTAAATTTAATTAAATTTAGTCATATGTGGCTAGTAAATACTATATTAAGCAGTGCAGTTCTAGATAGAGCAAAGTGAATATAAACTATGTAGAATTAGCATTCTTATAGGCATATGTGACTTATCCAATCAGCTTTCCTACCCCCACCAAACTTAAAGTCAGAAGCAATCATAACTATAATTTTGCTCCTTAGATATCTGTTCAGGGATTAATGAATAATTGATAAGGGAGAGAGAGGGCAGAAGGTTAACAGAAACCAACTTAAAAGTGGAGGTAAAAAAGGAATCTACTGGGCTGGGGTTGTGGCTCAGTGGCAGAGCGCTTGCCTAGCATGTGTGAGGCATTGGGTTCAATTCTCAGCACCGCATATAAATAAATGAACAAAATAAAGGTTCATCAACATCTTAAAAAAAAAAAAGGAACCTAAATATATATAAAAAACTTGACTACTTGGGATTAAAAAAAAAATCACATCTTTTAACAACAAATAGATAGATTCCACTTAAAAAGTCGAAAAATAGTCCCCTGTACAAATGTTATTTATAGTAACTGAATGTGCCAACAGAAAAATATTACTATGTGTTTTTGTCAATAAAAGGACAAAAAAAAAAAAAAAAAACCTAGTCTTACCCAGAGGACATGGTACCAGACTGAAGTTCCACCGAAGTCAATGTGGAAATCTGTATAGCTGTCTTGAACTCCCATTAAACAGTATTTCTGAACAAATGGCTTGGGAAAGACTGAATCATCTGGCCAATAATTTTCCACCCAGGAAAGTTTTCTGGCTATATCAGGGACCTCCACCAATTCAGACATCCTTTAAAAATAATAATTTAAAAAAGTACATACACATACCCCCACATAAAACAAAACTTCTTAAAAACCACTGCTCCCATGTTAACCCAAACCAAGTAATTAACTGGAATTCAAGGTTAAAAACACTTAATTAAAAGTTTAAAACTCATTATGTCCAAATATTCTCTGAGGGTGCCAAAGCAAAAGATGTAATATTACTACTAGTGGACAAATTTACAAGTCACAATCATGTTTCTTACTAAAATAAATATATCATTAAACTACATTTAGCTAACACTCAGAATGCCATATCAAAATGCCCAGAATTACTCACTTTGTATCTGAAAATTCAAGGCTGATCACATTTAACACTTTTGGTCTGTTAGGATTCATGAAATATTTAACATAATTGTGAAGTGTCATTTTGCTGTCTGCCTGCCTTGCCACATCAATGACATCTATCACTTTGTCACCACCTGCAGAGAAAAATTAGAATCTTATTATTGGGCTTAAGAGTTACATCAATAGATGCCCTAAACAAAAATAGTTTAAAGACTGCATTCGCGGGCTGGGGATGTGGCTCAAGCGGTAGCGAGCTCGCCTCGCATGCGTGCGGCCTGGGTTCGATCCTCAGCACCACATACAAACAAAGATGTTGTGTCCGCCGACAACTAAAAAATAAATAAATACATATTAAAAAATTCTCATTCTCTCTCTAAAAAAAAAAAAAAAAAAAGACTGCATTTGCTTGGTATGATAATTAAGCCAACCATAAAACTATATATCTTAGGCAAAGGATACTTCTTATATTCTTACTTTTTAAGTCCAACTGGACATTTTGAAGAGATAATGTATTATAAAACAATAACAAAGAGCTGCAAAATTAATACTGAGTGTAAAAACTTACAGGGCTTATAAAACGTATCAATGATTGCTTGTAACTCATAATGGCAAAAAAATACATTGTATTGGGATGTGAAAATAGACGTCTAATACTTTTTGAGTTTCAATTTCCTCATGCATAAAATCAAAGAATTGGCTTTTACTTTTAACTTCTGTAACACCTAAAATTCTATCGATTTGAAAACCCAATCAATCGTTGGGAAATTAGTGAGCAAGTTGACTAGAACAATTTCTGGGTTTTGTTCATTTGTTTGTTGGTAGCAGGGACTGAACCCAAGGGCGTTTTACCACTAAGCCACATCCCCAGGCCTTTTATTTTTTATTTTGAGACAGAGTCTCACTAGGTTGCTTACAGCCTAAGTTGCTGAGGCTGGCTTAAAACCTGTGAATCTCCTGTCTCAGCCTCCTGAGCTGCAGGGATTTATAGGTATGTATAAACCTGGGGGGTTTTATTTATAGGTATGTATAAAACCACACCTGGAGATTTGAACAGGACAATATCTGCTCTCCTGGTAGTGCTTTCTCTTAACTCTCAAGAAAAAAATTGGTGGTTAGGAAGGAAAAATCAGTTCATTCAGTGCCTGTCTGAATGCCCAAGTTCTGAGTTATGATTAATTCACAATTTTCCTATAAAACCATGACATGATAGCTTGCATTACCACCCTAGAAAGTGTAATCAGTTACATAATGGACTAATGAATAGTTGGAATTCAAAATATGGCAATATTTAACCAATCTGAACAGAAAACTAATAAATGCCATTTTCTCAGTCTAATTTCACACAGGTTAATAACACTGCCTCATAGATTAGTCTTCAGGATGTAATATAGTTACATTACTAGTATTTCAACCAAGGTGCTTTGCAATACTGAAAAGTTAGCAGTCCAAGCAGTTTTATCCTATACTTACATTACATTAGTCATTATATCACAGTGCTATCTACGCAAACAGGTTTAAGTTAAATGTCAGCCTCATCCGCTAATTTATCAAATTCAAATTTAGCTGAATGTGAAGTTATGGCATTAAATGGATTTCCTTAATAAAACAATCATCCACGAGAATTGTTAACCAATAGTTCAATAAAGGGACAAGTTCTTCTACATTCCAAGCTGAAGAGATAATGTATTTTAGTGGACATATAATTTTAAGTCAAAGTGGATCTGAGATGTAATCCTCAAATAATAATCTTTCTACTCCTGACAAGGAATGGCACACACATACAGTCAGCCTTATCTACAGATAACATGAGGAGAATAAATGAAATGACTGAAAATGTCAATAATACAGCAATCAGTAAAGGGCTTTGGCCCTTGTTTCTTTTTACTTTCTGAGCATCAAAAATCACAAATTAAATACAGATGTTATTACATTGCAGTATTCACCAAGTTATTAAATATACAAACAGGTCTAAATATAATCTCTTTTTACAGCCTTTCCTCCAGGCAACAAGTCACTAAGCAAATTCCAAAAAACTGTTGTCACACGAGCTCTAGGAATTCTGCATCTGCATTCTACGCTCAGTCCCAATCCAATTTCTCCATGTATTCTTGGCATCTTCAGCAGCCCCTCAGTCACAGTTTTCCCTAAGCAAGTATCACAGAACAGCAGGATGAAGCTGAGTAAATAAGAATAGGTAAAACCTTTCCCTCTTTTTCTGACCATTAATTCAGATCAGCTGAAAAAAGCAGTTTTCAACAAAGGTAACATTTAGTTTTACTTTTCCTGACCCATTCAATTTTAATACTGTTAAGACACTTCCATTTTTACTTTCACCATGTTTTGCCAAGTACTTAAAGGAACCAAGTTCGTACCTACATAACGTTCCACATCCATCACAGAAAAAGCAGGTGGAGGGAGCCTGAGTCCTAGATCATCTAATTTAGAGACCATAATAGGGACATCAAATCCATGTTTTTCCAGGTATCTTTGTGTCAGCTGGTTGCCATGCATCTTTACAATGATTTCATCGGCACTAAGAAAAACATAAGAATAAAATGTCGTTTTTATTGTTAATTTCAGTTTTAAAACAATACTATGGTAATGGATTACTTCATAAATTGCATAATTATCTGCATTAGTGGTTCTCAACCTATCATACCTAATTCTCTTAATAACAAATGTTTTATAAAACCCCTTTTGCTATTCTAAAGGAAAATTCATAGATAATATAATCTATTTAATTCAATACAAAAGAATTAGAAAAACATAAGGTGCTCTAACTATAAAAAGAAAAAAACTAGCTTATAGTAAAATATGTATTTCAATATATAAATGTTCAGGTAAATTCTACTAGAATACATAATAAAATAGTAGGATATTTAAAATTAGGTGTAAAGAAGGACTGAGTTTAGGAGAAATTAAGTATCAAAAGTCACACAATACAAGCTGTGTAGAAAATAAAAAGAGCAATAAAGGGTATAATTTTTAATTTAAAAAAATGGTGTTAGATTAAGTAAAAACAGATTAGATTTTATCTACACAAATATTTGTCAGACACTTCAAAGGGACATAGAACAATTAATTATATGTATATATGACATTGAGACAAATGTCCCAAATGCCCTTGATAAGAATTACCAATTTAAATGATATGTTACAACCAGTATTCAACAAATTTTATTACTAGAAGTCACTTAATTCACTAAAACTTGTTGAACTCAGGCTGCCCTCTCTGATCATCTACCCAATCATAATTCCACAGAAATTCAGTATGCAGCTGCCATACAAAAATAATTGTAAAACTTGCCTTACAGGTTAAAACACAACAATTTCCATTTATCCAATCAGAGCTTAAGTATTTAATGTCATCTGTAACTTAGGTGGATAGGAGCTGGTTCTCTGAATTACTGGGCTCTGATCTTCCCACCCTCTTAATAAGGAAAGAGGAGTTTGAAAACCCGAGACAGCCATTTCCTAGTCTCACATTTAAGAATTTAGGTTTTCTTCATCTGACTCACCTACTGATCTTGAGTTCTGTCCCCATCTTTTAGTTTCCCCAAAAAGCATCCATAATTATCCCTTCTTCCCCCACCCTCTGAGGATTAAATAATTCCTTAAATGCCAAACTAAGAGAGAATTTTAAATCATCTATGTTCCTTGATCTCAAATGTTTAGTGGTTTACTTCCCCTATTGATCAGGAAAATATATATATACCAGTACTAAAATACAGATACATTATTTGCAAGAGGAAAACAACTGAAGACAAATTTAAATATATATCACATGGGGATGTTAAACAAATTATGGTATGTATACACTACTGCAGTTAAGGAGTGTAATAAATCTGTGTATACATATGGAAGAATATCTATGAAATAGAGCAAAAAAGTCAAGTTATACAACACTATGCATAACTTAATTTTTTAAAAAATTATCTGGAGGCTGGTGTTGTGGCTCAGCAGTAGAGCACTCGCCTAGCACGTTCAAGGCCCTGGGTTCAATCCTCAGCACCACATAAATAAAATAAAGGTATTGAGTCCAACTACAAGTAAAAAATAAATTTAAAAAAAAAATTATATGCATCAATATATGTTTACACATAATGTTTTAAATGTTATTGTTTATATAGAAAAATATCTTTAAAGATACTACATAGTAAAATAGGGAGGGGATAGAAAGCCTATTCACTTAGTTTTATATACTTCTGTGTTAACTATATCAAATATGTTTGATTTAGTAATTATTGTTACTCCATTAACATGGTTTTAAATAATGCAAAAGCTCATGGAATTAAAAGGAAACCAAAACCTTTAATTATTGATAATTTCAATTTGGACATTTGTGCAATCTCTAACCTGTTCTAATTTGTGTTCATTTTTTGCAGAAAAACCATGCAAATTATTAGGCCTATGCTTTAAATAGTACTTTTTAGGAGGTCACAAATCTATGTGAAAAAAGTAGAGGCGTGGATGGCTCTTATGCCTGAAAAATGCACACTCACACACTGGCACTAAACTGTATATATAACAAAAATCATGTGGAAACATTATGTTTCATATGTTTTCTTTCTGTTTCTGTCTCTCAACAGATCTGATAAAGCCAACATGAATGCTTACTAGTATATGTTTCTGTTTAAGGATTATGAGGCAGAGGGACAGATAGGAATCCTAAAGATTGAAGAAAAACAGCAGTTTTCTTTTTTCATTTCATAATCTGAATCAGTTCCATTATAGGCTGCATGTGATACTGTGATTTAAATTTAAATTGTGCTTCCCCTCTTTAACAAGCCTGGATATGATCTTGTATAAAAGCCCATTAAGCATTATCACTTTAAATAGATGTCAGGCAGTGAGGAGGAAATGATCTAAATTAGCATGATTAAATGCTTTATAATGCTTTTGACTCTCTTTCACAGACAACTCAAATACATTCTATTATTTTTAAAAATCAAAAAGCTCAGTCCTGCTGCCATCAGAAGCTAAGCAATAATTGTGCGTTCTTTTGGAGATCTTAGGGCAGAGACAGATATTGAAAACAAGACAAGGGGAAAAAAGAGTGAAGGTTAGGTCAAAGAAAAAGAGAAGCAGCAGCTGCATACCTGGTAGAAACAAATACTGGGAACAAGTGTTTCAATCACTATATTTCAAAGTTTTTGAACTGTGACCCACAATTAAGAACTGTATTTTTACATGGTGCTGCACTATGTAGATAAATATAACAAAAGTTTCATGAAACTATGCTTACTTACTCCCATTACATTAAATGTACAAATATTTTCTATCCTATTTCATTAAGAAATAAAATGAAAAGCCCATTGAGAACAATAACATATAGTAGTCCAAAGTTTAAAAATACTACTTTAGCCAGCCTCGGTGGTGCACACCTTATTTTTCACTAAAGTTTTAGAAAGTTAAAAAAAGAACACACTTTTGTAAATACTATTACAGCAGCTCAGGAAGCTAAGGCAGGAGGATCCTGAGTTCAAAGCCAGCCTCAGCAAAAGTGAGGTGCTAAACAACTCAGTGAGCCTGTCTCTAAATTTAAAAAATACAAAACAGGGCTAGAGATGTGGCTCAGTGGCTCAGTGGTTGAATGCCCCTGAGTTCAATCGCTAATACCAAAAAAGAAAGAAAGAAAGAAAACACTACATTAGGGCTGCAGTTGTAGCTCAGTGGTAGAGCACTTGCCTGGTATGTGTGAGACCATGGGTTCGATCCACACCACCACATAGAAATAAACAAATAAAATAAAAGCTCCATTGACAACTAAAAAATATTAAAAAAAAAAAAGAAGAAAGAAAACACTTTACATAATGTCACTTTATCAGCCAACATTCTTACATTGTTTACATTGTTTGATCAGAGCAAGTTTTCCATACCTTGGGAAGACTCGAGATCTTAATTCCTTAACAAAAGTCCTAGTTCCAGCTTGCACTGGTTTGGAACCATCATCAACTTCTGTGTAGTCATGCCTGTGCCAGTTTCTCCTCTTTTTCACTAAAGTTTTAGAAAGTTAAAAAAAGAACATACTTTTGGTAACTGGTAATACTATATACTTTCTCATTATTGTAGTCTATATTTATCAGAAATAATAACTAAGTACTATAAACTCTCAAATTTTTAATGCATTTCCAGGACACAGAAGTAAATTTTACTTAATCTAATGTTGCCCTTATAGACAATTAAGTGTAGATTTTAAAACTTACTTTTTTTATTTCAAAATAATTTAAAAATTAAACCAAAGAATTCAAATCAGCAAATGAAACCTTTTACAATATCTACATTTACCCATACCAGAATATTTCCAAGTAATTTTAAATTATGATTTTTACTGGAATATTAGTTCATAACATAATTATCCAGATCATCTAAATTATCTTCTCAGAAGAGGGTCTTTTATCCCACATCAGAAATATCTTTTAACAGTATGATTTCTTTTTCTTTTAAGATTTACTCCCAAATAAGCACATTTACCCTGACAAGAAAAACTGAGTGGTAATTAAAGCGAGACGGTTGGTATGACAAAATAAACAACTTTATGATTCGTTCCAATGCTAAGAGCCTATGATTCTACAGCTCTGACTCAATCTTGAGTAGTCATAACAATTAAAATCAGGAGACTAGTATTTGATTCTTTTCTATTCCTCTTGCAACCTTGGGCAAGTTACTTAACATCTATGGATCCAGACTTCTCATGATAGTGAAGGGGATAGGTTAGAGTGCTGATTTTCAAACTGTGAGGATCTCTTCACAAAGAGGGAAGTGGAAAGAAGCCAAGGGAGAAGCTCTGGACCTCATTCCTCTTTCCACCACAATGGTGCCACTTACAACGCTTTTGTGTGGTATCAATGTAAAATTTCAGTTTTAAATCTTTTTTTTTAAGCTTGAAAGTCACTCTTATGTATAAAACCCCCATGATTCTGGCAAATATACTGATGTTTGCAACTTATTCAGAAATTCATCAAAAAGAAAAAAGATGAATACAAAGTAGGATGGTTGCATAAAGAGATAAGTGGTAAAGCAAGTGATGTAAATGTTAATAGTAGAAGCCAGCTGGTGAAGGTTTATAGGGAGATGTTGTAAAATTACTTCAGCTTTTTCTGTATTTGAACATTTTCATAACAAAATGTAAAGGGGAAAAAAACAACTCTATGATACCAAGGTATTTTAACTTTCACCTTACCAAGATCATAATAAGACAATAATACTTGACCTTCATTTGGATAAAGAGGATCACATCAAATAATAGGAGTGGAAATAGAGTCTGAAACAAAATTCCAAAATAACTTATTGCAACCAGATCTCCAATATGGAAGAGAGTAAATTCCATTTTTTAAAAAATCTCACAAGAAAAATTTAGAATCACAGAAGAATCTTCCTAGAATATTCCATGGAGGGATCCTTTGTATGTTATTTTCTTCCTCACTTAAAACCACTCCTAAAATTCAAAGGCATTTCATTCCAGGTTTTTTTCCCCCTACTAAACACTGATATGTAGTTCCATTTATTTTCAAGTGGGATGACAATGTTTATCCTGCTTACCTCTCTTAAGTCATGAGCATTTTCTCCTTTTAAATATTCAAAAGCAATCTAAAGGCAGTCTAGAATTTTAAGACGTGAATGTACCATGTTATAATTATTTGTTATTCTTAAGCACTTAGTTCATCCTGAATCTTTCTTCAAACAAAATTATGGTTAGTATTTAGACATATTAATCTGTTCCCCTAATTAATTTCTTAGGGTTTATTTCTAGAATTGCTAGAAGGAAGATCATAATTTTTTAGATGCTTGCTACATACTACAAAACTGCCTCCAGAAAAGCATTAGTAACTTGCATTCCTACCAGTACAGTATATAGTTAGCCTGGCTCAAAGCTTCCCATTAACAATGAGGATCATCATTAAAAAAAAAAAAAAAAAAGAAAGAAAGAAAGAAAAAGCTGCCGATTTGATAAGTGAACAATGATAATGCACTGCTTTAATTTCATTTTTGCAGAGTAATCAATGAAGTACACTGGCTTTGGTATTTGACAGCTAAGGCTTCAAACTCTAGCTCTACCAAACAGGTATATATGAGAACTACTTACTAATTTTTCCTATATCTCTTATCAAATTGTTATAAATATCAAAGGGGAACATAGATCAAGTACTTACCCACTATCATACCCTGGTATATAATAAGCAATTACTATCATTTCTTTAAATGTGCTGACTTTAGGAGATTTAACAGAAGGATACAATTGTCCTATTGAACCAACATGCTTAAAACATAAAATCAGCCACTATAAAGGCTGGCTGAGAGGACAATAAAAGGAACATTTTAGTAGTATCACAGGGAAAGATGAAAAACTTCTATGTTTGGATTACCTGTGCCTGAGGAACACAAAGAATATAGGTTAAAGTGCCAAGCTGTTTTCTGAGACTTACCCTAAATAATATCCTCAATTCCCAGAGGGTAAAGTCTAAAGTTATCATATTAAATGAGTATTATGTTGTCTAAATGATATCTATAATAAAGATTTCTGGGGAACTCTGAAAGAATCAGGAAACCCTGGGTAGCAAGCGAAAGAGGTTTAATAGCAGAGGGAAAGAAATCAAAAGTAATTACCCAAGTTGGGGTTGATGGTGAGGGCTGGGAGAAGGTGAGCTTTAAATCAAGACAAAATAGATTATTGAATATTGGGCATTTTCCCTCTGAGTATTCAGAGCTGGCCCTCTGCCTAGAAGATGCCTAATCTTTAAGTTCTTCAAGAATGAGAAGCACCCCAAGGGCCAGATAATAAGCAAGCTACCCTCTAAAGCATCATTATTCAAAGTGCAGGTCATAATCCATTATGGACTATATAATCAATTTAGTGAGTTTGACAAGTTTTTAAAAAGATGAAATCACACAGTGAAAGTAGAAAATAGAGTGCATCACATGTAGTAGTACATTTTTCTGCCTCTAAGTAGTAACTCAATATTTCACATAAATTAAATTAAAATTATTTCATTTTAGGATTATATACTTAAATTCTAAACTAAAATTGTTAGTTCTTTTTGTCCTGAGATAACAACATTGTATTGTTTACTTCCTCCAAGAATTATTCTTAGGCAACAATTATTTCAAATTGTATACCATATACTTCAGTGCTACAGAGTAAAATCCTTTAAAAACATCTAGGACAACAAACTACTCAATTAGACATGTAACAGTCCTACCAGTTTATTAACCTTAAGGTTTATACTGTGTAACTAACAAATTAAAAAACCTGTGTTTCCTACAAAAATACTTCAACGCACTCATAGAGCCTAAATTTCTAATTCTCTTACAAAGAAACTGTTAGAAAAACTACTAATATTTCTAACAAAACAGATAGATGAGCAGTCACTTGCTAGTAATCTATTTTCAATGATAACTTCAGAGCAACATTTCCAATTTTTCTTTTTTTTTTAGTTGTACACAATACCTTTATTTTATTTATTTATTTTTATGTGGTGCTGAGGATCGAACCCAGGGCCTCACACGTACTAGGTGAGTGCTCTACCGCTGAGCCACAACCCCAGCCCTCTATTTTTTTTTTAAAGTACTAGGATAAAGTAAAAAGGTGGTACATTACCTACATCCCACCCACTTCTATAACAAGGTATCTTCAGGCAAAGGTGACTTTTAGTTTTAAAATGACAAAACAAGGGGCTGGGGATGTGGCTCCAGCGGTAGCGCGCTTGCCTGGCATGCGTGCGGCCTGGGTTCGATCCTCAGCACCACATACCAACAAAGATGTTGTGTCCGCCGAGAACTAAAAAATAAATATTAAAAATTTTCTAAAAAAATAAAATAAAATAAAATAAAATGACAAAATGTACAGTTTCCCTTTAAATTTTGTGAACACAGAAACACTAGTTTGCAAGCGAAATTTTTAAAGAAATGTTTACATTTTCTCTCATATTTGTACAGTGACAATTAATATTACAACTTGTTCTTTGGAAGCATCTGAACTGACAATTTAAAGTACTAGTATTTTCCCCTTATTCTTTTGACTTATTACTTAATAAGTTATTTTAAAATTCAGACAAAAACTACATTCTAAATATCTTCAGTGAAATCTTCCCTATAATTCTTAGTGGGTATAATATAATTAATCAGAATATCATTAAAGCATTATCACACACGTTTTCAAAATATCAATTATTCAAGCATCCAGTACTTACTCAAGGAGGAACCATGTAGTACTGCACAGTTGGGACAGTGATACAGGTCAATGTCAACAGCATGATGTTCTTCTACTCCAACACAGCTAATATAAAGAAAAATAAAATAGTGGAATCAGCCTAGATGCCCTTCAATAGATGAATGGATTAAAAAAGTGGCATTTATACACAATGGAGTATTACTCTGCATTAAAAAAATGACAAAATCATAGAATTTGGAGGGAAATGGATGGCATTAGAGCAGATTATGCTAAGTGAAGCTAGTCAATCTTTAAAAAACAAATACCAAATGACTCCTTTGATATAAGGGGAGTAAACAAGGACAGGGTAGGGACGAAGAGCTTGAGAAGAAGATTTACATTAAACAGGGATGAGAGGTGGGAGGGAAAGGGAGTGAGAAGGGAAATCGCATGGAAATGGAAGGCGATCCTCAGGGTTATACAAAAATGACATATAAGAGGAAAGGAGGGATAAGACAAGTTAATACAAATGGAAGAAATGATTTACAGTAGAAGGGGTAGAGAGAGAAAAGGGGAGGGGAGGGGAGGGGAGGGGGGATAGTAGAGAATAGGACAGACAGCAGAATACATCAGACACGAGAAAGGCAATATGTCAATCAATGGAAGGGTAACTGATGTGATACAGCAATCTGTATACGGGGTAAAATTGGGAGTTCATAACCCACTTGAATCAAACTGTGAAATATGATGTATTAAGAACTATGTAGGGCTGGGGATGTGGCTCAAGCGGTAGCGCATTCGCCTGGTATGCGTGCGACCCGGGTTCGATCCTCAGCACCACATACCAACAAAGATGTTGTGTCCGCCGAGAACTAAAAAATAAATATTAAAAATTCTCTCTCTCTCTCTCTCTCTCTCTCTCTCTCTCTCTCTCTCTCTCTCTCCTCTCTCACTCTCTCTTTAAAAAAAAAAAAAGAACTATGTAATATTTTGAACGACCAACAATAAAAAATAAAATAAAATAAATATTAACTTAATTATTTAAAAAAATTGGAAATTGAGCAGAGAAATGTACTACAACCAGCAAATTCTGTATAATACAAAAACATATGCAAGGATAAATTTTATTTGTTTCTCTATATATTTGCTAAATATTGTGGGGGAGAATCACCCAAATATGTGAAGTGATTCACAGCAGCAGTATAAACATTGAAAATAATGCAATAAAATAAGCTATAAAATCCTAAACCATTATGCAAAATCTATTCTGGAATTAGTGTCAATAAAGTATGACTCAAAAGAAAAGCCATAAAGAAAACCTGAAAAATTGAGAACACAGTGAAAATACTATATAAAAAAATTTAATGGATGCAGAACTTACAAACAGAAATGTATATGCCTAAATGAATGTGTTAGAAAAAGGCTGAGCTGGGCTGGTGATGTGTACCTGTAATCCCAGCTACTCAGAAAACTGAGGCAGGAGAATACAGATTTCAAGGCCAGCCTGAGTAATGTAACAAGACCATGTCTAAAATACAATAAGAAAAAAAAGAGAGAGATAGAGAGAGGCTGAAACTACTGAGTTAAGCATATGCTCAAGAAGTTAAAAAAAAAAGTAATAAAATAAATCTTAAAAACAGAAATAAAAGCATAAAGAGTAGAAATTGATGACATAAAAAACAAACAGGTAACAGAGGATCTAAGTCAAAAATGGATTCTTTGAGGGGCTGGGGTTGTGGCTCAGCAGTAGAGCTCTTGCCTAGCACGTGAGAGGCTTTGGGTTCTATCCTCAGCACCACATAAAAATAAATGAATAAAATAATAAAATAATGTATTGTGTCCAAATACAACTAAAAAAATATTTTTTAAATGAATTCCTTGAAAAGACTCACAAAATTGGCAAACCATAGCAAGATCAAGATAAGAGATGGTATTACGAACAATGTTATGAAATTTAAAAAGGCATATATGTGTGTATATACATATATACACATATATGTACACACACACACACACAGGCAAATCTGACTCACAAAGAAATAGAGTATCTGAATAGTCCTACGCTATGACTACTTTTTTAAATCAACCTATAAAGAAAACTTCAAGTCTAGGTGACATCACAAGCAAGTTCTAGCAAACATTCAGTGAATAAATAATTTTAATTATTATGTAAAACTTGCTCTAGAGAGTAGGAAAAGGTTTAATTCCCTAGATCATTTTAATGATAGCATAACCTTAGTACCAAAACTTGGAAAGGATGATTGTAGGTGGTCACTCTTCCTTATAAGCAAAGATACAAATAGAAAGTTTGGTCTATCCCAGGAATGCAAGGTAGTTTTTAATATTAAAAAATATATATATCCAGTGAAAGTAACCACATTAATAGATCAAAATTTTAGAAAGCATATTACACTTTTAAAACATACAGGGCAAATATTTGATAAAGTTCAACATTAACTTGTGATTAAAAAAGCAAACAAACAGAACCTCTCAGCAAACTAAAAGTAGAGGATACCTCCAATAAAAGGTAACTCTTAAAAAATTCTATGCAAATAACATGAAAGCAATCACTTTCAGATTAAGAACACAAGAGAAACACTTGATGGTACCACTTCTGCTAAGCATTTTGCTGCAGAAGCAAGATGGTATAGTAAAATAAGAAAAATAATAAAAGGGTAAAAGAATTGGACAATTAAAAGCTGTTGTTTGCAAATGCAATGGTGGCACATGCAGAGAACACAAAATGATAAATTATAAGAATCAATTGCTAGATATAATATCAGTATATAAAAATAATCATATCTCCTTATATCAACAATAGAAAGATAAAAAATGAAATAAAACATGATGAGCAGTCAGGCATTGTGGCATACACCTGTAACACTTGTTACTCAGGAGGCTAAGGCAGAAGGATCTCAAGTTTGATAGTAAACTGCCCCTGAGTTCAATCCCCAAAACCAAATAAACAAAACAAAACTTCATGTACAACTTACATTAAAAATGCTAAGATACACTGAAATAAATTTAATTTAATTATAAAACATCATTGAAAGACTTTAAACAAGACCTTAAATAAGGAGAGATTTACATCATGATCACATAGTTTCAATAAGGCAAAGATTAATTTTTCTCAAAGTGATTTATACATTCAATTTAATCCCAATCAAAATTTGTGGAAATATAAAGGGCCAAGAATATGTAAGGCATTTTTGGGGGGGAAACCTCTACCAGGTATCAAGATTTATTTTAAAGCTATAGAAATCAAGGTAACTCAGAACAGATGCCTATACCCCACCCTACCCCCCAAAAAAATCTATGCATATGTGGACATTTATGTTTAACCTAGGAGGCACTGCAGGTCACACGAACAAGGACAGGCAAGTTTTCAATAGAGTTCCAGAGATACACTGTATATATCTGCATGGGATTATAAACCTAAACACAAAAGGAGAAAGTACAAAGGTTATGCAACACAATGTAGAAAATATCTTTAGGACTTTGTGGCAGGAAGGGCTGTCTTTCTTTTGTTTTTGTTTTTGTTTTTCTGTCAGTATTGGGGATTGAATCCAAAGGTACTCTACCACTTAGCTACATCCTTGTCCTTTTTTATTTTTTATTTTGAGAGAGAAAGTCTCACTAAATTGAACCTGAAATCCTCCTGCCTCCACCTCTTGAGTATCTGGGATTACAGGTGAATAGCTGAGGTTACAGGCATGTTCCACCAAACACAGCAGGAAGGGTCATCTTAATCAAAACATAAAAAGTACTTTCTATAAGTGGAACAACTTTGAACTGAAGCCATATTTAAAATAACTTGTTTATTTAATGATAAAGAGTGAAATAAACCAGAGTAGAAGACATTACAATACAGAATACCACTAAAGAAATTTTATCCAGAATATAATGAACTCCTACAAATTAATAAGAAGGGGGAAAAAAGAACCAGCCAATAGAAAAGCAGAATAAAGACTTGAAAAGGTACACATCAAACAGGAAATCCCACTTGAATAGCTGCACATCATGACAGGAAATTCAAGTGATTAATACAAAATGAAAACTGTATAACCTCAAAAATTACAGGAAGAAACATAAATTAAAACACTACATGGTATCCACTAGACTAACTAAAACTAAAAAGTCTGATGATACCAAACGTTGAAGATGATGTGAAGCAATGAGAACCTTAATATACAACTGACTGCATCAAAACTGAAGAGCTCTGTACTCTACAACCACACAATTCTTCTTTTAGGTAAATATATCTTAAAGAAACTCATGTACATATGCACTTATACAGGAATGGTTATAGAATCTTTGTAATAGTCTATTAACAAAAATCAATAATTCACAGTATATCTCATAATGGAAGTCTACACAGCAATGAAAGAAATACCATGCTATAAATGGATAAATTCTACAATATGCTCAGTTACAAAAGACTTAAAAGAATACATATTGTATATATTCTTCTTATACATGAAGTTCAAGAGAAGGGAAAGCTGGAGTATGCTGTTTAAGGATGATGAAACTACACAGAGAAGGAAGAGATGGATTGTAACACTAGGACAGTGAGCTCCTCTACAGAGTTTGAATCTGGAAAGAATGGGTGAGAGGATATTGTGGTCCTGGGTCTGTTATTTTATATTCTTCATTAAAATGTCTGCATGTTACCCTTATTTCATAATCAAAATATTTAAGGGTAAAATTTTATTAAGCTAACTAAAAATTTGAAATATATTAATCCAATAACTACACAATATATCAAAACCAATGAACAGAAGCAATCACTGGGTACCCCAAAACAAGCCTACATTTACCTGAGAAACCCATTACCTTTGCTACCATGAGGTCTTTGAGAATCTTGAGTATAATATGCTGCAATAAAATCCATAAAGTCAAAACCAAATAGGTATCAAATAAACAAACAAGGGCTGGGGGTGTAGTAGTTCAGTGACACAGTGCTGGCCCAGCATGTGTGAAGCCATGGGCTTGATCCTTAACAAGAATGCATCTAACTGAATTGGGCAATGACAATTTTACCTTTGTATAAAGCTGGCATTTACTTCATTTTTCCAATTTGGATTTACTTCATTTCTTCTTCACAAAGGGGGGGGGGGAGAATATGCCAATTGTTTGGTGGGTGGTAACTTGTTTTCTTCTGATGCCAATACTGAACCAAGGGCCTAGGCAAGCTATGCAAGGCTCTACAAGGAGCTATACATCCCTAGCCCCTAAAATGTTTTTGGTTTTGTACCAGGTTTTGAACCAAGGGCAACTTAGCCACTGAGCCACATCCACAGTCCTTTTAAAAAAATTTTTATTTTGAGAAAGGAACTCACTAAGTTGCTTAGGGCCTCACTTTGAACTTGCAATCCTCAGCACCCTGAGCCGCTAGGATTGCAGGCATGTGCCACCACACTTGGCCCTAAAGTTATTTTTTTAAACTGAAAGACTACAAACTTCCAGTCCAATATAATAAACTTAATTTATATACATATGTGTGTTTATACATATATATATATAAAAATTAGCTCAAATGGGTCATATGCTAAAACTATACAATTCCTCAAATAAAATACAGGAGCCAATTGTCATGGCCTTGAATCAGGATATGGTTTCTTAGATCAGACACCAAAAGCACAAGAGACAAAAGAAAAAATAGAGAAATTGGACTTCATACTACAGTCTGAAGACTTGTGTTTTCTCAGCTTAGTTGGTGTGAAATAATCAGTTGAGTATGGAAAGAAGCAGGAGTGAGGAAAGAAAGTATAAAATGGTTGATGTGAAAAATGAAAGACCAAAAATGGTAGTAACAACATTGCTAGCATTGTTGAGAGTCCACTGAGGTTTATGATAATGAATTACAAACCATTTCTGCAAAGTTTTGTGATTTTTTTTTTTAAACAATGTTCAGTTCGGAGTGGGAAGTTAGGTCCACCGCAGAATTAGGGTTTTCATAGGGGAAGACCAGAAAGGGAGTTGAGGGCATTTACACAAGGAGTTAAAACAATGACAACACATGGAATTTAAGGTGGACTAAAAGGGAGAAGACAGAAAAAGGCAGTGAGAAAACAGTGAGATGATCTGAGGGATTTCAATGTGGATTCACTGGAAGGTCTTGAGCAAATAATCTACAAGGGACAGAGATTGTGCTCAAAGAGTAGAATGATTAGAATTTGACATTTCTGAAGTAGTTCAGTCTATAACAGTGATAAAGTTCAAGTGTGATAATAATGGGTAGCCAAGATGGGACAATTACAAAGACCTTCTGCAGATCAGACGTATGAGAGCTAACTTGAATTCAATAAAACAGTTCAAAACCAGCTGCCCTGATTTTCAAAGTGAAATTTATTAGGTGTCAGTATTAGGTTCTACACTCCCATCAGAACAGAAACTCAAGGCCACAGGAGTCAATAGAGCACATCTAGAAACTCATGATTTGTCTTGTCATTATCTTGCCCTTCCAAGACTTTTTCATATTCCTCACTACTTTTCTTATTTTTGGTAGGGATGGGAGGGTGTGCTGGGGATTGAACTAAGAGACACTCGACCACTGAGCCACATCTCCAGCCCTATTTTGTATTTTTATTTAGAAACAGGATCTCACTGAGTTGCTTAGCACCTTGCATTTGCTGAGGCTAGCTTAGAACTCATGATCTTCCTGCTGTAGCCTCCCCAGCTGCTGGGATTGCAGGTGTGCGCTACTGCACCCAGCTATATTCCCACTCTTAAATAGTGATGTCAGAAATGAGAGAAAAATGTTATGTGTCCACAAAAACCTAAAGTGGGCTCATATCAATAAGCTCATCTATGAACATCTAAGATACATAAGTGAGACTCCCACAAAGCTTAGGGAAGAGAAAGAAACAGGCGTTTTGATTAGTCAAGGACACTTTAGGCAAAACTTAGCTATTAGTCCTCAAAAACCCAGAAATTGCCCTCTCTGGATTCTATTCTTCATGTCCCTTCTCATACCATTTAATCTGTCTTACTAAAATGTCAGTGATGTCTGCAGATTTTGGCCAATTTTCAATCAACCATCAGAACACTTACAGCTACATTTATTTCTAAATCTAAACATTTAGCAAATTTGGTAAATCAGCAAAAACATTAAATTTGATAAAATGAATAAACCTTTAAAAGTCCACTTTATCAAATATAATATAATTTAAAAAAAACAAATTTAACATAAAATTTTAATTTTCCTAAACCAAGATTATTTTGGATCTTTGAAGAGCACTAAAAGGAATTACTACATACACTTCAGTTCCTCTCTCGGGGAGGGACAGACAACTGCTCTCCATTCTTTATTAAGCCTACTCACTCTGCCCCTCACCCCCCATTAAAAGAATTCTAGAATCACTATGTCTTCTAACAGACATGTTAAGAGCAATTGCAGTAGGATGCATAAAATATACAGCTTTGAAAGCAAGTTTTGTAAGAATCACTTTCAAATCTGACACTAAATTTTCTCTGGTCTCTTCCATTCCATTTATTTCCCCTGTCAAATTTTCCTTCAGATTCAAACTTTCAGTTTTTCCTACCAGCAAAACATTCCATGTTTATTAGACTATTGTGTAGGGGACAGAAGTGGGCTTTCCTGTGTGGTGACAATCTGACCTTTGATGAATAGCTCCCATCTACAGAACAGCCTCACTGCCATTTGGTGAGTGGGGCAGTGACAACTTTAGCACATTCTATTGTCTTAATCTTCTCAAATGTTGCTTAGCTGGCTTTTTTGGACACTTGATAAGAAGAGAATTGAATTAATGGCCAACCAGAATTCCCTGGGATCTGCCAAACACTTTTTCTCTTGGATAATGCTCTCATTTATATTTTCTACTCTTGGTGCTAGGAGAGTGGTCATCAAATTCTTTAAGACCTTAGTATCAATGGGCTTCATTAGATATTCCTCTTACTTAAAAATACTCTCTCTCTTGGGGCTGGGGATGTGGCTCAAGCGGTAGCGCGCTCGCCTGGCATGCGTGCGGCCCGGGTTCGATCCTCAGCACCACATACCAACAAAGATGTTGTGTCTGCCGAGAACTAAAAAATAAATATTAAAATTTTCTCTCTCTCCTCTCTCACTCTCTCTTTAAAAAAAAATAAATAAATAAAAATACTCTCTCCATTCTTCTTTTTTTTCCCCCTCTCCATTCTTTACCAAGCAGTCTTACCCTGCCTCATCTTCAAAGTCCAGCACAAATTCTTCATCGGTGCAACCACACTTGAGCACCCCAAGGAAGTCCCTCAACATTTTATTGATGTACATTTCCACTCATTTTGGCCTAATACTGAGTGAGCTATTTTGAATACCCTGTTTCCTGAACTAAACTCCCTAAGACTCTCAGTTCCAAGCACACGATCCCAGTTATACTCCATGTATGTATAATATGCCAAAATACATTCTACTGTCATGTATAACTAAAAAAGGACAACAAAAAAACTAAAAATTCTGTTGTTAAGCTTCTAATGAAATCATTTCATGATGAGTACATGAAACACATGTGTCAAACATTACTTCTATGCTGGCATCTTAAACTCTTGGCTTCCTGAGTGCAGAAGACATGCTTGCTGTTACTTGTTGTTGTCTCTTGACAATGAACACAGAGTAAGCAATGCAAATTATGAATAAGCACAAATAAATCACTCTCTCATGAAGGTAATAATTTCTATTGAATTCCTTCTAAACAAGAAAATGGTGTATAACATTTCTGAAATATCAAAAAAAAAAAAAAAAAGGACCTGTGGTCCTTCCACTAGTCATTCTACCTCTCAAACTAACATTTTCTAGTTCCTCTTCACTAGTCAACTTTCCACCTCTCCAGCTGCATGAGATGTGTCCACAGAGACTAATGGAAGCTATAATACAAACAGTGCCCAGTGCACCTGCTATTTTGTGGAAATAAAAACTATACTTTTATGTATAACCAGCGATACAAAAGAAAAATAATCAGTGATACAGAAAAAAAAAACTTCCCAAAATGAATATTATGTGAAAATTTAATTAAGAATTTTATAAATCGTCTTGGAGGAGAAAAAATGAACCCGGGAGTTCACACATGCTAGGCAAGTGCTCTACCACTGAGCTACACCCTCGGTTGCCAAAATTATCATTTTATAGAGCAAAATTTTTGGTATAATGTACTAATTGCCTTCTGCCTTCTCTGTTCACCCCCACCTCCCTTAACATTAAAGAAAGATGAACAGTAATGAACACCTAGAGCTCAAAGGTAGAAAATCCTTGGGGCTGGGGATGTGGCTCAAGCGGTAGCGCGCTAGCCTGGCATGCATGCGGCCCGGGTTCAATCCTCAGCACCACATACCAACAAAGATGTTGTGTCCGCCGAGAACTAAAAAATAAATATTAAAAATTTTCTCTCTCTATCTCTCTCTCCTCTCTCACTCTCTCTTTAAAAAAAAAAAAGGTAGGGCTGGGGATGTGGCTCAAGCGGTAGCGCGCTCGCCTGGCATGCGTGCGGCCCAGGTTCGATCCTCAGCACCACATACCAACAAAGATGTTGTGTCCGCCGAGAACTAAAAAAAAAATAAATATTAAAAATTAAAAAAAAGGTAGAAAATCCTTGCTTCTAACTGATTCCACCATCACAAGTTATCTCCTTTATGAAAAAAACAAATACATACTACTGCCTTAATATATTTTGACTGATGAATTCTACCTAATAACTTTTGCAAAGAAGAAACTTATACAAAAGTTTGTTTGAATCTAGATGTTCATTAAATATTTGCTAGTCCAACTCCTTATGAAAGGCAAGACTTAAAAGAATTAACATTCCAAGAAAACTTTTTCTAAACCCTTTAATAAATTTGGTCTAAATATGGCTCCCAAAACTAGCATTAGAATCCCATGCAGAGCTTTTCCAGACTGGTACTAGGCAGCCTTTCAAAAGATTGAAGCAGCTCTATAAGAAGGGTTATGGGAAGAGCTCCAAAACACATTGTAAAAAAAAAAAAAAAAAAAAAGCCAGGTGAGTAACAGTTTTATAATATTCCCCCTAGAAACACACATTTGTAGATACCAGGTGTATGTCTAGAAATATATGCAAGAAACTGGTAGCAGAGGCTGCCTCTGGGAAAAAAGAATGAATGGATACAAGAATGAAAGAGAGGATTTTTACCATATAGCCTTCTATTTTTGAAATTTGTACAGTGCACTGGTTATTTTTAAAAAGAAAAACACATTCCTGAGCCCCACCTTTAATCTACAGGGAAAAGGTAAGGGTTGGCCCAATAATCTTTATTCTTAACAAGTTCCCTAGGTGATTCTTTTGCATCCAGCTCATCAAAAAGTGGCACTGGGGAACGAGTGACCCAAAACCCTAGCAAAGAGGCTAGCAGAGTATCTTATTCACAACTATTTCCTGTGAAAACTCCATTATTCCAATTAGACTTTGGGCTCCTACTGGGTAATACTTAATACCTAATACAGAATTTCCTACTCTCAACAGACCTATCTAAAGCTGATTCCACACAAAATATTTACTGATTGATACAAAGCAAGAATGTAAAGCACAATGGGAGGCATTATTTTGGGGATGCATTACTTTGGGCTACTAACCTGTAGACTGCTTAAACATGTATTTTGCAAATATGAAGGACTAGAAAGTGAATGTGAGGGGGAAAATAAACTCTCCTTTCGAGATCTTATTCTGAAATCCTTATAATTTTTGTCAATGAAAAAGAATGCAGTATTTTTACTGCAAGTTTAGTTGCACGTATAATCCTTTTGTATAGAAACAGTCCCTATTCATTACAAATTTATATAAAATGCTCATTTACTTTGTTATCCTTTCATGCTTTTCTTTCATGTAGCCCCAAAACCCCTATATTAACTTGATTTTACAAACAGACTATCTATAGATAATAGATGCAGAAATCAATTTTAAATGAACCAACAGCCATCAGAAACACTGCAATCCAGTTGCAGTTTTATTTCCCATTGAGAGTATAGAAAGAAAAGTTATGTTTTCTAGGACAAGATGACACCTATGGAAAATTTAATATATGCAGGGCTAAGAGACTATCCCATGGAATAAAAGTTAACAGATAGTCAAAAGTGTTTATATCCAGGACACTTAGTGATGTGTCAGCTGCCAGGGACTGAAATCAACTAAAGCAGATCAAATCTTTCTGCTAACCTTTCTCATCTCATATATAATAGTTCCAGGGCTTGCATTTAAAGGAAAGAACACATGCCAAAACAAGCAAAAGCATTTACATTAGAAAACTTCCTGTTGGACAGAAACTAAGGTAACATACTTCAGGGGACTTAATACTGTTAGCATGCTCCTTCATTTCTGTGGATTTCAACCACAGAAATCCTGTCATAATCCATAACAAATATCCCAAAGTGGAATTTCATATGTGACTCAGGAGATCTCAAAGAATTTCAATACAATTACAAATCAGAAATGCCCATCAACAGTAAAATGGGTAGTACAGATTTATGTGGAAAAGTCCAACAACAAGCACTGAACCATCTTATTTCAACACATACAAGTCAGAGAGACATTTAAAGTGTGCAATACATAAAAGAAGGACTTTTTACTTATTCATATATTGGTTCCTTTCAAAAAACAGTTTGTCATTACAGGTTCCTGTCCCTTTTGTAACTTTTAATTTCCGCTAAGGTCAGGTGATGGATGACTGACAAATGTAAGAGAAATACAGGCAGCCCATGTTTTGCATGATAGCACAGGACCATAAAAGTAACTATACAAAGCCATCTTAATAATCAATGGTGGAAATTACAATTGTTCTGTGACCTTGAAAAATGTTTGTCAAAGCCTTAAAACCTTTCATACTGTTATTAAAATATAGAGTGAAACCAAGAATAGTAATATTTCTTTCTATATATTTCTTTAATATACTTTAATACATTGTGCTGATTAAGTGTGTCTTCACTAAGTGCCTCTGGCTGGATGGCTAGTCACTCCAGGGTTGGTAGCGTCAATGTTTCCATGTCAGTTATTTACGCTATTACTACAGTTAGGCCCAATTCAATTTCACTTCCAGCAAGATCACTTTCTGTTTCTTTGCTGCACTTTCATCTTTACTGGTCACTTTGCTCTTTCAATTATCCATTTTGATAATAAGTCCTGTGGGTTTGTTCCTGGGAGGCAAGGTGGCAGCACAACACAATTTCTTGTCTGGTGAACTGGAGAACAGATGTACATCTCTTACTTATAAAGTGATTTTGGATCTGCACACTAAAGAGGTAGCAGTAAGTCTACATGCATTCACAGGTAATTTGTCATTTGACTATAATTTGAATATTTGGGAACTGATGTTATTCAAGCCATCTAGAAGAAATCAGTGCAAGAGCTAAAATAAGGACAAAGACTGCCTATACAGAATTCACGGAAAAAATATTTTTAAAACTGTCCCACAAGACAAGGATACTAACAAAAAAAAATTTCATAATTGATAAAACTGAGAAACACTGGGTTAAAATCAAATCACCTTTATTTACCAGCTTAACAAGTTAACCAGCACTCCAGAGTTCCATGATGGGAATCTAACATAAGTGATAAATACTACACTCTAACTGCAGGTCAGTCTTTCTCTCTTTCTTTCTTTCTTTTTCATGAAACACTTTGTCAGGCTATTACCTTCCACCATAGGAAAGTGTTTTAGGTTACTTTTCAGGCTCATAAGGTGTGAAGAGTATACTGTTATAAATTAACATTTTTAAGACTTAATTTTTGTTTGACCATTTTATAATTGGTATAAAGTACCAATAAATCAAATGCATTGCATTAACAACAGAGAAAATTAGTGATAGCATTACCAAGCATTTACTGACTACCGGCAAAGCACATCAGTAGAACACATAAAAGCCAAATTTTTTTAATCTTTTAAAAATATTTAATTGATTTTATTTTTTAAATACATGACAGTGGAATGCATTACAATTCTTTTTTAATCTTATTTTTTTAAATACAGGACAGCAGAATGCATTACAATTCTTATTACACATATACAGCACAATTTTTCATATCTTTGTATATAAAGTATGTTCACGCCAATTCATGTCTTTATACGTGTACTTTGTTTTGGGTTTTTTTTTGCATTACAATTCTTATTACACATATAGAGCACAATTTTTCATATCTATGTTTGTATATAAAGTATGTTCACACCAATTCATGTCTTCATACATGTACTTTGGATAACGATGTCTATTATATTCCACCATCATTGCTAACCCCTTGCCCCTCCCTTCCCCTCCCACCCCTCTATTCCTCCCATGCTCCCTCTCCCTACCCCATTATGGGTCAGTCACCCTATAGCAGAGAAAACATTTGGCATTTGTTTTTTGGGGATTGGCTAACTTCACTTAGCATTATTTTCTCCAATGCCATCCATTTACCTACAAATGCCATGATTTTATTCTTTTTATTGCTGAGTAATATTCCATTGTGTATATATGCCACATTTTTTTAATCTATTCATCTACTGAGGGGCATCTAGGTTGGTTCCAGTTTAGCTATTGTGAACTGTGCTGCTATAAACATTGATGTGGCATTGTCCCTGTAATATGCTGTCCTATAACTTTTGGGTATAGACCAAGGAGAGGGATAGCTGGGTCAAATGCTGGTTCCATTCCTAGTTTTCCAAGGAATTTCCATACTGCTTTCCATATTCGCTACACCAATTTGCAATCCCACCAGCAATGTATGAGTATGCCTTTTTCCCCACATCCTCACCAACACTTATTGTTGTCTGTCTTCAAAATAGCTGCCATTCTGACTAGAGTAAGATGATATCTTAGAGTAGTTTTGATTTGCATTTCTCTAATTATGAGAGATGATGAACATTTTTTCATATATTTGTTAATTAACTGTATATCTTCTTCTGAGAAGTGTCTGTTCATGTTCTTGGCCCATTTATTGGTTGGGTTATTTGTTTTTTTTGGTGCTTAGCTTTCTGAGTTCTTTATATTCCCTAGAGATTAATGCTCTATCTGATGTGTGAGGGGTAAAAATTTGCTCCCAAGATGTAGGCTCTCTATTCACCTCGCAGTTTGTTTCTTTTGCTGAGAAGAAACTTTTTAGTTTGAGTCCATCCATTTATTGATTCTTGGTTTTAATTCTTGTGCTATAGGAGTCTTATTAAGGAAGTTGGGGCCTAATCCCACATGATGAAGATTAGGGCCTACTTTTTCTTCTATTAAACACAGAGTCTCTGGTTTAATTCCTAGGTCCTTGATCCACTTTGAGTTGAATATTGTGCATGGTGAGAGACAGAGGTTTAATTTCATTTTGTTGCATATGAATTTCCAGTTTTCCCAGCACCATTTGTTGAAGAGGCTATCTTTTCTCCAATGCATGTTTTTGTGAGCCAAATTTTAAAAAACCTTTTAACCTCAAAACTTAGCAAAGACATTTGTCTCAAATTATTATTATTTTTTCTTTTTCCAGTACTAGGAATTGAACCCAAGGGCACTCTATCACATCCTCAGCCCCTATGAACTATGTCCACAGCCCTTTTATAGTTTATTTTGAGGGTTTTGATAAATTGCCCAGGCTGACCTCCAATTTATGATCTTCCTGCCTCAGCTTCCTGAGTAGCTGGGATTACAGGTGTGCACTACATCCAACTTTAAATTACTCATATTACAAATAATTACCAAGTATGTACAGGATACTTGCAAAGCTAAAGCCTAAAAACTGAGTACTCTTACATTAAGGAGCTACCAATTTTATTAAAATACAAAACCAAAATAAGAAGTAAGATACACTATCTCTAAACCATCTGATTGTATTCTGTAAAATAACATGGAAAGCTAGACTATCCTCACCACCAGGCACAGCTTCTTTTTTTTTTTTTTTAAAGAGAGAGAGAGAGAATTTTTAATATTCATTTTTTAGTTCTCGGCGGACACAACATCTTTGTTTGTATGTGGTGCTGAGGATCGAACCCGAGCCGTATGCATGCCAGGCGAGCGTGCTACCGCTTGAGCCACATCCCCAGCCCCACAGCTTCTATCTTAGGAAGAATATAAAGTGAACTAGTACCATGCACACTTGCTTCAAAAATTCCAACCCTGACTGCTAGGCTTATTCAAATGATATCTGACAAATCCTTTTAGCTTGGCTTGACTCCATTCCTGGTAAGGCCCCATTCTATTGTCACCAATGTATCAGAAAGATGGAGTGGGCATATTAAGCTGTCCTGTGTCTGATTCCCCACAGAAATCTTAAGTTTTGCTCTAGTTATAAGAACAGAAAATTAGGAGCAGGGGCTGACCAAAAGCAGACTAAGCAGCAGCAGGAAAAATAAACTGCAAAAATGGAGATGAAACCCTATGAATGAATGACAACTGTTCTAGGGCTATTTAGTACACAAAGAGTCCAAAAGCCCACAAGACAAAGAAAATAACTAAGGTCCATGATACTTAGTCATCAAAATTAGTGTACTATTCTATTAAGAAGAGCATAATATCTAACAAAATCCTTCTAAAAATAGTTGACATATGAAGAATAACTTTTCTGAGGACACTCAGTTACTTCACAAGTAAATCCTTCAGTTAGATGAAAATCTTATTTAAGTAGACCATACCACTTCCCAAAAAGGGTAAAATAGCTGCTAGTTTTCCTACGTGCTAATTACCTGTGCACTCTTAACAATTTATTGCAGTGTTCCCATCCTAAAGGTTACTTCCCACTTTGGGGCATTTCTAGTGTTTTGATAAACATAGGATTTGAAAGGAAGACAGAAATAAAACAGCCACAACAGCTTCGAATTAAAATCACATCACACTATAACTTCCAGGCAGGATATCTTCTCAAAGTAACAAGACCAAAAAACTATTCCATGAGATAAGGAAGCAGTTTTCATAATCTATTCTGAGAGCTACATTCATAACACATCTGCACATAGATGTAAGTAAATGAAATCATATCACTATACAGATATTATAACCATGATGTCAAAAACCTATTATCAATGAAATCCAAATTCTTCTCCTACCCCCCTTTTGGAACCCAGGCCCTCAAAAAGGCTTGGTAAGTGCTACTACAGAGCTACACCTCCAAATCCCCCACCCAAGCTTGCCATTCTAATCCAACATTTCTCATTTATCATCTTTATTCTCAATAATTTATCTACTGGTTTAGTTTGGAGTCCCCAGAAGCAGATCTTGAGACCTGATTTGAGTGTAAGTAGCCGTTCACACAGGAGGTAATCACCTGGAAGCACTAGTAGGAAAGTGGAAGGGTGAGACAGGGAAGGGGAACAAGTCACAGAGTACCTTAATAAGCAATACCCTCTGGGGACATTTGGACTAGCAGAAGGGGCTTTAGGGTGGGGCCTGAGGGGCCCACCCAGCACAAGAGGAAGTTTGCTTATCCACTGTTTCCCCTTAGACAATATTGGAGGGCTAGCCCAGAGGCATTAACATCCCAGTATTTCCAGCCTGCTTCAAGTACAAGCTGCTGAGCAATTGCAGCCAGAGAAGGCCCTTAGGCTAAGACTCTGGTGCTTTTAGCAATGAATTTTCCAGAGGCAGAAAGAAACAGAGAAAGTCAGGGATGTGGGTGGAGCTCTAAAGAATCCATTACCTGTGAGAAATTCTACTCCAAACACACACACATATTTAACCAGCCCATTCTTTGCATGCACATGCTCCTCTCAATACCCACTGTGCTCTTCCCACTTTTCTGATGTCCCATCATCCTCTCTGGGATAAACACTGCATAAGAATATATACAAGAGGGGCTGGGGATGTGGCTCAAGCGGTAGCGCGCTCGCCTGGCATGCGTGCGGCCCGGGTTCGATCCTCAGCACCACATACCAACAAAGATGTTGTGTCCGCCGAGAACTAGAAAATAAATATTAAAAATTCTCTCTCTCTCTCTCTCTCTCTCTCTCACTCTCTCTTAAAAAAAAAAAAAAAGAATATATACAAGATAAGTATAATATGTAAATTTATTATAGGTAATCAGGTATAGATCAAATAAATAATCTTAAGCACTATTTAATACTTAATTCAACAAAAGTAATATTTAATACTAATAATTTAATGTGAATAATAAGCAATATTTAATATTAAAATTGTCCAACTTGATGAGGAAATCACAATTGATTTGTATAAGAGAAAAAGAACCATCTTTGGAAAAATAATCATTCCTAGAAACTTACTCTATGTCAGTTCCAGAGCCAAAAATGAAATTGATGAGTTTTAAAAACAAATCTTGTCCTACCAGTGAGGCAGATTCACCTCTAATGTGTAGAAGATTGAGATGTGGAGTAGGTAAAGAAAGGAAAATAGTCTTTTAGACAAAAGGAACTAAAAGAGACACAAGCTATCTTTTTTAAATATGTTTTTAGTTGTAGATGGACACAATGCCTTTATTTTATTTTTTTTTTTATGTGGTGCTAAGGATCAAACCCAGTGCCCTCCACATGCGAGGCAAGCACTCTACCACTGAGCTACAAGCTATCTTAAGTTCTGCAAAGCAAGTAACACTTTAGGAAATATTTAAGAATGGGGAAATTGTGCTGATGACCAGGGAATGTCCAGAGAAGCTTTTCATATGAGAACAAATGTTATGCTAAATTACATTTAAGAATGGGGTGGGGTGGGGTGGAGTGAGGGGACAGAAGATATGGAGAGGGATGGCTCTGAAAATGAGGAGGAAAGTCAAGAGGCTAGGACCAGGCAAAAGACTGGGTCAAGAAGATACAGCTAGAAGATAACCAAACCCATGGAAGAAGGCAAAAGCAAGGAAGAGACATACTAAGAGACAAAGGTACATGCTGTATTATAGATGGGTAAAATACACATTTGATACCACCTTCTTCCCTTTATCAAGAGATACATATTGTGCCAGGTACAGTGTTCTAAGTCTGTAATCCCAGCTATTTGGGAGGCTAAACAGGAGAGAGAGCAAATTCAAGGCCAGTCTGTACAATTTAGTGAGATCCTATCTCAAAAAGGGCTGGGAAGGCCAGGGTTGTGGCACAGCAGTAGAGCACTCACCTAGCAAATGCAAGGCCCTGGGTTCAATCCTCAGCGGAAGGAAGGAAGGAAGGAAGGAAGGAAGGAAGGAAGGAAGGGAGGGAGGGAGGGAGGGAGGGAGGGAAAAGAAAAGAAAAGAAAAGAAAAGAAAAGAAAAGAAAAGAAAAGAAAAGAAAAGAAAAGAAAAGAAAAGAAAGGAAGAAAGAAAGAAAGAAAAGAAAGAAAGAAAGAAAGAAAGAAAGAAAGAAAGAAAGAAAGAAAAGAAAGAAAAAAGAAAGAAAGAAAGAAAGAAAGAAAGAAAGAAAGAAAGAAAGAAAGAAAGAAAGAAAGAAAGAAAGGTATTGTTTCCAACTACAACTAAAAAATAAATATTCTTTTAAAAAAAAAAGTGTGAGGCCCTGGGTTTGATTCCCAGCACCACATATGAATAAATAAATAAACAAATAAACATAAGATAGATTGACAACTAAAAAATGTTTTAAAAAAAAAGATATGAAAAAAATAAAGAGTTAGGGATGTAACTCAGTGGTGAGTGCCCCTGAGTTCAGTCATCAATACTACAAAAAAAGGGAAAGAAACAAACTTTGTGCCATGGAAGAATTCAAAATGCTGATTACTGGCTCACATTTACTCATCCAAAACACTATCAGGACAATGAAAATGCAGTAATAATAAAATCAACAAATCAAATATCTACTCTGTTGAAATTTAAAAACCAAACAAGTACATATGTAGTGTGTCTGATGGTAGTAAGTACAATGGAGAAAAAAGAGTGCTAGAGGGCAGGGGAATTTCTGTTTTATATTAAGAGTGGTTAGGCAAGGCCTCAATGAGAAGATGACAATTAAAAAAAAAAAAAAAAAACAGCAGAAGTGCAGGAGCAAGCTTTGCCATATCTGAGGGATGCTCTAAGCAGAAGTGAAGTAAATGCAAGGGCCCCAAGGCAAGAACAAGTCTGATCTGTCTGAGAAACAACTAGGAGTTTGTACACGAATGAATAAGTCTAAATTTTTATCTCCCGAGCCATAGTTTGAACATGTAATTACCATTTTCATACTTCTATTTGGATAATAAGCATCTCAACCTGAAGTATATCCTGTATTCCCTTCCTTCCTGACGAGACCTGTTCCTCCTGCAGTCCTCTCCATCTTACTTACTGGCAATCCTTCAAGTAGTTTAGGACAGAATCTTTGAAGTCTTCTTTGATTCTTAAGACCTGCTTTAAAAATCTTCAGCTAAATCCTAATGGCATACCTTTGGAATCTCAGCACTTCATATCACCTTCACCATTACCAACTTTGTATGAGATGAGATGACTGCAGTAGGCTCCTAACTGGTCTCCTTCCTCCTGCCCTCTAGAAACCACAGTGGTACATGTAAATTGGTCCTGTTATTCTTCATATTGACACCTTGAAAGAATTCCATCTCACTCAAAGTAATAGCCTTTCTGTGGCCCGTGGGAGCTTAAAAATTATTCCTCTGTCTGATATCATCAATTACCATTGCTCCCTTGCTTTATATCTACATATATGACAGGTAAAACACTCTGGCAGCTCACAGAGAAGAAAAGCCCAGGAACTCACAAACTCAATCTTTTGGGGAGAAAACTCCCATGTGATCACCCCCAAGAAGTTTTTGAAGCCACTGGCCAGAAACCTTTGCTTCAAGAGTTCCTTGTGTCCTATACTTTGTCACTCTGGGACTCAGGATGCTATCCAAACTGTTTTACTTTTCTGAACTTTGTTCATGATTTTTTTCAATAGCCTGCAGGGCTCCTGTGTAATGGGAATATATCCAGGACCTCCAGGGAGATCTCCAGGACCATTTTATTTTCCTTTTAATATAGTATTAAGGAATCCATGGGAAGTATATAAATCAAACTGACCACACTAGTTTACATTCCTGTTGCTCTGTAAAATAGCAACCACTCATCAGACAACAGTTGTTACACATTAAAAACAACAAACGATGGGGCTGGGGATGTGGCTCAAGCGGTAGCGTGCTCGCCTGGCATGCGTGCGGCCAGGGTTCGATCCTCAGCACCACATACCAACAAAGATGTTGTGTCCGCCGATAACTAAAAAATAAATAAATAAATATTTTTAAAAAAAGAAAAAAAAAAAACAACAAACGAAGGCTGGGGGTATATAGCTCAGTAGTACAGCACTTGCCTAATATGCACAAAGACCTAGCCTCAATCCCCAATGCACTCGCGATGCGCGCGCGTGTGTACACACACACACACACACACACAAAAAAAAAAAAAAAAAAAGATCTACAATGGTATAGGTTTTCCCAGCTTTTGAAATTCCATGATTTTACAGCATATGATATCAAATGGTTATGATTACTAACTGGTAGAGGGGAGTCAATATTTTAGATGTTTGGAATTCCTGTTTTGTGCTCAAGGAAAATGACATTTCTAAATTATAAAGAAAGAGAAGTACTTCATAAAAAAAATGAAAGTGTTTCATCCCCCTTCCCCACTATAAAATATAAATTGGATATAATGTCACTGTATTTTCTCTAACATTGAATTTTGTTAGCATGAGTTTAGAAAAGTAATCAAATGGACGCTCAAACAAGGGCTGTCGATTGAAAAAGCTTCATATTACTCTCCAAATTGAAAGTGAATACAAAGAAAAGAATATTTTATCCTTTTGTCCCTCCAATCGATCTTTCCTTTTTCCTTTCTTCTGTATAAAACCTACAGATATTAATATAATCTGGAGTTTCCAGAAGATACTTCCCCTGCCAAATTGTGTACTATATTAATCAGAATAAGACTGTGAAGCATGAAATACATCTTAGGGACAGCCCAAGAAATAACTCAAAATTTCTCCACTTTGGGATTCACTTTTAGAAGTGACAATTTTAAAGAAGACAATTGAGTTACCCCCAAAGAAGATAATATAGCAGTTATTTCCAGTAAGGTCTCAATTCTAAACTGATTTTTTTTAAGATGATTCCTTTTATATATATATATTTTGTTTGTTTGTTTGTTTGTTTGTTTTTAATGTGGTGTTGGGGATCAAACTCAGGGCCTTGCCTGTGCTAGGCAAGCACTCTACTGTTGGGCCACAACCCCAGCCCCTAACACTGATTTTTGATGTATCAGAATTATCAGATAAATATGACTTAGAGCTCTGGTAAAGAACCATCTTACATTTGGATTGCATATTTAAGCTCATCAAACTTATGTATCAGTTTTCTTATGTTTCCTGTCTTTGATCAATGGTCCCTCTAGAACACAAATTTTAAAATATGATTACAGATAAAAACAATTTCAAAACGTATAATGCTAGAAACCTTCTTTAAGGATATCCAAATGCATGTCAGTTTTGTTTTATTCTAAAAGCTAAATATATGCACAAATAATATCTATTTACATATATACATATATATATTTCATTAAATATATATATATATATTTAAATAGGAAGAGAGAACTCAATCCAAGCACACACACACAACACACACACACTCAACAGAGGGCAAATCCACAAAACGGAATTCTATGCAACTACTAAAAAGGAGATATTTATATATGCTGGCATAAAAACAACTTTACTAGATTGTCAGAAAATTTTAATGAATGAAAGATACAGAAACAGGTTCATAATATGATCCCATCCTCTGAATGAAAACTCAAAACTTTTCACATAATGGTGTTAATCGTTGGGGTTGGGACTGTAGGAAAGAGAAAAACTATTTTCACTTTTCAATCTGTCTACACTGCTTGAATTTCTTCCAGATCTTTCGTTTTGTTTTGTTTTGTGTTGCTAATGTTTTAATACAGGATCTTGTTTTCCAACAATTCTCTCACCTCAGCATCCCCAGTAGCTGAAGGTACACACTGCCATGTTCCCATTTTTGTTGATGTTATCATTTTAATGATAGGTTATGTGGTCAAAGGAGACAAAAACCATTTTGTATCCATCTTTTTATCTCTTTGTATAGCCTAAAACTAATATATATTATACATTTAGTTTCTCTTTGAAGTAATAACAATGGAGAATGCTAATGATCTGATTGTTTAAAACTAAAGAAGAGGGAAAGCAAGTGTTTGATTCTGCCTGTCCTATATACACTGTACAACTAGGTAAATGAATAGTTGAAGGAAAATTTTCTCTTTACAGAAGTACTGCAGCTAACAAAGAAGAAACTTTGAAATGAAAATATTACTTTCCATCATTATTTAGCTTTCAATGATGTCTGCAAACATGACAAAAAAAGAAACCACTAGACATTTTAAGCCTTCTGATTAGCTTCCTGATAGAAGACAGAAGACTACATCAGCCATCTATAAAATATTCTTGAAGGGAAAAACCTGAATCTGATCAAGCTCCTCTAGAGTCAACTACCAATCTGTAGGAAAGAAACAGGTTACAGGAAAAGAAGAATATATTAAAAGACACTATAGGGATGTAAATCAGCAATATCCAAAAACTGAAAATTTTATAGGATAAGTACTTTCTGAAGCAGATTACAAAAGGGAAAAGAAAGACACAAAAAGAAAAATCCATAAATCAGGGTTTCTCAACAAGAACACATTTGGCCATTTTGCACCAGGCCCACAAGTGCATGTTCAGCAGCACCCCCACCTATTAGAGCCAGCAGTAATCACCCTCTGCCTCAAGTTAAAAATGTTTCTAGACATTGCCAATGGTCCCTGGGGGACAAAACTGGTTATCTAAAAGCATAATCTACTTCTGGGTTTTTTTTTTTTTAATTTTCTCCAATAGCATTCAGTAAATGATAAACCAGCCCCAGAATGAATCTTCAGAACTTTCATCTTAAATCCCTGTCACAAAATACAGGCTTACAAAACACTCCGTAGTATGGGGGAAGGGTGGGTGGGAAGGATTAAAAGAAATTGCTGCTTTAAGGAAATTCCTGGTCATTTATGCTTTGGGGATTCCTATTATATTCATTTGCTTGCTCAGTGTTTCTTTATTCCTCTAAGTCACTTATGTCAGTTTTGTTTTATTCTAAAAACTATCAAAGGCAGTGATCTTTTTAAATTTAGATACAGGATAATATCTTTAAATTTAGGTACAGAGCATCCATAAGGTACAATTTAAATATCCAATAGTGAATCAAGTAGTTAAGACTATTTACCCAAGAGCCTATTCTTCATAGCATCTACTGACAAGTTACGCTTAAAATCATATTATCAGACCTAAGGAAAAAGGTATATGGGTTGTTTCCACAGATGCTTAAGCAGTCTTTGACAAAATTCAGCATCCATTTATGACAAAAACACAGGAAGGAAGGAAGGAGGGAAGGAAGGAAGGAAGGAAGGAAGGAAGGAAGGGAGGGAGGGAGGGAGGGAGGGAGGGAGGGAGGGAGGGAGGGAAGGAGGGAAGGAAGGAGGGAAGAACGCAGAAGAACTTTCCTTATATGAAAAAGATCAGTCCTAAAGTTAGTATCTTCTTTCATCTGGACATAGAAGCATGTCCAGTAAGACCAGGAACAGAACTATCTCTGTCAATACCCAACTCTGAACTAGTGATGTAAGCCTGTGAAATTATTAAAGAGAAATCAGAGGCAGAATAAACTGGTAGAATCACCTCTATTTGCATATGATATGAACTTCTGGCAAACCAGTTAGTTATAATGATTTAACTAACTTGTCAACAAGATACAAAAGTAACATTAAAAAGCAATATTCTGCATACACACAAACAATAACCAATAATAAACAAACTGTAGAGAAAATGCCATTTATAACAGTAAACAAGGAAAATTAAATATTTAGGAGTAAACTTAAGAAGAAATGAGCAAAATATATAAAAAGAAGGATTTTTAAAAATACCTGAAAGATACAAAAGTAGATATAAAGAGAGATATCCCTATTCTGGGAGAGAATGATTCAATATCATAAAAATGTCAGTTCTCACTGTTAATTTAAAATTTTAATATAATCCCAATAAAAATATCTATAAGCTTTTTAATAAAATTGGATAGATTGATACTAAAGTTCCTACAGAAAAAGAAATCTGCAAGAATAGCCAGAAAAACACTGAAAAAAACATTAACTATAAGAACAAGACTGATCTTACCAGAGTTAAAACATTCTATAAAAGCCTCTATAATTAAAATAATATGATACTGGCCAGGTGTGGTGGCGTATGCCTGTAATCCCAGCAGCTTGGAGGCTGAGATAGGAGGATCTTGAGTTCAAAGCCAGCCTCACCAAAAGTGAGGCACTATGCAACTCAGAGAGACCCTGTCTCTAAATAAAATATAAAATAAGGTTGGAGATGTGGCTCAATGGTCAAGTGCCCCTGAGTTCAATCCCCAGTACCCAGAAAAGAAAAAAATTTGTGAAGCTGGTACATGAATGGACAGACTGGTAGAACAGACTAGAAAGCATGGAATTTTGGGTCACAAACACACACACACACACACACACACACTTTTGACATATCAAATCACTGGAGCAAATATGAACTTTTCAATAAACAGTGCTGGAACAACTGGATATTCGTTTAGAAAAAAATAAAATCATATTTCTATTTTGTACCATATACAAGAAGAAAATCCAAATGAATCAGGATCTAAATTTAAGAAACTATTGGAAAAAAAATGGATAAAATTCTCTTTCTCCTTGGTGTAGAGAAAGGATTGCTAATAATGACTCAAAATCCAGAGACAATTAAAATAAACAGTTGACAACACTCTGGTTTTTCTTTAAATCATATCTTTCACCTTTTACTAAAAGAAAAAAATTGATAAATATGACTACATAACTATTTTAAAAAATTATGTGGCAAAGGGGTTGGGGTTGTGTCTCAGTGGTAGAGTGCTTGCCTAGTATGCAGTGAGGCACTGGATCCAATCCCTGGCACCATATAAAAATAAAACATATAAAATAAAGGTACTGTGTCCATCTACAACTAAAAAATATATATATTTTTTAAAAATTATGTGGCAGGAAAAAAATCACCATAAACAAAACCAAAAGACAAGTAAAAAATGGGAGAGAATATTTAGAACACATCACAAAGGGTTAATATCTCTAATATATAAAGAGCTCTTAAAAAGTGGGGTAAAGGACCAAAAACCTGAGAGAATCAGAAATCAATGTAAACAAATGATTCTAAAAGAGGCTCTAAAACATGAAAATTGTTCAAACTCACTTATAATGCCTATTAAAACATAGATACCATAAATTGGCAAAGATTTTAAACAGGACAGCATCCTGATGGCAAGGATGTGGATAAAGAGGCATTCTTATACACTGTTGGTGGGAATGCAAACTAGTCCAACCATTCTGGAAAGAAACCTAGTAATCCTAATAAAACAATGTTGCAAATGTCTTTTAACCAAATAATCCCACTTTAAGCAATCTAACTAAAGATATACTTCCAACATGTAATGTTGTGAACAACCAATAAAAAAAATAAAATTTAAAAAAAAGATATACTTCCAACAGTATGAAAATGCATATGCACAAATTATTCATTGCAGAATTGTTTGTGACTGCAAAATACCATAAACTTCAATGCCCATATACAAGAGAGTGATCATAAATAAGACATGGTACATCCACACAAAAAAGTACTATACAGAGATAAAGATCTCTATGAACTGACATGAAGTGATTTCTAGTATATATAAGTTTAAAAAGGCGGGGAGAGTACAAAAAAGCATTTATAATATTCTATCCTTCAGGTAAAGAAAGAAGATAAAATACATAAGTATCTGCTTGTTTGTGGGAAAAACAAACTAAAAGCACAAGGGGTGGTCGGGTGCAGCTCAATGGTAAAGCACTTGACTAACATGTTCGAAGTCCTGGGTTTGGTCCATAGCATCATAAAATATAAAATTAAATAAATAACCAAACACAAACAGGCTTTAGTAGCAGATGGTGGACTGGCCCTGTATTCAATCCTCTGCACCAAAAAATAAGTTAAAGACAACAATCAAAACACACATACACACACACACACACACACCCCACACGAAAAACCAGAAGCTAAAGGGACTGATCACTTAAAGATGTGAATGAGAAAGTGTAGAAAAAGAATGAGAAAGTTATAGGAGGGACAAAGTGGGAGTGACATTTCTCTGTATACCTTTCATAAAACCCTAAATTTATGAATTAACAATTACAACCAATTACAATGTGGAAGGAATCAAATTTCAATATAAACAGTAATAAACAAACCTAAATATGTTACAATAAAAATGACAACACACCACAGTAGGGGAGAAAAGAATTAATCTAAGAACTGTGGAAAACAGTATTTTGACTGGATAGCATAAGGTTAAAGATAAAAAGAACTATATAAAAACAATGTAATACCTAGAAAATTTGTTTCTCACAGTGGGATGGGTTAACAATTCTAGGGTTACTTTATGTATTCACTGGGATTCAACAAATATATTTATCATGGATAATGAGAGTTGAGTTTCTTACTATTGGACAAAAAAGTTACAAGTAGGAAAAGGAAAAGACTAAAATAAACCCTGTGCTGTTGGACTAAAATCAAAGGTATCATTATGAAAATTTGTGGTTTTCACCATACACAGATACAGAAACAAACACAGATGTCCATGTATGTGGATGATTAGTGTATTTCCTAGCTCTGTCTACTGAGTATACCTAGAAGCAATGAGCCTGCCTAGTGCCAAACAGCCATCAGTTTCTAAACATGATTTTCCAATAAAAGGAACCAGAGTTCACACAAACATACACACACACACACAAATACAAGTTATTATTAACTCACACTATAATTAATGAGGAAAGTAACATTTTTATTAACAGAAAAGTAAGTAAAGACTGGCACAGTGGCATACACTTGTAATCCCAGCTAATCAGAAAGCTAAAGCAGGAGGATCACAAGTTCGAAGCCAGCATAAGCAACTTAACAAGACCTTATCTCAAAATAAAATAAAAAGGGTTGGGGATATTGCTCAGTCATAGAGTACTTGCCTACTATGTGTGAAGCCCCAGTTCAATCTTCACTACCTCAAGAGGGAAAAAAAAAAAATAAAGGATCACTATAATAATAAAATGTAACTTCCAAAAAGAACCAAAAACTTGGTAGCTAGCAGCTGTGAGATCAGCACCCGCCAGCTGTTCAAAAGCTGTGCAAATTATCTTGGAGTTTAAATTGCTAGAATCAACCAAAGCATGCTTTACAATCAAACTGCTCTACACCTGTTCTTATTCTCAAGCCCCCACTTCAAATCTTCAAAAATAAAAGCATTCCTTCCCTTGGATGATCAGAAAGCTCAATTTCAAATCTAAAAACACAGGATATAAGAGGATAACAAGCAGAAATCTGCCCCAAACTAATGGTTTAAAAAAAAAAAAGTGCTTGATGAGAAAACTCTTATGTTCCCTATTACCCCTATTATAAACTGTCTTAACAAAAAAAAGTTGGAAAGTTCAATAAATGGACACTTTGTTTTATTATGGGGAGATACGTTCATTTAGTGAGTTTATAATACTAACTCTAAAAGATGTCATTATTTAAGAACAAATGTCTATAAAACAAGTTTTCCCAACTAATTTTAAAAAATCAAATACACTCTAATAAGAAATCCACTTATAACAAAAATGAAAGCAAAGTTAAATCTGAAAGTGTTTCAAATATTATATAAATATTTTGTCCCTAAAGCAGTAATACATTTTTAGATATTTATACTGAAGAACATAATTCTTAAAAAGAACCAAAAAAATAAGAGGTTGCCAGGCATGGTAGCGCAGGCCAGTAATCTCAAGATCACAAGTTCAAAAACAACCTCAACAACTTGGCAAGGCCCTAAGCAACTTATCAAGACCCTATCTCAAAACAAAACATAAAAAAGGGCTGGGGATATTAAGTGCCCCTGGGTCAATCCCTGGTACCAAAAAAAAAAAAAAAAAAAGTAAGAGGTTTCTAGGCATCTCTCTCTGGAACCCTGTCAAATCTGTTCTATCTGCACACCCTCAAGACGGAAACAAAACCACTTCCATTTAGTTGTTTTCCTGAGTCTGGGTACTACTCAGGAGCAGAGGATACCCAGGACACCTACTAGTTGAGCCATGAGCTCTGCACTTAGCCACTGCAATGCTCTCACCTTCTAGCTTTGCACCCCAGGGAAGTTACTGAACTTTCTAACCCTCAGTTTCCTCATCTGTAAAATGGGATAATTCTGACATTTATCCAACAAGGCGAATGTGAGAATTAGATGAGTTAATTAAACATGTAATGTAATTAGAACAGTATTTAGCACTTGTTAAAATATTTGGGAAGTGTTCAAGTGAGTTTCTGTGGTTCTGTAGGGCAAGTACCTAAGAAATTCCCACCCAATTCTTCTACCCATGAATTAAGTCCTTCATTCATTCAAGCTGCAGAAATAAACATCAACATAAGACATTTGTAAATTACCAAAACCTACTAAAACATTGCAGAGCATCTGTCACTTGGATTATTACAATAGCCTTCTTACTGGTATCTTGGCCTTTACCTTTGCCTTCTTCCAGTCTATTCTCCAAGCAGGCATAATCAGCTTGAGATGCTATACATGCTAGGTATGCCCTCTACCACTGAGCTATGCGCCCAAACTAAGACTGATTCTTTTTTTTTTTGGGGGGGGGCATTTATTGAGGACTGAACTCAGAGGCACTCAACCATGGAGCTACATCCCAGCCTGTTTTGTATTTTATTTAGAGACAGGGTCTCACTAAGTTGCTTAGTACCTCACTGTTGCTGAGTTGGCTTTGAACTTGCAATCCTCCTGCCTCCATCTCCCAAGACGCTGGGATTAGAGTCATGCATCACCACGCCAGGCAAGACTGATTCTTTTAAAGATTATGTCAGCTCAGTTACTCCTCCACTCAGATCAAATCTTTACTTAGAGTAAAATCCAAAATACTAGTCCTGGCCTATTGGACCCAACAATGACCCTCCACATGAGTGTTCTTGTTCTTCCTATAAAATGACAAGCAGGGCTCACCCTCAGGACCCTGCACTTCTTTTTCCTTTGGCCTGGCATTCTTGAGCTCAAATGTCTCCTCAAGGCTCTCCATAATCACACCAGATGAAAGTAGCATCAGTACTACTCTATCTCTCTCTGTTCCCAGCTCAATTTTTCTTCACAGCACTCTGCGCTCATTTGCCATATGCATTTGTTTACCTCTCCTGCACCCCAATAGAATATGTAACCAGAGAGCAAGGGCTTTGTTCTGCTCATTGCTATATTCCTAGCACCAAGAGAAGAGCCTGGTATACAACAAACTAGACCAAAGTCAACATCATACTTAAATGATAAAACACAAGAACAAAAACCAAAATTACAAAATACTAGATATCAGCTACCAAATTGGCAAATTTTTAATTTTTACAACTGTTTAGTGGGCTGGGCTCAGTGGTAGAGTACTTGCCTAGCAAGTATGAGGCACTGGGTTCAATTTTCAGCACCCCATATAAATATATAAAATAAATAAAATAAAAATAAATATAATAAATAAAGGTCCATATAAATAAATAAAATATAAATATAAATAAATAAAATAAAGGTCCATCAACAACTTTTAGTGATTAAAGTATACTTCAAACATTAAAATAAAAGGTTTCTTTTTAAATCCTCGGTGCACAGAAAACTCACATTTTCGGATCCATACACAGGTAACCAGTACCCAAGAGGAAGACACAAAACATTCCCTGTACCCAAGAAGTTCCCTCTCAGCCAATAACCCCCGGAAAACATAAACACTCTCTGGCTTCTATCCTTCAATTATACCTGTACTTGAATTTCACAAAAATGGAATCAAACAGTATACTCCTTTGTGCCTGGCTTCTTCTGTTCCATTTTACATCTCTGACATTCATCCACAATGGTGCATACATCAATAGAGTATTCTTTTTTATTGCTGAGTAGCATTCCACTCTATGAATATATTACAAATTATCCAAACTACTGTTGGTGATATTTATGTTGTTCCAGTTCAGGGACTGCTATAAATAGTTGGTTGGCTTTTTTTTTTTTTAAGTTATTGATGGACTTTTTTTTTTTTTTAAGTGGTACTGAGGATCAAACACAGTGCCTCACACATGCCAGGCAAGTGCTCTACCACTGAGCATACCCCAGCCGTATGAATAATTTTGAATATTTCTTTTGGTGAGAATATTCACTTATCTACAGAGCAGCAAAGTTTCTATTTGTTTTGAGGGTAAAAATGAATAACACCTTAGATTGGTAAGGATGCAAGGAACCAGAAGGTGGGCACTGCTGATGAGAACATAAATTGGAATAACCTTTTTAGAGGACAATCTGGAAGTAGACACAGAAAATCTAAAAACATCCGTACCTTCTGACCAAAAATTCTAGCTCAAGGAAAACTCTTATTGAGAACTGACACATGCCAGGTCTTCTTCTAAGTGTTTCATGTGTATTGACTATCTGATTTACTCTACAGAATAGAGATACCCACAATAATTTCTTAAAAATATGTCAATCATACCATTAATAAATACAAGAAAGCAGTAAAGCAACTGTTAAAAAGGGAATGATTTTCAAGCATATAGTACTTTCATGGAATTAAATACTATGCAACCACTAAAAAGGTTTTCAAAGAACATTAAAGATATAGGGAAAGTACACGTTAATGGAAAATTTAGTTAACAATAGAATGCATAAAACAATTCCAATTTTTTTAAAAAAGGATGTACATGCCAGGCACAGTGCAATATGCCTATAATTCTAGCTACTCAAGAAGATGAAGCAGTAGAATTGCAAGTTCAATTCTTAAAATAAAAAATAAAAAGGGTTGGGGATGTAAAGTGTCCCTGAATTCAATCTGGGGTGTGGTGAGGAAGAATATACCTAGAGACATACCTCAAATATTAAAAATAGAGGTTATCTCTGGAAGACATGGCCCTTTGTATTACTTTTCAATTTTCCCAAATTACTTTTAAAAATAAAAAGAATATGAGGTTTTAAAAATCAATAAACAAACTTTTTTAGTTTGGGGCTGAATTTGGGGTTAAGTGGTAGAGTGCTTGTCTTGCACATGTGAAGCACTGGGTTCAATCCTCAGCACCACATAAAAATAATAAAGTCATGTCCATCTACAACTAAAAACATATTTTAAAAAAATGTTTGATTTTAATGGGAACACAGCAGACACTCTAAGACAATTTACTTAGGGCAGTGATACAGTTTTTCATGGGATGATGTCAAAGTTCTATAGAAAGTCATGGAGCCTGAAGATTAGAGAGTGAGGCATTATCAGGAAGAACCTCCATTGTCCTACTTCCACCCAGGACTTGGAAAGGAAGAATTTCATCTCTAGGTTGGAAGGAACTTTCCAGGGAAAATTATGCTAATTCCTCAGCTAGGGTAGCAATTATACACCACACCATACCTGGTGAGTGTTCTTTCTTCCATTCTCTTGCATAAAGGCCTGGGTGGATGAAGGGATGGGAACTCCTGAACACCAAGGATGCACACCCAGACCTGGAAGAAGCTGTTCCATTCCCCCTGCAGCCTTGCTGAAAAACATCAAGGAAGGACCTTTCTTCCATCAGAAGAAATTATGACAACTTTTCAGATTTCTGAGTATCAGAAACTCCAAGCAGGATGAATCAAAATTTATACTGATTCACTGACTCCTCAAATTTAAAAAGTTCTTTTATTTAAAGGAATAAAACTATCAAAAAATTTTCCAGATAAAGGCTAACTAACTGTATCCAACTTCTTACTCCCCTGCTTTCTCCTCTGCTGATGCCACTTCTGTAAACTATAAGACATCTGAGCATGGGTATTGAAGATATACCTTAGTCTTTTAGGTGCCAATTCTCTTATATTTGCTTAATAATTAGTATATAAGGGGCTGGGGATGTGGCTCAAGCGGTAGCGCGCTTGCCTGGCATGCATGCGACCCGGGTTCAATCCTCAGCACCACATACCAACAAAGATGTTGTGTCCGCTGAGAACTAAAAAAATAAATAAATAAATATTTAAAAAATAATAATAATAATTAGTATATAAGAAAGAGTCTGGGGCTGGGGTTGTGACTCAGCGGTAGAGTGCTCGCATATTGCGTGTGAGGCCCTTGGTTCAATCCTCAGCACCACATAAAAATAAATAAATAAAACAAAGGTATTGTGTCCAATTATAACTAAAAAATAAATATCTTTAAAAAAACAAGAAAGTCTGATGTGTTAAAATATATGTGTGTATGTATATGTATGTGTATATATATATATATATTGTGGTACACTAAACAGTGGAGTAAATACTGAGCCCAGGACCAGACACAGTGGCACACACCTGTAACCCCAGCTGAGAAAGGAGGATCACAAGTTCAAAGACAGCCTCAGCAAAGGTGAAGCACTAAGCAACTCAGTGAGACCCTGACTCTAAATAAAATACAAAATAGGGCTGGGGCTGGGGCTCAGTGGTAGAGTGCCCTGAGTTCAATCCCCAATACCAAAAAGAAAAAAAAATACTGAGCCCAAGAAAATCACATAGATCCTAAATTACCAATAATCTAATTCATTATTTTTTTAATTCTTAAGAATTAAACTTACTAAAAAAAAGATACTCCTTTGAAAGGCAGGAGATATCAGTAAATTTTTTAGCTTTTGAATCTGAACAACATTAAAGTTTCTTTTTTTTTTTTTTTTTAAGAGAGAGTGAGAGAGGAGGGAGAGAGAGAGAGAGAGAGAATTTTTATTATTTTTTTTTTAGTTCTCGGCGGACACAACATCTTTGTTGGTATGTGGTGCTGAGGATCGAACCCCGGACGCACGCATGCCAGACGAGCGCGCTACCGCTTGAGCCACATCCCCAGCCCACAACATTAAAGTTTCAATTATTGGTGGTCACAAAGACCTTGGGCTCAAAAAGTACTATTTTAGGGTCACTTTCACAAACATGAAGTCACACACATGTGTCAAAGCAGAGGACACCTGTTTTGGCCTCTCTGTGTCTCATTCACACATGTCCTCTTTATTTCCTGTTCAATTTCTCCTGTTTACAAATGTGTACTTACACATGTAACAAAAAATTCTCCAGAAAATACCTGAAGCTTGTTGAGTATAGTATTAGGTTATCTAAATTAAGATTTAAAAAGCTCTAGTCTAGGGCTGGGGATGTGGCTCAAGCGGTAGCGCGCTCGCCTGGCATGCGGGCGGCCCGGGTTCGATCCTCAGCACCACATACCAACAAAGATGTTGTGTCCGCCGAGAACCTAAAAATAAATATCAAAAATTCTCTCTCTCTCTCTCTCACTCTCTCTTTAAAAAAATAAAAAGCTCTAGTCTAAAAATTTACTACCCATCAAATCTCTATATTGCATAGTGGAGCAAGTTTCTTATGCAGCTTAAAGAGCCTCAATTTCAAAAAACAGTTCATTGAAAACAAACATTTACATAATCACTATGGATTCTAATTCTTATTCTATACAGAACTTACATGCTTGGATTATTCTCTATTCTGGTTGCTTAGAACATTTTACAAACAAAGGATGTAGAGTTAGAATTGGAAAGATTTTATATCTTCAAACTTCACTTTTATATATAATCAAAATATAGGAAAACATCAGTTTAAACTAAAAAAAATTTATGGATAGTTTACTCTTAATCACAAGTGCCAAAACTTCAATAATATTCCTCCACCATTTATCAGACTCAATAGAGATTGCCTTATATAAAATGACGATGCTGCCCTTCTTCTAAAGTGACAATGTGTTGTCTTGTTTTCTGTCGCCAGAATCCTCTAACCTGGTTAAGTAAAACTAAGTGTACTTCAAAATTAAGTAAACTATACCTAGAACTCAATGCCGAAAAGAACCTTATAACTTAAATGGTTTTCTCTCGCCGGACCAGTAGAGGGAGACTAAGACATCTGGCCTGGTCGTGCACTGTTTCTGTAAAATTGGGGAGGGGGGAGCGGAGGCTGTATTTAAATGTCCTGCTGTCAATCAAAGGACACTTCCTACAATCACAGTCACCATAACAGCTACTACTCGCGAGCGTGCTCTCGCCAAGATACACCACCCAACGGTGCCTAGGAAACTGGCTTCACCTAAAGGTGACCGCAGGCTTTGCCACAACACCCAAATAAGGACTTTGGGAGCCCAACCTCAACTAGTTTCTTTGTTTAAAAGCCTACGAATCCTCCCACGCCGGAGTCAAGAGGCTGTGGCGCCGCCCTTTATTAGCCTCACACTTTGATTACAAAACACACGGGTCGGCGGCCTGGCTGCGGAGGCGGCCCGAGCTTTCACAAACGTCAAACCCGAGGCTCGGCGAAAACAGAGGGCAACGTCCGCCACCGCCGCCGCAGCCGCCCCAAAGTTGGACGCCCCGGCGCCCAGGTCGCCGCCGCGGGCCGTCCTGATGTCGCCGGCCCGCGGGCGACTGCAACCGCACTCTTTGTAAAGTTTGAGCCTCCGCGCGAGGACTACGCGGGGGGTCTGGAGGAGCTGTCCCCTCGCCCCGCCGCCCACTCCCTCCGCCCACCCCCGGCGGCAGGGGGTGTGTTGCCGGGTGGGTCGTCCCGGAGCCGACCTGCCGCCGCGCCGGGCCCCCGCCGCCCGCACCTCGCAGGTCCCCGAGAGTGCCTCAACTGTTGCTCTGTTTACTCGCCCAGCCCCGCCGCGCAGCTCCGCCGCCCCCGTCCCGCCGCCCGACGGCCGAGGAAGTTTGATAAAGATGGAAAGGGGGCGCGACGCGATGCGACCCGCGGCGGGGACACGCGCGGCCAGAACGAGCGCTGCCGCCCGGAAGCAAGGCAGGCGCGGCGGCCGGCCGGGCAGGCGGCGGGGCGGCCGGCGAGTCGGGCCGGAGCCCCGGGCGCAGCGGGGCGGGGCGGCGGCGGCCCGGGCGGCGGCGGGCGAGGGGCTGCGGGCCCTACCGGCGCCCGCCGCCGTCCCCGCCGCGCCGCCCGGAGCGTCCCCTCGGCCTGGGTTCCCCCTGCCAACTTCTCCGCCGGCCCCCTTTGTTCCTGTTTGTTGTGGCGACTCTTCGCCCGGGCCGGGCGAGCCCACCGGCTCCCCTCGGCAGCCTGCCCGGCGAGCCCGGGGCCCCGCGCGCCCCTCCACCCGGCCTGAGGGCTCCGCGCCGGGGCCGTAGGGTGCGGGGCAAGGCGCGGCGGCCCGGCCGGAGGGAGGCGCGGCCGGCCAGCCCGCGGCGGCAGCGGCAGCTGGTCGGTGGCCGGCGGCGGCGACGGGGCTGAGGGGGTTTATTTACCTGCCGTGGAACCAGTCCTTGCAGATATCGCACTCGATCATGAAGCGGTTCACGTCGTACGGCTGCCGGCACACACAGTACACGGGCGGGGGCGGCGGGGGCGCCGAGGCCCGACCCGGGGCCCCCACCGACACGGCTGCCGCGGCGGCTCCAGCTGCTGCTCCCGCGGCCACCGCCGCCGCCGCTCCGGCCATCTTTAAAAAACACACACACGCTCGCTCGCTGCTCCGCTCGCCGACTGGAGCGAGCGCAGCCGCCAGCCAGCGCCGCCTCCTGCAGCAGCAGGAGCAGCAGCCGCGGCGGCGGCAGCCTCGGCGCCTCAGTGCGCGCGCGCGCGAGGCCGCGGCGGCGGGGGTGTGGGCGGCGCGCGCGACGCGCGAGGCCGGGCCCGGCTGCTTCCGGCGCTCTGCGCGGGGCCGTGCGTCTCGCGCACGTCGTCGCCTCGCGGCGCGCGCCCCCCTCTCGCTCCGCGGCGGCCTGAAGGAACTCTCCGCCGAAGGGCGCCCGGGGCCGGAGAGGCGGAGGCGGCGTCAGGACACGCGCAGCGGCATCGGGCGCGCGGCTGCGGACGAAGGAGGACGGCGGGCGCGTGCGAGGCGCCGGCTTCGTTATATCTGAGTGGAAGCCGAGGTCGGGGGAAGTTCCTGCCGAGTGAAGAAGGGCCGATGTTGCGTCTGTGTTGTGAGATGCGGAAGCAAGGAAGTTTCAGCCCGCTAGTGTCGCCTCGCCACCAGGGCAATCTGAGATCAATTAGCGGCCGCCCACGGGTGACCGGAGATGCTGCCCCGCGTCCTGGGGGGGGTGGGGGGCCCAGCCGAGGCGACTCCCCGGGCGGCTGTGTCCTTCCGAAGTGGAGGGACGCGCGGTACAGTCCAAACTTCGGGAAGTGTCGTCCCCGAATTCCCAGCGAGCAGCTAGGAAATAGGAGTGTTGATGGGGCTGCTGTTGGGTAGAGGGTTGTCCCCAAGAGGAATTCATTAATGTCTGTCACCGAAGGAACCAGCCCTGGCATGGGGCTGTTGGCGAAAGGAATGGAGGAGAACCTGCGTGTTTATAAGTAACCTGTCTGAACTTTAAATGCTCCCAATTCCCCAGTTGGGAAGCTCGATATAAAATTCGAAATGACTTCCCTGCGAAGAGAAGTAGTACAAAAAGTGGCTCTTACAGTGCTCAGTGCGTCATGGGCCATCTATTAATATTTTTGAAGGATGCAATTGAGAGCCAAATGTAAGATGATAAAATGAAGGACTAAAGCAGTTCAAGGGTGGGGCCAGGGAAGAACAGAGGTGCTCTGGTTTAGACCGAGGGGAGTGGAGGGAAGGGAGGGGCACGGGGAAGGAAGGAGAGAGGAACGTATCAGACATTATATGATTACACGATAGCTGAAATTCCACATCATGTACAACCAGAAGAATGAGGAGTTAAACTCCATTTATGTGTGATGTCAAAATGTATTCTACTGTCATTATAAATAATTAGAACCAAAAAAGAAAAAATAAGCAGTTTACAGGGCTGGGGTTGTGGCTCAGCGGTAGAGCGCTTGCCTAGTATGTGCGTGCGAGGCGCTGGGTTCGATCTTCAGCACCACATAAAAATAAATAAAGGTGTTGTGTCCAGCTACAGTTGTGTGTGTGTGTGTGTGTAGCAGATAACAAATGTTGATTTTACAAAGATTGCCTTGGAAGTATAATTATGAGAATTGAAAGGGATTTTTTTTTTAGAGAGAATTTTTTAGTATTTATTTTTTAGTTTTCGGTGGACACAACATCTTTATTTTTATGTGGTGCTGAGGATCGAACCCAACGCCCCGCGCATGCCAGGCGAGCACCACATCCCCAGCCCATGTTAAGAACTTTTGAACGGAATACTTGTGCAGAATTTCTGTAGGCCTATCACTAGGAAGAAACTAAGTAACTTTTATTAGGGAACTGTGGAGGGTGATTCATCTCACTCCCGCAGGCAGAGACTCACTAAACTATTCTTACCTCCTTTTCATAGTTGGGGTAAGCAAGTAACTTGCCTGAAGCCTCACAGGTACAGTTGAAATTACAATTCTTTTTCTACTGCACCAATATTTGTCACATGTATCATTGCAGGAAAAGAAAAACACAGAAATTATAGTTGACCGCAAACTGAATTAGTGTGAAACATTTCTACTGGAGAAAAAAAAGAAAAGTACTATACTTTTGCATTTGGTCAGAGATACCATAGATAGGTGGAGTGGAAAGAGCCCTCCCTGCATTTAGAGCCTGCTTTATAAAAGATGTGCGACTTCGGGAAGTCACTCCATCCCTCTTGAACTAGATCCCTGAAGATATGTTAAAGAAAAATTACGGATAATAATTATATTTATATAGTTGTTGATGGACCTTTATTTTATTTATTTTACCTGTGGTGCTGAGAATCGAACCCAATGCTAGGCAAGTGCTCTACCACTAAGCCACAACCCTAGCCCACCTTCCCTAATTATTTCACTGAAGTTTTACAAAAAGCAAAAGAGAATTTTTTTTATTTTTATTTTTTATTTTATTTAAAGACAGGGTCTCACAGAGTTGTTTAGCACCTTGCTAAATTGCTGAGGATGGCTTTGAATTCACAATCCTCCTGCTGCCTTCTTCTGAGCCAGTGGGATTACAGGTGTGCCGTCCGCCCAGCAAGAGAATATATTTTTAATTTTATATTTTGTAGAGGGTGTGTGCAGTCAGGGGACCACACAGCATAATCAGTGAAGGGGAGACAGCCAGAGCTATGATAGAGCCTGAGGAGTGCATACATGAACAAAAATGCCTGGTGTGAGGTGTTCTCTGGAAGCTAACTACCTTTGAGAGGGCAGCATAGAGGGGCAGTGGTTTGTAGAGAGCAACTGAGCAGAGCAGGAGGCTGCTGCAGCAAGACATGGTCATGTAGCAAGGCTTGATCAAATAACTGAATATGTTAAGGAAAATAGCCAGATTTCTCATTGTTGAGAAAATGAATCGCAAATATGGAAAGGTAAAACAAGAAAACCTTTTGATGGACTAGGAATGGTGGTACCAATCTATTTGTAGAAATAGATTCTGGGTACATAAGTACACACATTCTCTTTCCCTTGTCAGGACCCAGGAGTGAATCCACAAAACAATTAATACAACTAGCCCAGACCTCGGCTTCTAAGTACCATTCTCCACTTTTCCTCTTGGTAAAATAGTTGATTCCAGAACTGAAGAAGTGAAGATATGAGCCTGAAGCCTCTAGTCGTACTAAGAACATGCTCAAAGAATAATGGGGCACGTCAGAAGGGAAAACTCCAGCTTTTAAGTGGCCAACTTGAGAACAAATGAGCTTAAAAACAATATATATAAAATACTATATGCGGGCTGGGGATGTGGCTCAAGCGGTAGCGCACTCGCCTGGCGTGCGTGCGGCCCAGGTTCGATCCTCAGCACCACATACAAACAAAAATGTTGTGTCCGCCGAAAACTGAAAAATAAATATTAAAATTCTAAAAAAAAAAAATACTATATGCATATAGTATTTTGACCCATTGAATAGTAAAAGCATACAGATGTAAATAAATATATAAACTGGAAGTTTGATAAGGATTTGGATATATACATAGTTTTAAAATATCTCCCCCACAGAATTCTTAATAATTATAGGGGGAACTACAGAAAATCTATAGTGTGGAAAACCAGACATCATCTTAATCAAGTAATCAAGTGCTTTCAAAATGGGAAAAACTGAAATCACATTCCATCTGATGGAAAAGTACTAGCAACCCTCCTCTGCATTTCTGCCCAATCTACTTAATTGAGTCTCCAGTTTGGAAATGCAGCTAGTTTTAAAGGTATATGAAGACAGCAGTAAATAATATAAACACTGTAAGGCACACAGATCTGCCAAGAAGGTTAAAGAAAGTGTAAACACAAATATTTGACTTTGAGAACAAAGGGATAAAGGCTATAATTCTGGATAATGCAAAATATTCATAATAATCAAACTCATGGGTTTGGATTCCACAACCTACTATCTCTTATGACAACTTATGCTTGGGTTTTAGTTTTCTCATTTTAATGGGGATTATAATATTTTCCTCACAGGTTGCCTGCATTAAATGAGAGAACAAATTGCTGAGCACAGTTCTTAGCACATCATAAGCCATATAGCTGCTAACTATAGTTATGAATAATCATTTTTACTTGTTTATTAAAGACCAAAGACCCTTTCTGCCTCTGATGCTACCATGGCGCCTATGAAAAACCTTGTGGCAAAAGGGAAAAAAAAAAAAAAGAAGAAGAAGAAGCATGTTATAAAGTTCACCTTTGAATGCACCCACCCTGCGCAGAAGATGGAATCATGGACACTGCCAGTTTTGAGCAGCTTCTCCAAGACAGAATTGAATAGAAAAGCTGCGAATCTCTGTGGGGTGGTTGTGACCATCGAAAAGAACAAGATCAAGATCATTGTAACACCTGAGGTGGCTTTTTCCAAAAGGTATTTGAAATATCTCACCCCCCCCAAAAAAAAAATTGAAGACTAGTCTACATAACTGGTTGCACACAGTCACTAAATGCAGAGTTTAACCAGATTAACCAGGATGAAGAAAAGGAGGGAGATGAGGATTAAAACTTTTTTATTTGAAATATTTTGTAAGAGTTCTTGAATAAAACTTGGGAACCAAAAATAAAATAAAAAAGACTGTAGAAAGCTTAGAAAATTAGGATAAAGAAAAAGAGAGGATGGGGACATAGCTCATTAGTACAGTGTTTGCCTTGCATGCACAAAGCCCTGGGCTCAATCCCTAGCACCACCAAAAGAAGAGAGAGAGAGAGAGAGAGAACGAGAACACACTAGGAGAGCATAAGAAAGAAAATATTTTGCAGAAAGGAACCCAGACCCATACCAGTGTTGACTGGAAAATGACTATGGGATTTCCTCCACCTTTCTCCTTTGTGTACCTGCAATAGATCTCTATTCACGTCAGATCTAAGCTATTCTATCTGTTTGATTTTAATACTCTACTTGTCCCTAAAACCTCATTTCTTCCACAAGGAATTTTTGTTTCAACCCAGAAATCCTTCTTCCTGTTACTACCAATACTTGACTATCTCCATAGTGCCTGATCCTTCTCTTCCATGGAAAACAAACTTTGGGGATACTACATTGCATCATTGGCATGCATTGTGGTTTGGATCTAAGAGTCCCTCAAAGGCCTATATTCGAAAGATGTGGTCATCAGCTTGTGGTGCTACTGGGAGGTAATGGAACCTTGAAGAGGTGGGACCTAGTTGGGAGAGTTTAATCATTGACGGTGTGCCCTTGAAGGGGATACTGGAACCATGGTCCCTTCCCCTCTCTCTGCTTCCTGGCCTCTATGAGGTGAACAGGCTTCCTCAGCCATGATTTACTACCTTGCCACAGGCCCAAAAGCAACAGGGCTTATTGACTATGGAACACTGAAAGTGTGAGCCAAAATAAACCTTGTAAGTTGATTGTCTCAGGTATTTTGACACAGTAATAGAAAACTAATACAACATGCATTAAATGACAGTTATTTGTTTTTATGTAGCACTTCATACTACTTGATCCTCATAATATATAGCCTATTCATCTTGTTAACTAGAGGAAAGAGAGGGCTGGGGATGTGGCTCAAGTGGTAGCGCGCTTGCCTGGCATGCGTGCGGCCCGGGTTCAATCCTCTGCACCACATACAAACAAAGATGTTGTGTCTGCCGAAAACTAAAAACTAAAAATAAAAATAAAAAATTCTCTCTCTCTAAAAAAAAAAAAAAAAAAAATAGAGGAAAGAGACTGCCTACAGTTGTACAGCACAAAAAAAAAAAAAAAAAAAATTTTATTCTACTGAGCTGGAGGGAAGAGGATAATGTCTGGATTGAAAATATTGCCCAGGGGGAGTAGATCTTGAGGAGGAAATATTTCGTTGGTCCTAGGAAAAAGGAAAGCAGAATCGCAGTGGAGAAAGCAGGACCCCAAACTCAAAATTCAGCAGCTTCATTGATGGTCAACCTAGTTGTCTTTGCTTCTATCGAGAAGATAAAAATTTACACTAATGCCGGCCATGGTGGTGCACACCTGTAATCCCAGCGGCTGGGAGACAGAGGCAGGAGGATCACGAGTTCAAAGCCAGCCTCAGAAAAAGTGAGGAACTAAGCAACTCAGTGAGACCCTGTCTCTAATAAAATGCAAAACAGATCTGGGGGTGTGGTTCAGTGGCTGAGTACCCCTGACTTCAATCCCTAGTACCAAAAAAGAAAGAAAAAGGAAATTTACACTAATAGCTCTAACAGCTCAAGGTTAAGATATTATTAAAAGAAGACTATCAACATGTTCAATATATTCAATCTAAGTGAGAATATAAGAATAAAACAGTTATGAGAAAGAAATATAGGTGAAGACAAAGTAAATAAGTGACATTAGTAAGGAAGTGTATAAATATGTAGCCTGGCATTATACATCTCAGTATGAGGTTCACAGCATCACAAAGAATTCTTACCAGAAATGTTTAACCTGAATGCAATTGATCCTTTAGACTTAACTTCCAGTTTACAGAAATTCAGGAAAGAGGGCAACAAGTTGTATGAAACCACAAACAAGACAAATCCAAAATGTGAAATATTCCACAAGACTTAGTTTATTTTCAAAAGTTATATGTGTGTGTGCACATGCATGTGCACAGGAACTCATATATGATAAACACATTAAAGTTGTTAACAACAACAACCAAAAAGACAGGAGAAGGGAGGAACAAAATAAGTCTTAAGAAACAAAATCAAACACAATCCATGATTCTGATTATAAAAAAAAGTCTATATTAAAAACAATTTGGGAGATACATGAAAATTTTTAATATAACTTGGAATTAGGTAGTATTAAGGAAATATTCACAGTAATGTGATTTTATTTTTAGGACACATGTGCTGAGATTTTTAAAGGGGAAGCATGATGTCAGCACTTGCTTTGAAAGATTCAGCCCAAAAAAGTAGGAGTAAGAGAAAGAGAGGTCAAGCAAGTACAATACCACTAACATTTGCTAAATCTAGGTCCTAATTAAGAAATTAGCCACCAAAAGAGGTTTGAAATTTTAGTTTTGTTTTTTAATTGCACAAAAGCTGTGAAATACCACTGACTATGTTTCCTCATAGTATAGGAGTTCGGAATTGCTAGTTATCTTTTGCTTAAATATTAAAATGTAGTAAAATGTGTAATCATCCTTACTATTCAGGGCTGGTTTATGGGGGAATGCCTTATATTTTCACATGTCTGAGAAAGACTACCTTTAAAGACACTTTTAACAAATACACTAAAAAGACTCACTTTAGCATTTGGTAACAAAAATAAGTTGGGTTGATAAGATTTTATGGTGGTCTTTCATATAAGGCACTGTGCTAGATGCCACAGAGGAAATGAAAGAAATATAAAAATAGTTCCTACTATGAAGCACACAGAGAGCCACAGGACAGGATTTTCAGAGAACTTAGAGAAAGGGACATTCAATCAAGAGCAAATACGGAATGCACTGTAGATTCGTATGGAAGGTATCAGGAAGATTCAAACCTAGGATAAGCTGGGCCCTGCCAAAATAAGTTAAGGACAACTAAAAGGATCCTTTAATCTATATTTAGGAAAAGAACAAGAAAGGTATAGGCATGATGCCTGGTGCAGATAATGTAATACTGGTGGGTGATAAGACAAAGCTGCTCAACTTCTATTTTATTTTCATTTCAGTTATCAGTAGATGTCTTTGAGCTAAGAAGTACTCGCCATCCAAAAAGATGGACATGGAACTCAGTATTGACTTGACCCACTTACTTGTAGCAAGATTGGGCAGACTGGAAATTTTCTCTATTTGAAGCTAGACTACGTTTCCTGAAGGCCAAAGGGAAGTATCAAAATCTGGGCAAATTGGAGGTAGCTGGTGCCAGAGAAACGGACCAAGGTGCTGACACTGGGGGAAGAATGAGTTTGTCACAATAGTGAAAAAAAGTAAATAAATAAGCTCATTGTCCAAAGAATAGAAAAACTGGATGACAATGATGCAAAGAAGCACTGGCTCTGGGACCAGAGATAAGAGAGCAAAGATGGGAGAACAGAGCTGGCATTTGTGTGCCAGGAACTCTCCCAGCTGCTCAGTATTTCGCCTCTCATTTAATCCCTGCAGCAACCTGAATGCAAGTGCCATGCTGATCCCTGGGCTCTTCTAATGCAGAAAACAAAACATAACTATTTAAGGGCATGGCTAGAAAGCTCCAGGAGATCTGACCTCAGGTCTACATGACTTTATGGTGGGTCTTTCTTCTGTATGCTGAAGAGGACACAATAATGTGGAATCCAAGACACGATAAACTAGAGAATGTGAGGTGTCCGTAGCATCAAGGAGGTCTGTGAGCAGAGGGGACAGCCTCCCTCCTGGGGCTGGAGCTTAGTGGGAGGATGATATTTTGTGTCTGGTTTCTTTCACTTAGCATAATATTTTTAAGGTCCATGCATGTTATAGCATTAACATGGATGGCATTCCTTCTCATGACTAAATAATATTCCATGATATGAATTTACCCACATTCTGTTTATTTGGTCTTTTTTTTTTTTTTTTTTTTTTTGGTACTGGGAATTGAACTCAGAGGTACTTGACCACTAAGCCACATCCCTAGCCCTATTTTGTATTTTATTTAGAGATAGGGTCTCACTGAGTTGCTTAGCACCTTGACCATTGCTGAAGCTGGCTTTGAACTCATTATTCTCCTGTCTCAGCCTCCCAGGCCACTGGAATTATAGACTTGTGCCACTGCACCCGGCCCATCTGATCATTATTGATGGACATTTGGAGTACTTCCACTTTTTGGCTCCTGTGACCACTGCTATGAGGGAGGCCATTTTAAATTTTGCATTAAGAAATTCTTGCTTGGGCTGGGGATGTGGCTCAAGCAGTAGCGCACTTGCCTGGCATGTGTGCGGCCCGGGTTCGATCCTCAGCACTACATACAAACTAAGATGTTGTGTCCTCCGAAAACTAAAAAATAAATATTAGGAAATTCTCTCTCTCTCAAAAAAAAAAAAAAAAAAAAAAAGAAAGAAAAGAAAAGAAAAAGAAAAAAGAAAGAAAAAGAAATTCTTGCTAGCAAAGAAACTTTAAAATACTGTCCCTAGCTAGGCACACTTGTAATCCCAGCAACCTTGGAGGCTGAGAGGGGAGGATCGCAAGTTCAAGGCCAGTCTGGCTAATTTAACAAGACATGGTCTCAAAATAAAAAATAAAAAAGTTTTCTGGGAATATAGCTCAATGCCACAGTTTTAATCCCCAGTATCAAGAAAAAAAAAATACAGAAAGAAAAAAGAGAGACAGAGACAATATAGCCTGTCTCATCTGCCCCCATCCCCTTACCTCTCTAACATCATTACAGATAATATTCTGCTTCGCCAGATGTGGTAGCACACACCTGCAATTCCAGTGACCCAGAAGGCCAAGGCAGGAGATCTGCAAGTTCATGTTCAGCTGCAGAAACCTGATGAGATCTTGTCTCAAAATAAAATTTTAAAAAGGTTAGGGGTATAAAGCTTAGAGGTGGAATGCTCCTGGTATTTATTTGGGTACAAATACCAGGTACCACAGGGGGAAAAAAAAATCTGCTTTGCTTTGTCCACTCCAGGTACTCTGGCTTTCTTGCTATTCCTGGAACTTACTGGTACACTCCTGCCCCAGGACACTAGCCATTCTGGCTTAGATACTCCCAGATATCCACTTCCTAATCACTTTCCTATCTTTACTCATTTAGTCACTCTCTCAGTGAATACTTTCCTGGCCACCCAACCTTTAACTGTAATACATCATCCCCTGACCACAGGTGACCAAAGGGTCACTTCCTTTGACCTTTGTCCTAATGGAAGTTTCTTTAGAACATACCGCCTAGGATGTCGGCTTGTGCACTAGGATGCAGGTTCCATGAGGACCATTTTTCGTTTGATTTTACTTGTTCAAGTTCCCTGCTGCATCCCAGCGCTGCTCACCTTGGGATGTGGTAGCAACGAGTTCTCTTGATCTGTGAGGCTAGTAACCAGGAAATAAAGACAGAAAGTTGTTATGGGTTTGATCTAGAATGTTCCCCCAAAGGCTCATGTGGTGAAGGCTTGGTCCTCAAAGCTGCAATGTTCAGAGGTGGAGGGGCTTTGGGGAAGTGATTGGATCGCAAGGGCTCTGATTGGTGGGTCCATCACTGGATGGCATTATTGGGAAGTGAGGGAAACTCTAGAAGATGGGACCTAGTTGAAGGAATAGGTCCTCAGGGGCATGCCCTTGGGGACTGTATCTTGTCCCTGGCCCCTTCCTCTCCCTCTCTCCTCTCCCTGGCTGCCATGAGCCCCCCACCCCTCTGTGGGCGCGTCCCCGCCATACCATTCTGTCACAGAGTCTGCATCACCTAAGGTCCAAAGCAGCAAAGCTGGCCAACAATGAACTGAATCCTCTGAAAGTGTGAGCCAAAATAAATCTTTCCTCCTTTAAGTTTTTCATGTCAGATATTTTGGTCACAGAGATGAAAAGCTGACTAACACAAAAGCCAAGTTCACTGAGCCATGGCTCCAACTGATGCCTCTCTCCTTCATTGCCTTTCTCATTCAACTCAGTTTTAATTATAGAAATGATGCACACACACAGAGAAGCGAAAACGATCCAGGAAAGTGCAAAATGCAGAGGCAGCTTCATGTTCCCCTCTCCAAACTGCTCCCTCTGTCCCACTCCCCAGAACCTCTCATTGCCAGGATTTTCTGTTTTAAATTTGTATGGTGGCTTTTACAGAACCTGAAATAATTTGTTTATATCTTTATTTCTTGTCAATACCGAATGTGCCTGTTAATTCCCTGCTAAGAAAATGAAGAATTTAATGCCTCTCTAATGCCACCTACATTCCCTACTCAGTTTTTATCAGGTATATTTTAGTTCTTTCTTTCTTTTTTTTTAAGCTCTTCTATGATACATTTTACAAGTTCAAATAAATATTAAAACCTTTATTCTGCATTTTTCAAATTCAGGCAGATCCTAATGACCTTCTGCTATGATAGATGAGGATATTGGCATACTTTGCATTTTCTTTTTTTTTTTTCTCATCCACCTCCGATTTCTTTATTAGACTTTGTGTATGTATGTGTGTGTGTGTGTGTGTGTGTGTGTGTGTATGTGTGTTGCTGTGAATCAAACCCAGGACCTTGCACATGCTAGGCAAGTGTTTTGGCTACATCCCAGTCCTCTAATCATTTTTTTGATCTAGGTTTGGTGTTAAGGAAAATTTCTAAATTCTCAAAATGTCTTCCATTTGCCCCCCTGTTGGGCGAGGAGTTCAGCTGGATGTAGAATTCAGGTTCAAAGTCTTTGCTTCTCAGAACTCAGAAGCAGGGGTTCTTCACGGACATGACACCTGTGCATGAAGGTATCACTGAAGGTACCACTTGTTCATTCTTTATTCGACTTATTTGCTTCTTTTAAAACACAGATGTTGGCAGTGGTACCTTCAGACAGAAAGTGACTGACAGACAACTGGCATTGGTCACTGAGAATGATCCTGCAGTGCAGGAAGTAAAAAAGACAGTAAGAGACCCTGTGCTAAAAAGGGCCGCACCCTTGGTTAATGAATGCTTTTCTGTTGCCATCTTGAATTTCTTCAGTGATCCCTGTAAATTATTTGAGCTCCACCAATGTCAATGAGTCTAAAATAGATTGACTCTTATTTCTTTGTAGGTGACAAGCTTTCTCTTTCTGGAAACTCTTGATACATGTACACACATCCTCATCCTCATTATCATCATTATTATTGAAATTCTGAATTTTTACCAAGGTATGACTAGATATGGTCTGACTACCCTGTCTTGGCATTCACCAGGTCTTTCCAGTCTAAAATCATTCATTTTATTTTTCACTTTGGGCAAGTTTTTTCTATAGTTTCTTGGATCCCACTCACCACCTTCTCTTCTTCTTTTTCTTTCTTTTTTTCTCTATGGAAGTTTTATTAGGTGGACGTTGGGCTTCCTTTACCTCCTGCACCTCCACCCTCCTCTCCTATCTTCCATTGCCTTTTTGCATCATGTTCTAGAAGACTGTCCTTGGTTCTATGTAACAAATCACCAATTTGCTGATTCGCTTTGTTCATTCATTATTCAACTTATTTGCTTCTTTTAAAACACAGATGTTGGCAGTGGTACCTTCAGGTTCCCCACCACCTGCGAGGAAGGGGGGCAGGCTCCTTTTCCACAATAGCTTGCTCTTGCCACTGGAAGTTTGCTCTCAAGTTTCTCTGACTTCTTTTATCAGAAACAAGGCACAGATGCATTTCTCCTGTGTTCCTGAACTTCGCTTCTTCCTCCAGGTGAGCTGTTCTTTGGGGGTTTGTTTTCCATGTAAGTCCATTTTGTGTTGCTGTTGATTTTTCTCACGTGCCTTTCTTTTCCTCCACATTTCCGTCTCTGGTTCTTCATCTGTAGCTGGGTTGGGTTTTTCTGAGGTTTACCAGTAGGATCCTTCCCTCCAGGAAACCCTGGTGGTCCTTTTCCCTAGGGAGTCCTGACAGGCCTTCCCAGCTCTGACCTGGTGTGGACCTGAGGCCGGCAGGTTGGGAATTCCTCAGTTGCCATGTGAGAGGGTTTTGTCCTGGGAGAGTAGAACCTGGTGTGTTTCTGGCCTGCCTTTCCTGCTTCTCCTCTCCTTCCTGGTGGACTTGCTCTCTGCTCTAAGGCCTGAGTTACTTTCCATTAGGGCCCTTCTCTCCCCACCCTCAGTACCCTCACTCCTGGGCCTCCCTAGGCCTGTGGCCCATTTTCTTTAGAGAGCAGTTCTAGCCCCAGCCTAGACCTGTGGCTCACAGTGTGGTGGCAGACCACAGCGTCAGCAAGACTGGGAATTTACATATGCAAATTATCAGCTCCACCCAGGACTTATGGAAACTGGGCGTGGGGCTCAGCAATCTGCATTTCAACAAGTCCAAAAAAACTTCTGTAGCTCTGTCACTCCAGGACTGCTGGCCCCAAACAAAGCCACTGCTGCCAGCAGCTCTGCTCCTGGGGAGGGGTCTACTACCTCTGGGGCTAATAAGTGGGCCTGACCATTGTCCCTCACTCCTTTTCTTCAAATGTAGGAACTGGAGCTCAGAGCTTCTCTGAGGTTTTCTGGAGAAGACTCACAATGAATTTTGTGTGGATTCAATCAATCAAATCCTACCTGCTTTTCAAAAAATAGCATATTTTTAGCTATACCCTTATAATTCCAGCAGCTCAGGAAGCTGAGGCAGGAGGAGCATAAATTTGAGGCCTGCCTTGGCAATTTAGCAAGACCCTCAGTCACTTAGTGAGACTGTTTCAAAATAAAAGACCAAAAAGGGCTGGGATGCAGTTCCTGGGGTCAATCCCCAGTAATAGAAAAAAGAAAAGGAAAAAAAGGAAGAAAAACAAAAGCAAGAGAGAAAGAAAAGAAAATGAGAAGGAGTTAAAAATTAAGAAATAAAGAAGAAAGAAACAAACATGGAGAGTTGGCAAATCCATAGAGAGAAATATTAGTAGCTGCTAAGGGTCAAGGCAAGGAGTGAATGGGAACAACTGCCTATTGGTCATAGTGAAGCCAGATTTAAAGTTAGGTAGCTAGTGTAGTTAGGTAAATTGGGTCTAATATCGAGTGAAATCTAAAATGGAGGCCATGCTGGGAATGACTCAGGAAAAACACAGGACAATTCATGGAATGTTAATGAAGTCCTGAAGAGGCCCAAGGCCAAAGTCCACCTCAAAGAAGTGATAATGAAGTCCTTCCTGACCAGATTACTTGTTTGGCCCACCTGTGTCCCACCCCTCGGGCCTTCCAACCTACATCCCATCACCAAAACTATAAAAAGGGGAAACAACCGCACTTCCACGGATTCCACCTCTTGGGTCCCCTTCTTCCTCCGGGAGAAGTCTTTTCTGCTGTCCTTTAATAAACTTCTAATTTCTACTCTGACCTTGCCTCGGCGTGCTTCTCTGGTGTTATTCTTCAACATCGGGGAAGCAAGAACTCATCACCGGTCAACAGCGGTAACAATAGTGTCTCTGCTTGGGATGATAAAAACATTCTGGAACTAGAGAGTAGTGATGGTTACACAACAAAGTGAGTGTACTTACTGCTACAGAACACTCTGATGTGGTTAAAATGGTAAATTTTATGTTATACATTTTTTACCACAATAACACACACACACACACACACACACACACACACATACACACACACACAAAGAATCCATGGCCTCCATTTGTACAAAGCCCCAAACTTCGTTATTAGCATTTACTCAAGAGTAATGTATTAGAACATTTCCATTTACAAAACTTCATGCTTGATATTATTTGACATTAAATAGATGATACCTAAGAAGGAGATTTCTTAATTTGTGACTTATGAAGACAACAGAAAGGTCTGTTGGAATCTGACAGCTTAATTTTAGCAAGATATTAGATAAAAATGTCTCACTGATTTCTTATGAACAAGGTAGAATAATCAGGACCATTCAGAAGGTGGATCCATGGCTGGTTGTCTAATGTTTCCCAAGCAGTGTTAATTGATGGACGTGTACTAGCTTGGACGAAGGTCTCCAGTGGCCTTGAATGCTCTCACCCTACCCTTGCAGGTTTGGTTTTTATAGCTTCCATGTGCATCTTGATAGCAAGCTGATCAAAATTATATGATCTGAGGGCTGGGGTTGTAGCTCAGTGGTAGAGAGCTCACCTAGCATGTGTTAGGCACTGGGTTCAATCCTCAGCACCACATAAAAATAAAAAATAAAGGGATGTGTCCATCTACAACTAAAAAATAAATATTTAAAAAATTATATTTGAGGTTGGGAAGGAAATGTAAAATTAGATGACAGAATTAAGACTCCACAAGATTTTGAAAGGTTGGTATCTGGACAGTCTAATAAAATAAGATTTAATTAGGATAAATCTTATTACAAAATACACATAATTCCTCCAAAGCAACTTCCATGATTTTAAGATAGGATGAAGAATAGGGGCTGTGGAGATCCATCCTTCAGCAGAATATGTGGAAATGAACTTGGAGGAGATTATTGGAATGGAAGCATGCATTACCTCCCTAATTAAAACAAACAAACAAACAAACAACGACTGAACCCTGTTCTGAACCCTGTTCTGTTCTCCAACCGGAAGATGGACATTGAAAAAATAGAACTCATCCTTAAGAGGACAACAGGGCTGGCTCCAAGCCTGACATCCAAGTGACATGAGAAATGAGCAAAGGACCTAGATATGCTCAGCCAGGCAGTCAAGAGGGCTTGGGGGATGACATTACTGTTTATCATACTTTAAGGGTTATCCTATAGAAAAGGGATTAGGATAAAATAGGGGACCAGAAGTTACACACCCCAAGTTAGATGTGAAAGAAAACTGAACTTGATTCCATAACTTTCCTGATCATGTTCTGGAGCTGCCATTCTCGGTTTTTGGGGTAGGTCAGGGTGGGAGGGGGGTTTGTATATTGAAGATGATTCTACCTTTTCTGATTTAGAATAGTCTCCTGAATTTTAAAGCAGTAGCTCATGATGTAAGTTTGGTTAGCTCTGGATGGTCCCCATTTGCCTTGTTTTTTGTTTGTGGGGGGGAGGGGGCAGTGCTGGATATTGAACCCAGGACTGGGCGTGCTAGGCAAATGCTGTACCCTGGGCTACACAGCTACCCCCAACCCTACCCAGATGCCTTCTTGAGCTTTCTCCCCAAAAGTCTGTAAAGTTATGAAGAGTAGGGGGCTTCTGGATCATCCTGAGTCCATGGAGAGTTGTCTAAATTACAAGATGGTGTCATGTGGCCCCATACCCTGCTGAAGTGAAGAGTTTCTGCAAACAGACTTGCTGTTTCCTCAAGCAACCCTCTAAGAAACAAAGAGCAAGCCCTCCTGCCTTAGGATCCCTCAGATCACAAGCAGATTTGATTTCTTATTATTATTATTTGGCTGTGCTGGAGATTGAACCCAGGGCTTTGCTTGTGCTAAGCACGTTCTCTACCAATGAACTACATTCCCAGTTTTGTAGACTCTAAATCATATTCAACTGTGGCAGACCTTTTAAAGAAAATGAATACAAAATTAAGTAATGAAAATAAATATCAACAAAGGATGATAAAAGAATCAGATTTGGGGGGATCCACACTCTTTGATTACATTTAAATTTTTTTTTTTTTTTTTTTTTGTAATTGCAGATGGACAGCATGCTTTTATTTTATTTGCTTATTTTGGTATGTAGTGCAAAGGATTCAATCCAGTGCCTCACCCATACTAGGCAAGCGCTCTGCCCCTGAGCCACAGCCCCACCCTGATTACCTTTTCATATGGCAATTTTGGAATACCTGTGCTTTTGAGCAGAGTCTCACTAAATTGCCCAGGCTGGCTTCAAACTCTTAATCCTCCTGCCTCAGCTTCCTGTGAGGCTGGGAGGAACACCCTATTTTCTTTAGAGAACAGAAAGATAATTCAGTCTTTCCCCTATGATGATTCATTGTTTTTAATGTATACATTTTTTTAGTTGTGGGTGGACACAATACCTTTATTTTATTTTTATGTGATGCTGAGGATCGAACCCAGTGCCTCACACATGCTAGGCAAGCGCTCTACCACTGAGCCACAACCCCAGCCCGATGATTCTTTTTTTAAAATCTTATTTATAACTTAGAAAAGTTTCTTCCAATTCCACATATCATTAGTAGAAATGTCATATAAATTTTTAGGATTACTGTTAAACCTATTTAGTTTCCTTAAAACATGAGCTGTGAGATTTCAAGGCAATTCCAATTTTCTTCTGCAAGAACTAATCTTCCAATTGATGACACAAAATAACCAGTTCATTGTTACTATCCCCATTGTAATGTCATATTGTCAGTTTTAGTTGTTTTAATTAATGTCAATATTTTGAGTTAATAATGAAAATTAAAACCTTTTCCCAATATGCTTATGTAATTCTAATTATTAATTGGAGTCTCAGAAATTTAAACCTATTCTTTACTCCTGTTCAAAGTAAATCTCTTGGGCTGGGGATGTGGCTCAAGCGGTAGCGCACTCTCCTGGCATGCGTGTGGCCCAGGTTCGATCCTCAGCACCACATACAAACAAAGATGTTGTGTCCGCCAAAAACTAAAAAATAAATATTAAAATTCTCTCTCTCTTTAAAAAAAAAAAAAACAAAGTAAATCTCTTCCTCTTCATGAAATAATACTTCTGATGTGATCAGAATGTTTTTCATATCACCATTTCTGTCAAAATAATTTACATTTTCTCACTTATTTGTATTTTAAACTTTCATCTTCTATTAACGCTGATTTGAATTTTCTCTTAGATATTCCACAAATATATTTAAAGTTGACAAAAGAAGGTTCCATTTGTATACACACAAATGAGGATTCCATTATTTCTCATTTTCTTATATGGAGATGTTCAAAGCATTTTCCAAATTGCAGTTTAAGTGGTAGATTCAAGCTCCTGTCAGTGTAGACCATCTCCAGAATGGCCTCCAGTGGTATCCGCCTCAGGTAAGCTGGACACAAAGCCTTCTAACTAGGTCACTTTAAACTAAGAGGCTACAGCAGACATGAGGGGATGCTACTTGGGAGATTAGGTTAGAGAAAGACTATAGCCTCCATCTTGCTTTCTTCTCTTCCTCTTTCACTTCCTCACGCTGATGGAGACTGGCTGCCTTGTTGGGAGCTGCCTCAGGGAGCTGAGACCCTCAGAGCCACAGCCATGAGGAACTGAATGCTCTTGAGTTGACAGAACTTGGAAAAGCATCCCCACCTGGGGTCAGGCCCCTCCAGCCCAGACTCCTGACCTGAGGAAACTGCAAGGTACTAAGTGTTTTCTGTTGAACTGCTAAGTCAGGGAGTTACTTGTAATGTAGCAGCAGGTAACTTGTCAACTTTCTCTCACTGACGAAATACCTAAGAAAACCAACTTGAGAGGAAGAAAGCTTCATTTTGGCTCAGTATCACAGGTTTGGGTCTTGGTTGCTGGACCCACTGCAGTGAGCCAATGGTATCCACCTCTGGTGTTGGTACTCTTATTCAGGCAAGGAAGAACATCACAGTGGGGGTGGGGGGGTAGGGGGTGGAGCAAAAGCCAACTCTCTGGGTGGCTGAGAAACAAAGAGCAGACATCTCCAAGGACCCTGCAAGGGCACATGCCAATAACCTACTTCCTCCCGTGAGGCCCCTCCTCCTAAGGTCTCCACCACCTTGATAGCACCATCGCCTGGGAACCAAATTTGAGGCCTCAGAAGACAATTAAGACCCAAACCTAACATACCATCCAAAATAAAAATTTGAGGATTGAACCCGGGGTGCTTAACCACTGAGCCACATCCCCAGTCCTTTTTTAATTTTTTATTTTGAGACAGGGTCTCACTAAGTTGCGTGCGACCTCACTAAGTTGCTGAGGCTGGCTTTGCACTCAAAATCCTCCTGCCTCAGCCTCCTGAGCCACTGAAATTAAGGTGTGTACCACTGCCCCCTGCCCCAAATATTTTTAATATGTAGGCACTGATAATTTTATACACTAAATTACCCCAAGTCACTAAGCATAATATTTGACAGTTAAAAACTTTCACTTGACTGGGCACTGATGGGAATCAAAACCTCTGGGCACAAATTTACACATCTTAAGACTGAAAGAATTTGCCTCAGACTAGTCTTAGGCTTCCTTCTCTTAAAAAAATCTTTTTTCTCCTCCGCTGCTCACATAATTCATTTCAAATGACTAGCTTTTTTATTGTTATCGTTAGTACTGGGGACTGAATCTGGGGCCTTGCACACACTAGGCATGTGCTCTACTACTGATCTACGGCCCAGTCCTTAAATTCCTAACTCCTGCCCTAAAACAGAGTACACCAACAAATTGGGCAGTAGCAGCACTCCTGGCCTACGTGGTGTGCTGGTGGCTCTCTCCAGCTCTTGAGAGCCAATGGTCAGCTGGTCAGGAGTTTGGGGAGCCATCTGTTAAACATTTTGTTTTTAGTATTATTTATTTAATTATAAATTTATATGATTTAATTTTTACATTTTTGATTTTAATTAAAATATAAATTTATAATTAAATAAATAATAAGACAAAGAGGACAAACCACAAAACTCATCACTTCCCAACTATTTCACTGTATTGTACTATCCCTTTGCTCTTAAAGTTATTTACGTCTGTTTAGATACGGGGGAATGCTATGGCATGGTGTCCTACCTTCCCAACTTGGCATTAGTGCTGTCACATTTGACAGTTTGCTGTAGGCCATGAGTTATCTGGAAATTGGCGAACAAACACTAGCAATCCAGTTGTTGAACACTTACTAGAATACTCTCAACCCCAGTAGCCATCACTACTCTGGGACAGCTAGCTGTAACATAACTACATACAGATCTGATGAACTGTATCCCACAAAATCCAAACAAAATGAGATCCCAACTCAAATTTCCTTAGCCCAATGTCAACAATGTCTTTGGCCACTGCTGATCACTGGAGAAGAGGCTACATGTGGTGGAAAGGAAGACAGAGTGGCAACAGAGAGCAGTTTTAACCCATGGCAGTTAAAATATCTTTTTAAAAAATTTAAATGAGGGCTGGGGATGTGGCTCAAGCGGTAGCGTGCTTGCCTGGCATGCGTGAGGCCCAGGTTCGATCCTCAGAACCACATGCCAACAAAGATGTTGTGTCCGCCGAGAACTAAAAAATAAAATATTTAAAAATTCTTTCTCTCTCTCTCTCTCTCTCTCTCTCTCTCTCTCTCCTCTTTCACTCTCTCTTTAAAAAAAAAAAAATTTAAATGAGATAATGTTAATACATTGCTGAGGCCCCTCTTAGGGCACCGGAAGATGCCCCAGCAAGAGAGAGGCTCTGAAACCTGAGCTTCGTTAGCTTCATGATACATCTGCCTGTGCTGCAGAACTCTCTGGATATTGCCATTGCTGCTCAGTGCCTCCTACCTGGGGCTGACTCCAGGGGTGGGGAGATGGTGGGGTGAGAGAACACTGGCATTTGACACGCGCTTCTTCCTGTTCACATGGTGGGCTCTTTGTACACAGATGTGGGTAGGACTTTGCATATCCTTCCATTCTTTCCTGTGGCTTAACTCTCTTATTTTTAGGGGTCCTCATCCTTCCCAGAGACATTATGCCTCTGTCCCTTGTCCTAGCATTAATGGCAAAACAAAACAAAACACGGCTGGGAAAAAGTCTTCCTGATTTATCATGAAGGAAAACAGAAAAGTATTTCAAAAATTATCATTTTGGCTGGGTGTGGTGGCACACACCTGTAATCCCAGCTGCCCGGGAGGTTGAGTCAGGAGGATCATGAGTTCAAAGCCGGCCTCAGCAAAGTAAAGAGATCCTAAGCAACTCAATGAGACCCTGTCTCTAAATAAAATACAAAAAAAGGGCTGGGGATGTGGCTCAGCGGTTCAATCCCCAGTACAAAAAAAAAAAAAAAAACAACTATCAATCTGTTATGCAATGGTTCTATATAAATTCATACAGAATAAGGATCAGATCTGGAGTCCAGGTGTGGAAGCTGAAGTGGAGCCAGTTTTAGTTCAGTTTGAAAGTATGGTCCAGGGCTGGGGATGTGGCTCAAGCGGTAGCGCGCTCGCCTGGCATGCGTGCGGCCCGGGGTTCGATCCTCAGCACCACATACCAACAAAGATGTTGTGTCCGCCGAGAACTAAAAAATAAATATTAAAAAAAAAAAAAAGAAATTATGGTCCAGAGTGGCATTGCCTTGTAGCCAAAGAGTTCTCCAAAACCTGAGGAGTTCAAAGGGAACTCAGGCATCAGAGGGACACGCCCAAGCCCAAGATGGAAACTAGTCTGAGGATATTCACACACCAGACCAAGTTTTGAATTAGATGACTTTCTTTTTTTTTAATATTTATTTTTTTTAGTTTTAGTTGGACACAATATTTTTATTTTATTTATTTTTATGTGGTGCTGAGGATTGAACCCAGGGCCTCACATGTGCTAGACGAGTACTCTACGACTGAGCCACAACCCCAGCCCGAATTAGATGACTTTCAAGTCATCATTCTCCGATTCTTTTCACAATGAGGATAGCAAATACACCACTAGCTTCAGGAAATCTTTTATTTTAACAGTGTAGGAATAAATTACTATTCAAAATCTACTTCATAACTTAGAACTGTAGGTAAGTCATTTTCCTTTAAAATGTTATCAGGAAAAGATCTGACATGATTGAAAGACAAAACAAAAACAAAAATTCCCCAAGCTCCAGGATTTGAAATTCAAGAAACAACGTTCCAGATCTCAACATGAAATGATCCAAAATAGGCAATATAATTTTCACATCCCTTGGGAAAATACTGAGTCATATTGCCCACCCACATCTTACAAAAATAACAGAAATCCAATGATTCAAGCAAGATACACTCTGTCGTTGTCTGAAGCAAACACTTGAGTCATTCTGGAAAATTAGGAGCAAACTCTTGTCAGTGACAAAAGTTTAAATTCCATGTCCCAAGGAACATTTTGCAATGAGGAGTTCTTTCCAGGCCCAAACGTAAGCTTTTCTTGTAGCCTGGGATACCTTGGGGCTGGATATTACCCTCTTTCAGGAGAACAACAAACATCACGTGTTGGAAAGGCTGTGCTGAATGGGCGATGTCATTCATTCAGGCAGAGCACAGCCAAGAGTCCAGGGAGCAGTGATTAGGACTCCATCAACAGTCCTTAGGGAACAGGCCCAACAGCCTGGGACAAAGAGTGGGAACGGCTTCCTAGAGACCCTGGCAACCCGCAGGACAGATGGAGGCCACGCCTCCTCACTCTCTGGGTCCCCCTCCTCCTCCAGATTTGCTGTCTCTTTCCACCTCCTGAAGCTGCAGCCTCGCCCTCCACCTGGGAGCTCACACCTCCCTGCCCTCCCGTGGTGCTTGTGCATCCCCCATCTCCTTTCTCTTTCTTCCTACAAGCTCAGCTTTCCCTGTGCTTGCCCAGCAGTGTCTGATGACTGTCCTGGAGAAAATGACAACTAAAGCAAAAGTCATCCTAAGAAGCTGTCCCTGAACCTGTCAGTCCTAAAGGAACCAACTCAGCCTTCCCTGATCCCCCCACAAGGAACTTCAGTGGCTCCATTTTTCTCTCCAGTCCCTGGGTTGCACCACGAGAACACACTGACATGATCCCCAGAAGGGCACCAATGGCCTCTTGGCTGCTAAATAAGGGGCTGTTGCCCCAGTTCATTCTCCTCACTGTCAGCAGCCCTGGACAGTGATGGTGACCCACTCTCTTGGGGAGTTCTTTGTGGCACCCCTGCTTTTTCATGTAATCATACCAACCAACATCTGCAAAGCCCTTTCCCTGCACACACACCCCTTCCTGCTCCATGGATTCCCCTCCGAGCCCTTCAACCCTCCGCTCTGGTGCTACAGATGCCCAAACTGCCCAGCTTCCCAGTTCCATTATCAATGGCCAGAACTTCTTCCTCAGCCCTCCTCACTCCTCCCACCATCCTCAGGGTCTTCATCTTTGCCCCACCATGGCCGCTTCCTGATTCCTGCTGCAAGCATCTCACTTCTATTTATGCAGACCTCAGCCTTCCATCTTCTCTGACTCTTAGGTAGGCCTGGTCACCACCAGCACCCACAACAGCCCCAGGCTGATCAAACATGTAATAGTCTTGACCGGGCTCTGTGAAGGCTTTCTTTAAACTGTTTATCCCATCACCTGCCCCCACCAGTGCACTGCTACCCCTTACCTACCACACTCCTGGATTCTTACACTTCCCACCCACAGATTTATCTCCCAAGGTTTAGCCTCTCATTCCTCCCACTCAGCTTGAGGCCTCTTCCCCAAGCACCCTACTGGTCTGCTCTACCCTGCTCATGACACTCAATGTGTTCCCATCCTCCCTAAACCAATTAACTTTCTTAGCTCCCCAGCAACAGAATCCCCCAGCAGCAACAACAAACAAACAAGTACCTGGCCCTTACCTTCTTGGCCAGCAGCACTGGAAGCAGTTCTCTAGAGCCAGATTCCTCCTTTCCACTAATGCAATTTTTTAGCAAATCATCTAACCTGAGTCTCAGTTTCCTTATCTGCCAAATGGGGCCAAATAGCAACTTACATTATAAATTAAATTTACATATAAGAGTAGATATAGCATAATAACTAACAGATAAGTTGGTGTATAGAAAATAGAGCAATGCCTGACATATTGCAGTTGCTCAGTAGAAGGTGGCTAACCTGATTTCTGAACCTGTTCTCCTGCAGTTCCCATCTAGGAACCTCTTGATCCACCACTCCAGTTGGCCTGCACAGGCTTTCCCCGGCTTCTCTGCTATGCCAAGGTGAGCGTAACCATATAAGATGCCCACCCTTCTCCACTGGCTGAAATCATTAAAGACAAACTCAAATGCTACCTTCTCCGTAAAGCCCTATTTAATTTCATTAGCAGGAAGAAATAGTAGGGCTTCTTTCCTGGTGCATTTCATCTTGTGCCCAGTTGGGTGGATTATATTTACTTCAGAATTTTTCATGCGTATTTTCATCTCTGAAAGTTTAACTTGCCTTATTTTAATAGCTTTTCTTTTCATGTCTATTTTTTAATATTTTTTTAGTTGTAATTAAACACAATACCTTCATTTCATCTATTTACTTTTATGTGGTGCTGAGGATCGAACTCAGGGCTTTGAACGTGTGAGGCAAGTGCTCTACCGCTGAGCCACAACCCCAGCCCCTTTCATGTCTACTTTTAATCATGCTCATGTTTTTTTTTTTTTTACCTTTTTGAATACATATTTTAATATCCTTATCTATTATTTTATCATCTGGGTCTGTTTATAATGCATCATTTTTCTTCTCATTATGAGTCATATTTTCCTGTTTTCTGCCTGCCTGGTAATTTTTGTTTGGGTGCTAAACATTGTGACTTTTATATTGAGTGTTGGGATTTTTGTGTTTCTTGAACTGTTTTTATACTTTGCCCTGAGATGCAGTAAATTATTAGAAATAGTCTAATCTGCTCAAGGTTGCTTTTAAGCTTTGTTTACTGGTCAGAACAGCTGTTAGTCTAGAGTTACTTTGACCCCAGCACTGAAATAATGCCTTTCTGAGGTATCATCATTCAGTGGTCCATATTTCCACTCTGGCTGGTAAAATCAGAAATCATTCCCAGCTCTGTGCGAACTTAGGTGATCCCTGCCCCCCATCTTTTCAAGTGATACTTTCCCAGCCTCTGATTATTTCCTCATATGCAAGCGCTGATTAGAATTCACATGAAAACTCATGGGGAAAACTCTACAGATCTTCTGAATTCTGTCTGTCTTTGTCTGTCTCTTCTGGGTCTCCATCTCTGACCCCGCTCCAGCCCCAAGTATGAGTGTGTGTGAGAAGCTTTCTCTTCTCCGTGACTCTGCCCTGCAGATTCTAGCCACCTTGAGCCTCCAAACGCTGAATTCTGCTTTCGCGCCCTCAAGTCTGCTTGCTGGGCTCTATTTGGTTCCCCCTCCCTGCATTACAGACTGGAAACTCTCTCCAGATAGTAACTAGAGGGGTTTTATGATGCACCTCATTTGTTTCAATTCTTTCAGCATTGCCTGCTCTACAATGTCTGAAAACACTTTTTTCATGTATTCGGTTTTTAAAGTGTTTTAGGTGGGAGGAAATATCTGGTCCCAGTGTCTCTAATATGGCTAGAAACAGTAGTATATCTTTACACAAAGCCATGGAGAGTATTGTTTGTTGATCTAAGTGGTCAATATTTTAAAATAGCATTTTTATTTCCAAATTTTAATTTTCTTATTTTACTTATCACAGAAAATCTTTTTTTTTTTTAATTTTTATTTTTTGGTACTGGAGATTGAACCCAGGGCCACTTTACCACTGTGCTACATCCCCAGTCTTTTGAATTTTGAGACAAGAACTTGATAAATTGCTAAGGCCGGCCTTGAACTTGCAATCCTCCTGCCTCAGCCTCTCAACCCACCAGGATTACAAGCATATGCCATTGCACCCAGCCAGAAAATTTTTAACTCCAGAGAAACACAAAGTTAAAAAATCTGTTCACATATAGCCTCCCCCTTTTCTCTGCATGACATTCATCTCTTTATGAATACATTGGTGAATATATATTTATTATCTCTATTACTTACTAAACACTTTCAAATGAATACCAGTGAACTGATGCTAAAGAGTCTGGGATCGGGCTGGGGATGTGGCTCAAGCGGTAGCGCGCTCGCCTGGCATGCGTGCAGCCTGGGGTTCAATCCTCAGCACCACATACAAACAGAGATGTTGTGTCCGCCGAAAACTAAAAAATAAATATTAAAAAATTCTTAAAAAAAAAAAAAAGAGTCTGGGAACACATACAAGGATTCTCAGAGAATCCTCTTTATTCTTGAATGGAAAACAAATAGCTGCTTACTAGGTGGAGGGAGCTGCTTCATGAGAAAGCCCTTCTTTGAGAGGTCCTTTCATGAGTTTGCACAACTGAGGTCTACATGTGAGCCCAAACCTGACTGCTCTGGGGGCAGGGCTTGCCTTAAGCTGGCAGGTCACAAAGCCTCTCTTTCCAGAGAGAAAGGTAGACTATCTTGTTGCACCTCAAGTGAGGCTAGTTTGAAATGACAACAGAAAGAGGGAAGAAGACCCAAGGGTTTGAAGGGGCCCAGACATCCTGAGGTGATCTCCAATACACCCTGGTGGAGAAAGGACATCTTTTAAAGTTCCTCAATCTCATGGGTAAAACCTCTTTCACTCCCTCCCCTTCGTTCCCAGCTCACAGAAGTCAGGCCATGAATATTGGCTGGAAAATGAATGGAATACATAAATATAACAATAGAAGGTCTCTGAGACACAAAACCTTCTGGAAAGCCATTCTCCCCATAAGTCAAGCATGTTGGTAGCTCTGCCCATGCTGGATCTGAAATGTTTGGCACTTGTCCCACAGGGACAGGGATCCAGTGAACTGAGTCACATGAGCAGAGGTTTTCATCATCCTTTCAATTTTCAATTGTCCGACCTTCAGCCATTGTTTATGTGACCAAGCTGGTGCCCTTTGATTCCTGCCATTGACTTCTGACCTCTCAATTCCTTTTGGTAACTGTCTCTGAGTAGTAGGGAAAGATAGAGAATGGAAGGAAGTTCAAGTGTCCACCAGGCAGAAATATTTCTTTTGATGAGAATCCAGTGAAAAGTCTGAAAATCTATAGCAACAAAATACAGGGAAGGGGAAGGGAGAGAGAAAACACCCTATCCTTCTTCTTTTACACTGAGCACCAATGACCCTGGGGTTGGACACGGTCAAGCCATCTCAGCCAAGCATGGGAGAAACTCTCATAAGCAAACAACAAGTTCTCAATTCTCATAGTCAGAGCTAAGGCAAGGCCTCTTTTCCCGTCTTTCTTATCTCAGTCATGGAGAGCAGACGGGATGCTCTAGTATCTTAAGTGCACACGCCTGGAGTGTTACAGACCAGGTTTGCATCCCAGCCCCAATGCCTCATGCCAACATGACCTTGAGCTTGACCTCACTTATAAGGTGCCAACAAACTTCACTGTCCTTTATGCACGAGGTTGTTGTGAAGGTTCAGTGAGGACGGGCTGAAGATGTAGCTCCATGGTAGAGCACTAGTCTAGAACATGTGAGGCCCTGAATTTGAAACCCACCACAAGGAAAAAAAAAAAAAAAGTCAATGAGATAAGAAGTATTTTAAAAGTCTCTGGTATTCAATAAATCTCAATAATGTTAATAAATGTTAGCTTTATTGGGCTGGGGTTGTAGCTCAGTGGTACAGCACTTGCCTGGCATGTGTGAAGCACTAGGTTCTGTTCTATGTAAATAAAAATGTTAGCTATTATTATTATTTTATTTTCTAGAACTTTCTCCTTACATGTCCTCACATTGTTTGGTTTGACTTAAAGAATCATGAGGTCTAGAGTTGGAAATGGTTACAAAAAAATAATGACATTGTGGCTGGGGGGTAGATCAGTGCAGAGAGCTCGCCTAGCACTGCAAAGCCCTTGGTATCATCCCCAGCACTGGAGATAAAAAAGAAAAGATTGAAGACATCATGAAACAAATGTTTCTGAGGGGAAACGGGAGATAAAAAGAACTTAGGGGAAAAGAGAAATATCAAATGGGAAAAATACATAAATACCCTTTTTATGTTATTCTTTGCAGGACTAAGAATTGAATCTAGGGCCTCACCCATGCTAGGAAAGTGCTCTACCACTGAGTTACCTGCCCAGCCCTTTTTATTTTATTTTAGACAGGTTCTTGCTAAGTTACCTAACCGTCTTCAAAATTGTAATCCTCCTACCACAGCCTCCTGACTAGCTAGGATTGCAGGCATGAGCCACCACACCTGGCCACATAAATGCCCTTTAAGCTATTGAAATTGCTTTGATGTTTACAAACATTAAAAGATTCTTGCTGGGCACAGTTGATAGCCTGTAATCCCAGCAACTCCTGAGACTGAGGCAGAAGGATCACAAGTTCAAAGACAGCCTCAGCAATTTAGCAAGGCCCTAAGCAACTTAAAGAGACCCTGTCTCAAAATAAAAAGGGCTAGGGATGTGGCTAAGCACCCTGGGTTCAATCCCCAGTGCCCTCCCCCCCCAAAAATGCACTTGCTCCTAGAATGTTTCTTATATTAAATATAAAGATACACCTCGCCTAGGCAGAGGATTTGGGTAGCTCTGCCCACAGTGGATATCCTGTCAGATGACTTTCTTTTTTTTTCTTTTTTTTTTTTTAAAGAGAGAGAGAGAGAATTTTTTTTAATATTTATTTTTAGTTCTCGGCGGACACAACATCTTTGTTTGTACGTGGTGCTGAGGATCGAACCCGGGCCGCACGCATGCCAGGCGAGCACTCTACCGCTTGAGCCACATCCCCAGCCCTTTTTTTTTTTTTTTTTTTATACCAGGGGTTGAACTCAGGGGCACTCGACCACTGAGCCACATCCCCAGTCCTATTTTTTCGTATTTTATTTAGAGACATGTCTCACTGAATTGTTTAGTGCCTTGCTTTTTGCTGGGGCTGGCTTTGAACTTGAGATCCTCCTGTCTCAGCCTCCGGAGCCGCTGGGATTACAAGCATGCCTGTCTTGTCAGCTGACTTTCTGTGTTGAACTCTTGCTGTGAATAGAGCTGATAGACACTGAAGGACTCTAAATTTCTAAGTTGTCAGTTTTTGCCTATTTAATGAGAATCAGAAAAAAAATCTAAGAACTGGGAGGAAAGTCGACCTCATAATAAAACAAAGGAAGTCCTTATGTTCCTTGTACCCAGTGTCCTCTGCTGTGCCAAGAAGATACAGAGAGCCCTGGTTTCCAGAAAAGGAGCTGAGAATAAAACAAACCCAGATTCGCAGAGAACATCTTTTTCCACTTGTCTAATCAGTCTGTGTGCTGTCACTAACATAAATTTCTGCTTTTTTGTTTCATTTTATCATTTTCAAGGATTTGGGGAGAATGAAATTTTGTCTTTCTCATGCTAGATTATTTCAAAAACAAACATGTCATTTATTTGTTTGCTCAAAAAATATTTATACCTTCAGTGTGCCCGGCACTGTGCCCTGGAGGACCTCACTGGGTAGGAGGGAGACTTGTAAACAAGAAAGAGGTCTAGAGAGGCACAGGATCAGTGCCTGGCTCTTGAAAGGAGGATCAAACTCAGAGAACCTCACCGGGGTGTCAGTACCAAGATTCAACAATTCCATTTTCCTTCTCAGCAGTCTTTTGAAAATATATATATATATAATCTCTTTTTGAGGCTGGCATCCACTCAGGTGATTTTCACTGGGCTGACCAGAGGTCACAGCTGAGATGAGTTAGTGTAAGGCAGGCTGTGAGGAGTGTGAGTGGGTGGCAGGCTGGGGATAGGAGGAGGGGCGCCTTGCAGAGGCTGGATCAAAGCCCCAGGCCCCCAGTGGGGGTCCCAGGATCTGGAAAGGAGCCAGTGCAGAGAGGGTGGGGGAAAGAAGTCAGACTGCTCACCGTCAGATCTTAACACCTTCCTCCGACTTCCAGAAGCACTGACCATCTGCACTAGCATCCCCAGGTTTAGGGACAAATAGGTGCCTATGTGATTCCCAGAGGAAACAGAATAACACCGAGACTAGTTGGGAGGACATCTGCTGGGGAAAGGCTTCAGGATCAGCCACTGACCAGAGTGTAGGAAGCCTACGTGGGCAGAGGGAGGAGCCTCAGCCAATCCCACTGAGAGCTCTGGAGCTGGCATGGCCCTTTAGAGCTGTCCTGAATTGGGACGTGGGGGCCAGCCACAGGTGTACCCCAGCATTAACCAGCCAATGGATATGGGATGCCCTGGGGTAAGGGGTGGACCTTGAGCAAAGAAAGCAATTCCTGGAGGACCCAACTAAGAGCCATCAGCTACCACAGCTCCAGCAGCCAGGGGAGCTAACAGGACCCAGGTCAAAGGTGTATGGTTACATAATAAAGGATCAATCATTACCCGCTGTCATTTGGTTTCACATTAGATGACAAACATGTTCAAGGAAAGACTTGCCCTTGCAACTCGTGGCACCCAGTGCCAAAACCCCTGAAAGCTCAGGGTGAAATCTGGGTCTCCCCACACAGTATCACCAACGGGGCCTGTAATTAATTAGCATATCTAAAGTCCTCTCTGATGCATAGATGCTGGCATAACAAATGGGAGTGCATGCGGAAGGGTGTCATCTTGGCCTGGGTTTCCTCCTGGCCTGGGTTTCCTCCTATTTCAGAGTGCTAGCAGTCTGGAGCTGAGAGCAAGGGGGCCTCTCAGAACTCCAACCCCCTGCTGACCCAGAACTTCAGGGGGTCTCAGGGTATGGTCTTTGGGCCAGCTGCATCAGCATCACCTGGGAACTTGGTAGAAATGCAAAACCCCAGGCCCCACCCCAGACCCACTGAATCACAACCTCCTGGGCTGGGCTGGGCTGGGCTGGGGAGGGCTGCTCCTGTTCTAACAAGCTTTCCAGAGAGGCAGACTCCGATGCAGCTTGGCAGGCAGGGGGACCTGAAAGTCACACTTCTGCTAAGGCAGACACCGGCCAAAGAGAAGAACAGGACAAGGGCAGGAAGGAAAAAGCAGGAGAAGCCAGTGTGTCCCTCCAAGGACTTACCCTGCAGGGGGACAAGAGGAAGGAGCCAGGCTGGCCTTGACATTCAGCACCTGTTGCCATGTGAGATGAGGTTTGACAAAGATGTCCCTCAGGAACTCTGTGCTGGCTGTCATCTCCTTAGTGTAGTTCCACTCTGGGCCTTATTTCCTTGGGCAAGAAATAAAAAGTTTGGGCCTAAAACCACTCCCCTTCGCAGGAAAGTGAAACAGGTTGTGGGCTGGGAGGAAGGAGCACCAACTGTGTGAGCTGCGGGCACCCACCGGCCTGGCTGCTGTCCTCTGCCAGCACAACCCCAGTGGACAAAGAAGATGGAATTGGCTCCTATATAAGCAGGTGCCCTCAGGTCAGGGGTTCTGTTTCTGTACCTGCTCATACACCTGACATTTATTACAGCCTACACATGCTTAGGACACCACAGAGGACATAGTCCCTGCTGGAAAGGTCCAGTGGCTACTTAAGGGGAACAGACAAATTCACCTGAAAGAACATCAAATGGCCCCAACCTGTATGATCAGGGGCTACACTGCATGCTCTGGGCACTAAGAGCTGCCTGTTGGGAAGGAGCACACCATGAAGACTGTAGTCAATCAAGAGGAGGAGGCTTGAAGGAGGAAATTGGCCCCAGAGACCAGGAGAAAGAGAGAGGACAGGGCCTGGGCACAAAGCTGCAGGAACAGAAGGCTGGCGGCGGGGCAGACTGTGAAGTGCAGGCCTCGGGAGAGCAGAGAGCTCTGCAAGAGAGCCAGGTGTGGGGTCAAGACCCAGAGGAGCTGCCTCAACAGGGTCATGGACAATATACAGGACACATAGTTAAGTTTGGATTTCACCTAAATAATGAGTAATGGTCAGCCTAAGTATAGTGCAAGACTTTCATTCTAAAATATGATCCATTGTTTATCTAAAACTCAAATTTAACCTAGCATCCTGAACCTTCTTTGCTAAATCAGGCAACCCCAGACCTGGAGTCCTTAATTTTATACTTCACTCTCCTCAGGACTTCCTTCTGCTAGAAGGAATCTGAGTCACAGAGATGCCCATGACTACATCGTCTGTTTCCACAGTCTGCTCCTAACCTCAGGTACCTGACAGTTTGTGGTCCATTAGGCCTTAATCTAGTCAAAGTCTGGCTCTGCCACTTTCTAAGTATGTGACCCTGGCAAGTCATTTAACCTTCTGAGCCTCAGTTTCTCCTTCTCGGGATAATAACTGGTTCCTGACTTACAGCATTTTGTGAGAATTAGGTGAAATAATTGAACATATCTCTTGATCACTAAATAGTAATGTGATGATGGTGGTGGTGATGATGATGATAACCATGGTGATGGGAAACCTGAAGCACAATCATTTATGACACTAAGACAATGAGGAGCCCTGGGCAGGCTCTGGGCTGTTCTCCTGCCTTCACATCCCTGCCTCCAACCTGTGCTCTGTGCTCCATTCTCTTAACTTGTTCGCTGCTCCCCATCTGTAGGCACCAAGCTTCCTCCTGGAGCTACCAGGAATCTCTGAGTCCCCAGGTCCTCACTACTGGTGGCTGCAGCAAACCGCTTGGACATCTAGCCCAGGTTCCTGACTATAAACAGCCCAGGGTTTTCCTCGAGTCTGACCACTGCCCAGATGGGCCTCCATCCTAGTTCTTGCTGCCATCAGGAGAAAAAAATCCAAACACTGAACATTTTCCATATGACAGTTTCCCTTCCGTATTATATAACAGCCTAATTCAGACTGCCAGCAAGCGTGCTCTGAACTACTTTAACTACGCATCCACTGAGTAAGATCAAGACAGAAAATATCTGTTGATTAGGTTCCATTTTAGTCATTTCCTGCCTTCGCAGGAAAGTCAGATCGAGAGAGATTCCTTCCTGGTCCCCAGCTTCCCCCCCCCCCCCCGGAAGCCCCCTTCTGGTTCCAGGTCTGCATAGCAATGGGGTGACCAGGTGTCTCCCTCCTCACACCTGGATTAGGTTGAGCTGGGTTAGGATGGTGATCCAGCTACTGGCAAAGATCACCTTCCGCTTAGCACCGTGCTAGTTTAGATGTTTCTTATTTTTTTTTTTTAACCATGCTGCACTTACATATAAATCCTAGTGAGCAGAAAAATGTCTAGTCAATTCTCCCGCTGAACTTTCTCTACTGCCCAGTGCTCAAAGAGCCCATTCTCCCACTATCAAGGCCAGTCCTTCAAGCAGCCTCCTGAGGCCTAATGCTCAGCCTGATCTGTGTGACCCTCATTTTAGGAATTGTGTATGGAAAGAGTCCAGATTCTGGCTCTCAAGAAACCAATAATAGACTATATATATGTACATATATGTATATGTGTGTGTATATATGTGTGTGTGTGTGTGTGTGTGTGTGTATATATTTTTTTAACAGTACTGGAGATTGAGCCCAGGGTATTCTATCACTGAGCTACACCCCCAGCCCTTTTCATTTTTTATTTTGAGACAGGGTCTCCCTAAGTTGCTGAGGCTGGCCTCAAACTTGTAATTCTCCTGCTTCAGCCTCCTGAGTCCCTGGTATTATGGGCGTGTGCCACCACACCCAGCTGACCCAGATTTCAATTGTGTAGTCACCCCTGGTCTCTTTATTGTCTTTTTTCCTGCTGTCTCCCATCCCACCCACCCCCTTTTTTTTCTTTGAGACGGGGTCTTGCTGTCATTCCCCAGGCTAGCCTCAGACTTCGGGGCTCAAGCGATCCTCCTGCCTCAGTTTCTGAGTGCTGGGACTATAGGCTTGTGCCCCAGTGCCTGACTTGTTAGCTTGACATTTAGGACCGGTGGCTGTAGACCTCTCACTGAGCTCTGGCTCCACATTCTCCTAGATCCCAACCTGTTCCTACACTCACCTACCTGGCCCACACAGTTTGCAGTTTTCTCTGACTCTCTCAGCCCTAATGCTGAGGCCTGCCCCCAAGACCCTTGGTCGCCCACCCCACAACACTGACAATGCAGAGAGTCCAGCCATCTGGCCCTCATAAAATGTCTCAGGCTCCATGCCAAATTGTGCTCCAGATTGTGTGGCCCCCAGTTCCCTAGGAAACTGTACACGGAACTGGCTGCCAAGCCGTCAGAGAGTTTTGGCCATGTGGTTGGCCACCTGGGCAGGAACCTGGCTGATTGCTTTCTTATCTGGCAGTTCCCCTTCCTGGGTCTTGGAGCCCAACCCTATCTGAGTCACCTAGACCTTGGAAACCTGTTCCTCTGAAGTTCCAGCCCTTCTGAATTACAGGCATCTAGGATATCTGATGTGCACTGCTTCATTTATGTCTTTTGGACTCTAAACTGTTCATCTCATTCCTGGTTTTGCTCTCAGATGCCCTAGACCTATGAGAGGTGGCTTCCCAAAACTGGCCATCCTATCCCCTGAACCTTTCTCTGAATCACCAGAATCTTGGGAACTTTTTCTAGATCAACGAAAATCTACAGCTATATCAGAGTCCTGCTTTCACTCACTCGCTCTGCTCACCCGCCTACATCTTGAAAAATACTTATGGAGCATGTATTTTGAAACCAGATAATGTGTTAGCTGAGGTTTCCTCCAAGGAATGGACAAGACATGGTTCCTGGGCTAAAGGAGTTCACAGCCCAAGTGGAAGATGTCAAAGTAAACATAATTCATTTCAAAGCATGAAGTGTTACACCTTGAACTTGGGGCACCTGGGAAGGGTATCTAAATCAGGCCCAGGGTACAGGGAATATCTTCCTCTGTGGGTGATATGAAGTCTAAGCTAAATCCAAAATAGCAGCAAGAGCTGGCAAATGGATGTGGGGGGAGTCCAGATTTCATGTGTGAAAACCCAAGAAGAGGAACAACTAAAAATGGGAAACTACAAACACCAACGTGATATGGGGCAGTTGGAGAAGTGGGCAGGACCTCACCATTAAAAAGGAGTTGGCTGGTATCTGAGGGACAAGAGGAAGCCACTGAGGGTTCTCCGTAGGACCTGCTCTACTCTTCAGGATGAGGTCTACAATTTGGGAACCTCACTCTGCCATCATAATGGAGAATGAATTAAAGGGAAGGCAGGGCCTGGCAAAAGGAGCAGAGGGAGACTGTGGCAGGATTCCATGCAGTAGATGACAGTGGCCTGAACACTGAATGGAGCGGTGAGAAGAATTGGGAACAGGAGACCCATAGGAATTAGTGACCCATGGTGCGTAAAGGCCCAGGGAAGGGAGGAATCAAGGATGATGGACAATAGGGAGCACACGGTTGCCATGAACCATCCCCAGGAACTAGAGGAGGAAGGGCAGGCCGTGGGGAGTGGAGAACAGGAGGCAGGGCCCTGGACAGGAGGGCAGTGTTGAGTTTCAGTGGTTACGGGTCATCCTGTGAGGGTGCTGTCTCCAGAGCGATCCTGGCCAAAGACAGATCTGAGAGGGATCAGGGAAGCCAAGAACACCGGGGCATGAGGAGAACAGATGGCTGAGGATGGAGCCCTAAGAAATATCAGCACTAAGAGAAAATTTACATAATCTCAATGAGACTCCCTTACATGATACTCATCACACAGTGGAGACACCTTAACCAAGTGGCCAAAGTCAGCAGCAGCAGGAGCGGGACAGAAAGACATCCCGTGCCTCTTGATGGGACGCACTGGGAAGGACACCACAGCGCGTCTGCGGCACTGCTGCCCAAAGAGTGCCATCTGAACCTCATCCCAGGGCACATCTGACAAACCCACATGGAGGGTTGATCCACAAATAACTGGTCTGTGCTCTTCAAAAATGTCAAGGTCATGAACGGCAAGGACTAAAGAACTGTTCTGGATTAAAGGAGACTAAAGACCTGGGCGTGGTGGCTCACACCTGTGATCCCAGTGACTCAGAAGGCTGAGAAAGGAGGATCCCGAGTTCAAAGCCAGCCTCAGCAAAAAAGCAAGTGCCCCTAAATTCAATCCTCAGTACCAAAAAAACAGAAAAACAAAAAACGGAGACTGAAGAACAAATGTAACTTTACCTATAATCCCAGTAGCCCAGGAGTCTGAGGCAGGAGGATTGAGAGTTCTAAACCAGCCTCAGCATCTTAGCAAGACCCTAAGCAAGACCCCATCTCAAAAATACAAATGGGCTGGGGATGTGGCTCAGTAGTTAAGTGCCCCTGGATTCAGTCACCAGTTCCCCAAAAGTAAAAGAACAAATGTAACTATATAATTCAGTGTATGGTCCTAGATTAGATTCTAGACTGGGGGGAAAAAGCTCACCTTTTTTTTTTTCTTTTGTTACAATTGTTTTGTGATAATTAGTAAAAGTTTAAATGTAGTTTATTGATTAGATGATATTATATCAGTATGTGTTATGTTTGTAATTTTAATCACTGTTCTATGTTATAGAATGCCTTTTTAGGAGATACAAATTTAACTATTTAGGGCTGGGGTTATAGCCCAGTAGAGCACTTGCCTAGCATTTGTGAGGCACTGGGTTCAATTCTCAGCACCACATATAGACAAATAAATAAAAATAAAGGCCCATTGACAAAAAAAAAAAAAAAAAAAAAAGAATGGAACTATTTAGGGGTAAAAGAGAATTGCATCTGCAACTCACTCTCTATAGTTCAGGTAAAAGTTTACATATAGATGAATGAGCTGGGTGCTGTGGCGCATGCATATAATCCCAGTGGCTCAGGAGGCTGAGGCAGGAGTATTGTGAGTTGAAAGCCAGCCTCAATGACAGTGAGGTGCTAAGTAACTCAGGAAGATCCAGTCTCTAAATAAAATATTAAAAAAGGACTGGGGATATGGCTCAGTGGTTGAGGGCCCCTGAGTTCAATCCCCAGTACCCCAAAAAGAAAAAAAAATGAATGAGAAGTAGATAGTGCTGAAGCAAATGTGATAAAATGTTAACATATGGGAACCTGAGTACAAAAATGCTGGAATTATTGGTAACATTCTTTCCCAGTTTTCTGTAAATCTGAAATTATTTTCAGGTATATATTAAATACACACCTGAGTTGCTTAACTCCTCACTTTTTTGCTGAGGCTGGCTTTGAACTCAGGATCCTCCTAAATTGAGTTGAAAACCAACTTGTTCCTCTGAGAATTTCCATTCCCACCTTTACTCACCCTACCCTTCCCTTTCAATGCTACTATGATTCAAATAGAATATTCTCTTTTAAAATTATTATTATTTTTTAATATTTATTTTTTAGTTTTAAGTGGACACGATGTCTTTATTTTACATCTATGTGGTGCTGAGGATTGAATTCAGTGCCTCAAGCATGCTAGGCGAGCACTCTACCACTGAGCCACAATCCCAGCCCCTCTTTTAAAATTATTACTGAAAAAAAATGATATAACATTAAATTTACCATCTTAACCTTTTTTAAAATTTTACTTTTTGCAGTGCTGTGGATGGAACCCAGGGTATATCACACATGCTAGGCAAGTGCTCTACCACTGAGCCACATCCCAGCCCCTATCTTACACATTAAGTGAAACAACAGAGTCGAGTACAATCATATTATTGTGCAGTAGATCTCTAATAAGTCTGCAATTATTTTCAAGTAAAAGCTTTGCTTTGTTTTGTTTTGTTTTTCTAAAAAGGTAGCAGAAGACACACCTATTAGGAGACAGAAAGAACAGGTACAGAGGCAGGAGGGGAAAGAGAAGGCAAGATGTGGTGATGCTAAGAGGGGTAAGGGGATAGGTTAGGGTCCCAGGGGCAGAGACACCATGCAAACATGGGAGGGAGACAGAAGACCAACCAAGCACAACTCCATGAATTCAATCTAGAAACATCTTCTCCATCCTCCTTCCACAGGTACTCCTGATGGGGAGGGAAGCCTAGAATGTTCTTTGAGCCTACTAATTCTCTGGAATAAAAACTGGCATCAGAATTCCTGCCAGCACCTGTGCAGCTGGGGAGACTGGGGAGGGGTGGACGGGGCTTCTGTTGGAAGGTTGTGGACAGCTGGCTGCATCAGTACCAGGGAGGCTCCCCAGCACCCACCCTCGCCCTAGCCTGGAGGGAAAAGTTGAGTCAAAGGGGAAATGAAATCATCAAGCACAGAGAGTGGGGGTTATTTTTGTGAACCCCAGGTGATGCAGGACTCTGGGGTGGGCCTTGGGACTAAAAGATGCTAAAATATGGAGGCCATTCCAGGAGGAGAGGAGGAAACTCTGGCAACGTAGCAGTGCAGTGGCCAGAGAGAGGCTGCTGGGTAGAGACCCCGGGGCCCACAGGGGCAGATATCCAGCTTTCTTTGCTTTTTCTTCTAACCTGTAATTCCCCCAAATTATCCAGACTCTATCAGTCTCTGCCGCCCAGTGGCACCCAGTGAGCAGTGTCCTTGGGCATGAAGACAGGAGGTGGGTTCACATCTAGCATGATGCAAATCAGAGAGTGCTGGGCAGGGCTGGGGTGGAGCTCAGTGATGGGGCAGCACCCCAACAAAAAAAATGGAGAGGGAGGGAGGGAGAGCTTGAGTGAACAGGCACTCAGCAGCCCACAGGTGAATCAGAAATAGGGTCAGGACCAGGAGTCCAGAGGGAAAGCTTAAAATTCAAAATACACCTCCACCCATATCCCTTCTGACATGAGGGATCCTCCACTACAGGGGACCAGGCTGGTCTTAAATGTGTTTCTCATATTTCCACACTGAATTTGACTTTGTTAAAGTAAAGGGTGATCTCAAAAAGCCCAAGGAACGAGGGACATTCAGGTCACATAAGAATTAAAATTGCTTATTGGGGTTGTTTCTGACCCTGGCAGGAGCCCTTTTGGTAGAGGGATTTGACACAAAACAGCTGACAATGACCACAGGTGGGCAGAATGGAGAGGCTGCTGGTGTAGACAACCTGATCGATTTTCTTGGCTGTGGAAAGAGAAAAGATACAGGTAACAAGGATCTTCCGCTTAGAGGTAAAAGGGGTTTCTTTTGTCTTGAGATGGGAAATCCTTCAGAATATTTAACTGATGTGAGAAAAATAAAAACAGCAAAGAGGAAAAGATACAAAAATTAGGGAAGAAAATCCACAACAGAGGGACTTGGTTGGTTCTCTCCACTGCCCAGCAGGAAGAACACCAACCCATGAGACCAGAGACAGGAGCTCTACCTAGACACCTGCTTAGGTGATGCTCCAGAGTCACAATGCCAGCAATTTTATTTTAAGCCTTGAGAACTAATTGGTGGAATTCTTAAAACCAGACCTTTTAAATCTACCTTAACCCCTGAGGTGGCGTGGAACCCTATGATGAACAGGTGACATCGAAATAAACATTTGCCAGGCGCAGTGGCACACGCTATAATCCTAGTGGCTCAGGAGACTGAGGCAAGAGGATCACAAGTTCAAGGCCAGCCTCAGAAACCTAATAAGACCCTAAGCAACTTAGGGAGATCCTGTCTCATAATAAAAAAATTTAAAAAGTGTGGGGGGGGTGCTAGGGATGTGGCTCAGTGGTTAAGTGCCCCTGGGTCAATCCCTGGTATCAAAAAAATAGATTAAAAAAATAAGCTAACATTTATATAAAACCTGCTAAGCTTTACATAGCTAGTTCCCAGTAGTTCTTACAGCAGCCCCCTTGGTATCTGGTCCCAATCCCATTGTATAGATCAGCAAATTGAGGTTCAGAGTAATTAAGTAGAAAATGGCAGATCAGGGAAACAAGCCCAGATCTTATGCCAAAGTTCATTTTCTTTTCACTCTGGACTTTAGGGAATATATCTAATGTCCCTGAGGCAAGACACTGATGTCCAATTAACTATAGATGCACCGAAGTATGACCATTTTTCTACTGGCCCGTGGATTTTCACAATTACTGACACATATCCTTCTATCTCTGGAACCACAGAAACCTGAACCTATAGAACTTGTCCAATTTGGGCTGGAGATGTAGCTCAGTTGGTAGAGTGCTTGCCTTGCATGCACAAGGCCCTGGGTTTGATCCCCAGCACCAAAAAACAAAAAACAAACAAACAAAAAAGCTTGTCCAATTTGCTTCTTCAGAAAGTTTCCACAATTGCTCCTGAAGTTTCTGCCCTGCCCAGGTTGCTGTAGAGCTGCTGAGATGCGTGGGGCAGGAAAATGCAGGTAAAAGAGCCCAGGAAGCACCTGCTCAGCTCCTCTGTCTCAGCCCTAGTTGTCCTCTTTAATTTCTGAGGCACCCCCAGGAACCCCAGGACTTGGAACCCAGTTTAATAACTTCTGCTATAGGACACAATCTTTTTTTTTTTTTTTTTTTACTTTAATGAAGATATTGAAGTTCACAAAAGTCAAGCATTCTGTCTAGGATCACAAGGAGAGTTAAGTGAATTGTAAATCCCAATAACCTGTTTACTGCACAGCCACTTATCCAGCTTTCTCTAATACCTGCCTGTTCAATCCAGTCCCAAGGCTCTTTCTGCACCACCCAGCTTTTTCTTTTGGGCACCGGGGATTGAACTCAGGGGCACATGACCACTGAGCCACATCCCCAGCCCTATTATGTATTTTATTTAGAAATAGGGGCTCACTGAGTTGCTTGGCAACTTGCTTTTTCTGAGGCTGGCTTTGAACTTGCAATCCTTCGGCCTCAGCCTCCTGAGCCTCTAGGATTACAGGCATACGCCACCATGCCTAGCTCTTTCTGCCCCCTTTTAACAAAACTATGTATTTTTTTCAAAGAGTGCATACTCTGTAGGCTGGGGTTGTGGCTCGCTGGTAGAGAGCTTGCTTAGCATGTGTGAGGCACTGGGTTTGATCCTCAGCACCACATAAAAATAAATAAATAAAATAAACTTAAAAAAAAAATAAACTTAAAAAAAAAAAAAAAGAGTGCACTCTGCTAAATTTCTTATATTTCCCAGCCTCTCTTCAACTTGGTCTGAATGTTAAGTCTGGTCAATAAAATGCAAATCAGGAACAACCTCAACCATTTTTTCCAAACCCTAATCCCAGTTCCCAACTATGTGTCTGTCTCTGGGGACTGGAAGGCATGAGCAGCGACCTCCCACTCACTCTGGAAGCCCCGTGCTCCTGAGGCAGGGCAGCCTGGCAGTCAGCTCCATCCTGGGGAGGATGAGGTCATGATGGCTCCTCGAGGTTTCCTAAGTCTACATTCTGGACTCCTTTTCCAGAACTCTGAAAGCTTAACTGCTTCCCGAGCCTTTGACCTGATGTTTTCCCTCAACCTCAGAAAACTTCTGTGGTTTTGAGATTACGAACTGCAAAGAGGAGTCGCCAAAAATCCAAAGAAGTCAGGAAAAGAACCTCCTGGAGTTTGTCCAGTGAAAATACAGGGAGTAGCCGTAAACGAGGCAAAACAGATCTGTAAATTAAAAGATTAGCATCCAATTATGATTAGAAGTACTTAGGCTGGGCCACCACACCGCCTGCCTGTAATCCCAGCAGCTCTGAAGACGGGGAGGCAGGAGGATCATGAGTTCAAATCCAGCCTCAGCAATTTAGTGAGGCCCTAAGCAACTCAGTGAGTCCCTGTCTCTAAATAAAATACAAAATAATACAAAATAGGGCTGGGGGTGTGGCTCAGTGCCCCTGAGTTCAATCCCCAGTACCACACCACCCCTCCCCCCAAAAATATAACAACAACAACAAAAATAGAATGAAAACCTGGAGATTTCAGCAAGGAGTATGCAGTTAAGGCAACAAGCCCAATATTGCCCGGAGAGACCAGTATTAAGAAATTTCCGTTCACTTCCCCCTGAGGAGAAGCAGCATCTTAGGAAACAGCCCTGTTGGAGAGGAGTAGTTACCAAAGGGCTGGACCACCACTGATTGACACCTCAGCCCCAGAGCTGGGAGTGAACAAGCCTGGGGACTGCCTGCTAGCAAGAAAGAACACAGCAGCTGGTCAGCACCTAGCCAGTGTCCAGAGAAGCTGACTGGAATGGGAGGGCAGGCTGGACACCGCCCCCTATTTATCAAAATGCGGCAAAAGGAAGCTCACTTCCTGAGAAGGGTGAACAAACCATGACATTGCAACCACCTCAATTATAAAAGCTGCTGCAGACGGGCACTTCCCTATGGAGGAGATGAGATGTCCTGAGGCAGATGCGAGGCGTCTCCCAAAACATCCGAGAGCATCCTTTGGTGCCCAGAGGCAAACAGGGACTTTCTTATGAAAGTCTAGAGAGAACTTTGCTTCTGAGTCCCGCTGACAACAGCCAGAGAGGACCCACCGACATGACAAAAGGACTGACCTGGTCTGTTTTCACAAAGCTTATTTATGCTAGGAAGGGCTCTAGTTTATTCTTGTCCCTCCTGAAAGGTGTTATTCATAACCGAAGGTAAGAAAGACATCATACCTGGGGACACAACTGTCCAGGGTGGGGCTGTTACTTAGCTGTCACCTTCCAGAAACTTGAGTTTTGTTTTGAGTGGAAGTAGAAAAGCCCTGGGCCTGGCCCTAATCCTACCCGTCACTTAACAGTACAAGTCTCTTTGAGATTCACATTCCTCATCTATAAGTAAGGGTAGAAATACCTTGCCCAGCTCCCTGAAGCATTCTGAGGACAACACACTGGGCCCTGGTTTCCAACAGTATTTTCACATGGACACGTCACATCATGTGATTCTGAGGCCCCAGATGAATGTAGGTCCTCAGCTCCAACCCAGCAAAGCACCCCTAGGTTTTTCAGGGTGTCCTCAAAAGGATATTCCATCTGTTTAACCAATTAATCCCAGTCATTACCCCCCACCAACCCATCCACACACACATGCAAACTAACCCATACCACAGGAGCAAATTCAGATTGGCTGGATCTTTGGTCATTCACACCTCTAGACACATCTCCTGGCCTCAGACCTGGCTTACCCTGAATGGGTGATTAACGAACTCAATCAGGAACTAAAGCTTTGACCTTCGGGACCAATTCTAGTCCCTCTTTGTTATGGTGTATATATGGGTGTCCCCCAAAAGCTCATGGGTAAGACAATGCAAGGAAGTTCAGAGGTACAATGACTGGGTAATGGGAGCCTTGGCCTGATCAGTGCATCGATGCCATGATAGGGATTAACTACGGGGTAACTGTAGGAGGGTAGGTGTGACTGCACCAGGTGGGTCATTCAGGGTGTATCTTTGGGGTATATATTTTGTTCCTAGTCTGCATTCTCTTTTCTCTGCTTCCTGGTGCCATGTCCTGAGCTGCTTTCCTCCACCACACTGTTCTGCCATGGAGCCAACCATCTATGGACTGAGACCTCAGAAACCACGAGCCCCCAAATAAACTTGTCTTCCTGTAAAATTGTTCTCTTGTGTGTTTTGGTCACAGCAGCAAAAAAGCTGACTGAAACACTCCACCCTGCCAGCTTCCACGGAACAACAGGAATAGACCTGCCTATCCTGGTGGACTTCAAAAAACAGAAGGACTTTAGCTCAAAAGTGAACTGAGGGGCTGGGGATGTGGCTCAAGCGGTAGTGCGCTTGCCTGGTATGTGTGTGGCCCGGGTTCGATCCTCAGCACCACATACAAACAAAGATGTTGTGTCCACCGAAAACTAAAAAATAAATATTAAAATTCTCTCTCTCTCTCCCTCTCTCTTTAAAAAAAAAAAAAAAGTGAACTGAAACATCCCCCTTGAGACCCAGAAAAATGACAGTCCCCCTTTAGAAGACCCTTCCTCCTCCTGGTTCCCAGGAGAGGGGCCACACCAGGGCCCAAGTTGCCTGTCCTTGTCAGAGCAGAGGACAGAGAATACCATCTAGGGAAAGCATGAAGGGCCAGGACTGGGAAATCCTGGGGACAATGGTGTGGCAGAGACGCTGGAGCACCTGGAGGGCACGTAGGTTCAGCGGAAATCAAGCAAAGCAAAAAACGAAGCTGTGACTGCATCCAAAGAGGAAAAGTGTCATTGTAGAAGAGGGTCTGTCCCAGACACGCATAGCTTCGAGGTGAACAGTGCTTGTCTTGTGCCAGTGAAGCAAACAGGAACCGCTCATCAAATGTTGGGATACAAGGACATGGGGGCGGGAGGAGGAGAATAATTCCTCAGCTACCATTGTGGGGAGTCAACAGGTAATGTTCCAATTGAAAAATCCAGACATAGTAATATAAGCATATTATTTAGAGAAATGGTGGCAAATACTAGGGGAAAAAAAAAAAAAAGACTACAGAGCGAGATGGTTGCCTCTACGAAGGACACCCTGAGGGGGTAGTGGCTGAGAATGAGTGTAATTTTTCATTTTAATTTTTATGTATGTATTCTATTTCACTTTTTAAATTATGCACATGCATCATTCTGTTAAAGAGGGGGGATGATAATTTTATATCAAGCGGTCCTCTAAGCCTCTACAGAGCAAGGTTTCTAGAAACTTACGGCTCTATAGTATGCAGGGCCCTTATCAGATACGTGGCCACCTGGATTAGTTTTCTAGGGTTGGCATAACAAAGTACGGCAAATGGATGGCTTAAATGACAGAAATTGCCAGAAGTCCAGGATAAAGGTGCTGTCAGCATTGGCTCCTTCTGAAAACTGGGAGGAAGAATCCATCCCCTGTCCCTCCCCTGGCTTCTGGTGCACTGGCAACCTTTGGTGCTCCTTAGCTTGTAGACACACCATGCTGGTGTCTGTCTTCATGTCCACGCGACATTCTCCCTGTAGGCATGTCTCTATTCAAACAGCCTCTTTTTATTAGGACATCAGTCATGATGGATTAGAGGCCCATCCTCCTCCATCCAGTATATTTCCCCGTAACTAGTTACTTTTGCCATTACCCTACTTCCAAGTAAGGTCACATTATGAGATACTGCAGGGTTAGAACTTCAATATATGAATTTGAGGGGACACAAGTCAACTGGAAACACTGTATTAAAGCTGTAAGGTGTTAATGTAATACTTTAAACAAACTGATCAGCCTGCAGGACCTGCATCTTAAGAGTGGCCACTGCCTAGGACACACACTGACAAGCTGGCTACCCAGTGCTCCTGACTCAGTCCCACCAATACCCACTTCTATTTCTCCCTGAACATGTACCCACTTGCTGAACTCCCCCCACACACACACACAATAATACCAATCATCTGTTATCCCACTGTGTCATTTGTCCCACTTTGTTGTTGTTGTTGTTGATCCCTGCCTAGATAGGTGACCCTCATCTGTGATCCAGTCATGCCTTTTCCAAAGCTTGTTCAGCAGCTGGGGGTGTAGTTCAGGGGTAGAGTACTTGCCTTGCACATGCAAGACTGTGAGTTGACCCCCAGCACTGGCAAAAACCAAACAAACAAACAAAAAATCTAAAGCTCCTTTGGGGGGATGTGGACTGGGAAATCCCAACATGCCCCCATGGTAAGAATTCATAAAGAACTTCAGCACAAACGGGCCAAACACTTCCCTCCCCCCAGTGACTGGGTGACATAACTATTCATAGGTGTTGCAACTGCACCACTTACTTACTAGTTGGGTTATATTGAGCAATTTAACCTCTGGGTAGCCGTCTGCCTAACTGCAATGTGGGAATAGTAACAGAAGGCTACATCATAGGGTAGGGTTAAATGAAATGAAGCACACTAAGCCCCCTACACAGTGCCTCACACATAATAGATAACCAATACATGCCATTTGTTATTATTATCAGGTGTTCCTCCTCCATTTACTTTTTAAATTTTTACTTTTATTTATTTTTATCCTATCATGTTTAGAGCAGAGCCTGGCTGTGCCTGATCTCCATTTAGCCACTGACTAAAGAGGCCCTCTGTGGGTACCCTGCCATGCATCTCAGTGACCTCTGCTTCAATGGCTCCTGCATCCTCCCCTCTTTGTCCTGCCAACACCCAGTGGGGCAGCTCAGCCCACCCACCTTCCTCCTGGGTCTCCAGGGGCACATCTGCCCCAGGTTAACCAGATCACACTGTCTCTTGTTCAAATCATTCTTATTAGTCTCAAATCAGTTTTCAGGAGACCACCACTCCAAAGGCAGCACTTCTCTCTCTCTCTCTCTCTCTCTCTCTCTCACACACACACACACACACACACACACACAGATTTAGCAAATAACATTTGTTTACTTTGTGAAAATTTAAGACAAAGTCAGGTTACATTATCCATGTCATGAAAACAAAAGTAAAAAACAACAGTCCACATTCCATTCCATTCTAGACTCCTGGACTTCAAAGCACCCAGCAGAGAGCTGAACAGCTTGCTTTTGATAACATTCTAACAGGGAAAAGGAAGGAACTAAAAAAGTGTGGGAGCAAATCTCTACATGAGAGGACATTGTAAAGTGTGTCTTGGCGCATCTTGTTGGGGACCTCCATTCCCAACACCATTTGGAGATGGTTCTATAACCAGAGAAAAGCAAACCCTAACACATTTCTAAAAGAATTCATCAAGGTCTGCTGCCTAAGGTTCTTGTAGAATTTACTAAGGAAACAGAAGTTTTCAGTTTCTTATTTGTAATAAGAGTGATAAGAACAGCTGCTTGTTGTGCACTTACCTTGTGCCAAGAACTGATGTTTCGTTTGGTTTGATTCATTTAATTAACCCAATTAAATTTCAGTGAAGGAGGCACAAGGAGGAACGCTTGGAGTCTGATAGCTATGTGAGCGACCTCTGATTTCTCATCTATAAAGTGGGGATAATACCTACCTGGTAGTTATTGTGAGGATTAAATAATTTAGGTAGAGCGCTTCAGCCCAAAGTTTTCCATTGTAATTTCATAGGCACAGAGAATTGCATAATCCACTTCAAAAATACGTACTGTATTAATGAAAGAAACAAAACAAGGGAAATGGAAAATTTTGAGATTCTGGTATATGTCAATCTGCCCTTCAATACGTCCTTCCTGGTGAAGGTGAACTTGGGGCAGTGTTTCGACTATTGGTCCCCATACCTAGTCTGCTAAGCCTCCCTCACGGCCACATCAAAGGAGCCACGGAGACAACGTGAAGTCAGAAGAACCAAAATCCTGCCCACACTTCAAAGGGCTAGTCTCCCGGAAGTTGTTACAGCATCCCTTTCAAGGAGAGTAAACAATACAGCTCACAGAAGCCACGGGGAGCTACAGCCACAACAAACTGGCTTCCATGCTGGGACGTGGAACTTTCTGGGGCCCAAGTGAAAACAGCCCTCTGTGCTGAAAAGGTCAGCCCCACTGCCTTTCCATTCTCACCCTTATACTAATGAGCAGCGGGAAGAGCCTGGCCAGAGTGGGCGGGCATGAATGGCCCAGAGCAGGTGGCATCCCTCTTCTCCTTTCTGCACACCCTCAGGACATCATGGACAGCTCTTTTGATTCCTGGGCTCCCACCCTGCAGTCTACACTTTTGATGGTTCCGTTGGAAAACCACAACCAAAAATAAACGGCTCCTCCTGGGAGTAGGGCGATGGCAAGGGCGACCTGCTCCCTCCTGAGCAGGTGCTCTGCGCCCGCCCGGCGTTGAATTCCCTTCTCCCTCCCGGCCCTCGGCTGGGCTGGGGGATGGCACGCGGATCACCAGACCGTCTCCACCCGTCCTCGGCCCAGTTTTCAGTGACAGGCACTGGGACGTCCCCCACCCACCCCCGCGCTGACCACGTCGCCCTAACATTAATGCGCAGCCGGAAGCGCCCGGCACCGAGCGGGCTGTCAATGGTGGTCCCGAGCAGGTGGCGTCCCTCTTCCCTTTCTGCCCTCCGTCCTGCGTTTCCCCGCTCTCCCTGATGGCTAAGGGGGCAGCCTCGTGGCGGCCTCGGATACGCCGCCCTCTGCACGCTCCCCTCACGCATCCCCCGGCCCCGAGCCTCCACACCTTCCCGGATCCCTGCGCTCCCCGCCGCACGCTCACACGCGCACCCCCCCCACCTCCGGGCGACCCGGCGCGTTCACACCTCCCGCCGCGGCGTGCCTCCGCACCGCCTCCCGGGCCGGGACGTGCCGCACGTGCGCCGCGCCGTGATTGGCAGCGCCGGCCCCGCCCGCCCCGCGCCCCCGCCCCGCCCTCCCGCGGGCTGGGGAAGGGGCTTCGGGAGCCGGCAAGCGGCCGGCGCGGTGGCTGGGGCTACCTGGGCTAGCCGACCCGGGCCGCCCGGGAACAATGACAGCTCGGTGGGGAGGAAGAAGGGGGGGTCGGCTGCTGGAAAGCGCCGGTGCCCTCCAGGTGCCCTCCGGCTCGGGGTGACGGAAGCCTGCCCCGGGGGCTAGGGTGCTGTCCCCTCCGAGTGGAAATACTTTTCTGATGCTGGGAACAGGTTCTCCACCGTGTTCGGTTGTTGGGTCGGGCCCAGTGCACCTCCACCCCCCTCCCAGCGTTCTTGGGGACAGCCGGGAAGTCCCCGCATCCTTCGACCTGTGTTAGGGGAAAGGACAGAAGAAATTAGGAGGGGACCTGAGAAAGTGACAAAGGCAAAGCTCCGGTACGTAGCCCCGGGAGCGATGCTCCGCCTTGGAGTAGGGACCAGAAAGATGTCCATGAAAGGAATGGCGATGGCTTAGCTGGAAGTCTTCCCAAAGGAGAGGATTTGAGCGGAGACGGGGCCAAGGCTAAGCGCAGCCGGGCAGGGACAGCCAGCTCGCAGCGGTGGGGCAGCAAGGGGTGTGGGGGGTTCTCAGATAGGCACCTCGAATGGTGCTGCCTGTCGTCACCCCAACAGCAGTCAGCCAATGAAAAAATAAGTCCAATGGAAACCTGCCCGGCTGTGAGGAACTGCCACCAGAAACATTTATGGAGAGGGCCTTCTCTTGGGGGCTGTCGTCCCGTCCCAGAAGCCGAGGGCAGGTGTATATCAAGGACCGAATTGACATAGTGGCTTTTTTTGGACTCTGTCACTTGGATCAGAGCGCCTGACATTCCCATGGCCCAGCCGTGTAGTGGAGAAGAGGAAGAAGGAAGGGGGGTTGGGCCCCTCGGGGAATCTCAGGAGCTCACAAGGCTGTCTGCTGGGGATACCCTGCCTCACTTTCCCTATTGTAAAGGTTGAAGTCTTGCAATTGGGTGGTGCTTTAGTTTCTAAATTGCTTCCACTTGCGTTGTTATTTTATCCAGCAATCACTGTAACCTACAAGATAGGTATGATTAGGCATATTTTACCCTTAGGGGAAGTGAGGCTCATATACCTAAAGTGACACAGCTGGTTGGTGCAGGTTTGGAATTGGAGCTTAGGTGTCCTGACTACAAATATAGGACTCTTTAAATACATCAAAGGAAGAGACAGGGCCTGGTTTATGATCCTGGTGCCAAGGGCACACCCATCCATTATAATGAAATCCAGAAGGACTGGGTTAATACCCACCCCCACTGCTCTTTGGAATCATCTCCTTGAAACACAGGTTAGCTTTGTGGTTATTCACCTAGTGTGGGAAGAAGAGATTCCATCAACTCACTGCCAGGAAAGCCAGGACCAGAAAGGAAAACAGGATGAGGAAGAGATGGATTACCCGCTGTGCGTTTCCTTCTTACCCACACCTTCAGGCCAACTTGAGAGCCAGGGTCTCCTCTCATCTCAACAAGCAGAGATGCTATTTCCTATCCACAGGTTGGGTGGGCTCTGCCTGCCTAAAATAGACTATACCCAAGGGGACTTTTGAAGCCTCCCTTTTATCTACTGCCTTTGTCCTAGCCCTGAGGAAACATAAACCTCACACTTCCCATAAGTACAATGGCATGGTTAATAGAGGGATTTCTCCTAGAAGATTTGTCAGGAACTTTCTGTGCCTCAACCCTGCTGCCAAGTGAGGTCTCTTGAGCTTTTTCAGGAAAGCAGATGGTGCTCAGTGGTTCCCAAGGCTGAACGCCCAGTACAGTCACCCATCAGACTTTAAAAATATACACATGACCATGCATCTCTGGGTTGGCATTAGGGATGTCTTATGTGTGATGTATTTTGTTTTCTTTCAAATACAATCCACATCACTTAATAATGAGTATACATTCTGGGCTGGGGTTGTGGCTCAGTGGTAGAGCACTTGCCTAGCATGTGTGAGGCACTGGTTTGGATCCTCAGCACTGCATATAAATAAATGAATAAAATAAAGGTCCATCAACATCTAAAAATATATTTTTAAAAAATGATAATGAGGGGCTGGGGATGTGGCTCAAGTGGTAGCGTGCTCACCTGGAATGCGTGCGACCCGGGTTCGATCCTCAGCACCACATACAAACAAAGATGTTGTGTCCGCCAAGAACTAAAAAATAAATATTAAAATATTCTCTCTCTCTCCCTCCCCCCCTCTCTCTCTCTCTCTCTCTCTCTCTCTCTCTCTCTCTCTCTCTCTCTCTTTAAAAAAAAATGATAATGAGTATACATTTTGAGAAATGCATCATTAGGTGATTTTGTTGTACGAAGATCATAGAGTGTAGTCACACAAACTAAGATGGCCACATCACTAGGCAATATATCTTAAGGGTCCACGGTCATATGTGTGTTCCATCATTGACCAAAACATCATTGTGTAGTACATGACTGTTCTGAAGTGATTGGGGTGACCAGCCAGGTTGGGAACCCACAGATGTAGTATGACTTCCATCTGAAAAGTCTGAGGTGACTCAAGGTTGAAATTGGAGGCTTGTTGGGCAAATATGGAACCTTCATTCAGATGTCTGTTCTGCCTAAGAATGTGCAGATGACAGCTCCGTTTGTATTGAAATAATATTTTGTATCTGTTGCATTAAATCAAATATTATTAAAATTAATTTCACCTGTTTCTCTTTTACTTGTTTTAACGTGGCCAGCAGAACATTTTTAACTTACGCATATGGGTTGTGACTGAGAACATTCTTGACGTGGGTGCCAGCTGCTTGGGCTGTCTAGTTTCTTTTAACCAAAGGCATCCTCACTCATAATAGGTGGTCCAGGAAGAAGGAGGTGATGTTTGATGACCTGAATGATGACCTGAATGATGACAAAAGCTAACCACATAAAGATGATATGGAAGAAAAACCTCCCACATTTCAGGTGCTCTATAGCCACGTGGCCAGGGGCTGCCGCACTGGACAGGCAGTTCTACAAAGGGGTGATAAGTGGCAATGAAACCAAAAGCGTCCAGGCTGGGAGGAAAAGGCCAGTGCAAATACAAACACCCCTGTCAGGCTGGGGTGCCTCTGTGAGGGTCGTCTTTGAGGGAACAGTCTCCTGTCATCCAACAGTGATTAGTTATGTATGTCTGCATGGGTGTTGAAATTGTGCCCTTGAGCTTGCTTTGTGCACTTTACTGCTGTATCTAAATAAATCCATTTTAAATTAAAAAATGAAGTAAGGAAAGTTTCCTGATGCATATAAGCTCCTTTCCTTAGCCACCAAGACCCTGGCCACCCTCTATGTCATCCTGTACCATCTTCCCATATCACCTTCCCCAGGATCATTGATCTTTCTGCTTTTCAAATGTTCCGTGTTTGGGTCTACCTCAGGGCATTTGCACTTGCCTTTCCCCCTGGCTGACAGGTTTTTCTTCCAGGTCTTCTTTCTGTGCCTATTTATTTGTCATCTTTCAGGTCTCAAATATCACTTCCATCCTTGGTCAAAAGAAACAAGAGACCCCCTACCTAACCAGCCGACTTAAACACTGAAGGGAATTTGTTACTTTGAGAAATAAAAAGTCCAAATCACACCAGGCTTCACCTGGAAACCTGCTGGTGAGGGCCCTTGACTCTTTGGGTCCTTCCTTCTCCCTGGATCAGCTCCCTCCTCATGTTGACCTCCCGCACACTGGCAAAATGGCTGCAGCAACCCTTGCCCTCATAACATATCCCACCTTTTGCAGAAAGTTTCTTGTCTTCTGACACTCAAAGAAAACTACTGAATTTCATCCAACCAGTCATTTAACCCTGGAGAGTCTAATATGGTTGAATGTCATGGGCCTGAACCAGTCACTGCCGAAAGAACCCTGATCAGGCTTTAGGTAGTCAAGGCTCCAATCCTCCAAATTTCCAGGCCACCATGTATTAGGTAGATGTAGATGAGTTCTAGAAAGGCCAAGAACACTGTCCACCAGGCAACCCTACCTTGGCAAATCACTACCTGGACCGTTATCCTTAAAGAAAGGGAGGACAGTGAGTCATCATGTCACCTGAGTGCCCCTTCCTAGCCAAGCCAAGGGAAAGAGGGCAGGCTTGGGTCAGACGGCCTGGACAAACGAGGACACGACTTTCTCTGTAGAAGGCCACCCTCCTGCCCGGATGCCAAGACTGTGACTCCTGGGAACGCCGCTCACACAGGCAAACAGCGAGGAGACGCTGGTGATGTCACCGTGTCTGCAGCCCGACCTATATAAACGCCACTCTGGGGTGACTGGAGGAGCTGAGGGCGCTGTGGAAAGGACACGCTCCTCCAGCCGGCCGCCACTAGACAGAACGCAGCAAGGGACAGAGGTGCTGTCTGTTCAGCTGTCAGCACTGGACCCTCCCAGGAAAGCCCTCCGCCATCGGCCATCCCTGGGCAGCTCTTTGGTCTTGGAGCAGCCCACCCTACTCCCTGGCACATCGGGGCTGGGGACAGACAGCTCAGCAGACTCTTTAGTTAGTCTTTGCACAGGTTGATTTGATTCATTCTATTTTCCTACTCTTTAAAAAATAAAAATCATTCTTAACTCATGGATCTCTTAACAAAAATAGGACGAAGGTCATGGTTTGCCAATATCTGATTTATGCATCATGCTGCGAATGGCATCTCAATGTCCCTGTTCATGTTTTCCTGACTGTGAAGTTCTATAAAGCAGGCTCCATGTCCATCCTTTTTTTTTTTTTTTTTTTTTAACAACTGACTTCTCAACATTTAAAGTAGTGCTGGGCACATAGTAGATGCTCAATAAATATTCCCCAGGGGAGGGCTGGGGCTATAGCTCAGTGGTAGAGCGCTTGCCTAGCATGCGTGAGGCCCTGGGTTCAATCCTCAGCACCCTATAAATATAAACCCATAAAGGTATAAAAATACAATAATATTTTTTCAAAAATATATTCCCTGGATGAATGAGTATAAAAATACTATTTCAGAGCATGTCAGGACTCAGTGCCTAGCTCTGACCTGGATTTTCTGTCCTACCTAGGGGACAGAGCTGTCCCCATACTAACCAGTGCAGGAATGGACAGGACTGCAGTTGGTCCCACAAATCAGGAAAAGGAAACTCCCTGTGGCAGCCGGAGCCCAGCACCCAGGACCATTGTGAATGGGTGGGGCTGCCCCTCTGGAGGGCTTCCCAGGGTGGGACCCATCCTGGTCAGGTGCGTGCCTAGCTCCAGGGCAGAGTTCCAGGTGAGAGTTCTAAGGCCTCACCTATGTTTACTGTGGCCACACCTCGATGGGAAAATCCTCTGCGGGGCCCTTACCTAGATAGCTCTCACTCGCTTCTTCCACCAACTCCTAATGCCCCCTCTTTCTAGTTCTCTTCAACGCAAGGACTACAATTTGTATACATTGAACCAAAATTCTCACTTTGTGCTTCGAGGTACATCTAAGCCTAGGAGAATGTGGCTCAGGGGGTCGTGAGCTCGACCACCCAATCCTGAACCAGAACTAGCAGTGCTTAAAGCTAGAGGGGGTCATGGTGAGGATGATAAAGAAAGTCCTCTTTACGTGGTGGGTGGCCAACCCCTGGAACTCATGACCCCAAGCAGGGGTCAGACTGAAAACACCAAGTCATGCAGGACGTGGCTGTAGACAGAATCCGAGTGACTCAACAAGCAACTAAGGATGCCTGGGGATTGGGGATGAGCCTCTGAGGCCCCCGATGAGGGGCTGCCTGGGGTCCTCCATGCTTTCCTTCCTGCCCATGCCAGGGACGGGGTTCTGAGCAGGGGAGGACAGGAGCTGGGGCCGTTCCCTTGCCCTCTGGACAGTCTGAGAGATGGCCTTTATTGGGGTGGGGGTCCTCGTGGATGAAGACTGACTTTCCCAAGTCAGCTATAGTCTATTGCTGGGAATTTGAGGGTCACTAAAACAGTAAACTGATGTTTATGGGAATTTGACACAGCTGCCTTCTCTACTCACGGGGACCTCACGGTTGTCATTTATTAATCTGATTGTGTACACTGCCCTTACTTATTTGTCAAAACAACCCTGTCAGGTAGGTCCTATTATCCCACCACCCCATTTGACAGACAGGGAAACTGAGGCATATAGAAATCACTTTCTCAGGGTCCCACAGCTAATTAATGATCCAAGATTCAGGGTCGACCCACAGACTCTGGGGTACATAATTTCCCGTAGGGTGGGGTTAAAACCGTCCCTGCCTTCTGCTGAGGACACACCACGCCCTTCCAGCCCAGTGTGGCTATAAAGGAATGCAGACCCTCATGGCCTCAGCCGTTTTTTTTTTTCCCAAAGAAGCCAGGAGAATCAGGACAGGGTAGAGGGAAGAAAGCTGGCTCAATCCAGCCTGAGGTCACCACAGTCCCGACATCTGCTCTACCCACAGCACCCACCTGTGACACATCTTACAGACACAAAGCTGTTGCCCACACCTGTGGAAGACGTGAGTTACTGGGCATGGGCTCTGGGCAAGGCCAGAGATCGGCTGAACCTACACACAGGGCAGAGGCCCTCCTGAGGCAAAGGGTGGGGTGCCTCTGTGTCTGGGCTTTGTCCTTGAGGGAAACAGGCTTCATCCCCATCCAGGCCATTCCAGGATTCTATGAACGACGGCATCTCACAAAGCTTCAAAAACTCTAAGGTGGAGAGAGACGTTGGATAGGTAGGGAGATGGGCTCAGAGTGTACCAGGAGCTGGCACAAAACCAGAACGTAAGGCAACCCCTTTAGAGTTGTGTGCAGGAAACCGGACGGTGTGTAGAGCCTGTGGCATGGAGTACAGCCTCCATCCGGGTCACTTTGCAGGGTGGGCAGGTTGTACATTGAACTCAAGCCCCTGGGGAGAACTAAAGCTTTTGCTAGTCTGCACAAAGGTGCTCTTCACTAAGGTGAGCACCAATGGGGTTATTTCTGTCCAGAGGAGAGACCTTTTCCTATTCTCAAGTCCCTCGGTGTCCCAGGGGATGGAGGCAGGGGCTCAGGCCACACTCCCACCCCATCCAATTGCTCTTCCCATCTTTTACTATTGATCAAGGACATGTGGAATTTAGGGGACTTGGGAATTCCTGAACCCTTCCATGGCTCCTCCACCCCACACTCCTATGGGGTTCTTTGAGCACACGCAGAGGACAAAGACAGGTGTCACAGACCCTGACATGCCGTTTTGGGAAGTCCATGCTGCATGGCACAACTGAGGCTTAGAATTCCAGAGTCCCGAGGTTCCCTGCCAGGGTTCTTAGGAGAAAGGGAGGAAGGGAGGAAGGGAGGAAGGCCAGGCTTCAGCAGGACCTGGCTTCAGCTTCCTGGTGCTGTCCCCAGAGCCGGAGAACACCAGCCAGGTAAGCCAGATGCACCCGGCCCGAGAGCAGGCCGTGCGAGAGGAGGCCACAGTTGGGCACAGGAATCTTTATCATGCTGACCCAGACCCTGGATGCTGCCCAAGCTGATTAGCAGCAGTTCCCTGGAGGGAAGCCAGCAGAGGCAGGGGTGTGCTTTTCGTCCCCTCCAGAAACACAGTCTCATTTAATCCTCAGAGTTTCCCTGTTTACAGATGAGAAAACTGAAATACATTTCCAACAAGGATTAGAATTTGTCAAGGTCACACAGCTCGTAAGTAGTGAGCTGGGCTTTGGCGCTTGTGGTCCGTGCCCAGGTTCCCCTTGGGGACTGATGGCAGCTCAGAGACAGTCCGTCCTCAGGATCAGCCCTACCTGCAAGGAGCTGCCCAGGATGAGGCTGACCCCTTCCTGCTGGACAACCCGCACCCAACTCAGCTGTCTGGGGACAGAGAGGGGGTGGCAGGGGCTGTTGGGGGGTGGATAAAATCCGCCCCTCACCTCAATTCAGGCCAACCTGGCTTCAGAACTCTGGTGGGACAGAGGACTGGGCTTTTGTCACAAATGCATCCATTCAGCCTCTCCCCGCCCAGCCCTGCTGCCCTCCCTCTCTCACAACTGCTGGACCTCATAGATCTCCCTCTTCAAGTTGGCTCTTGGGCAATCTTCCCAAGACATCTGCAGGCCCCGCCTCTCCAGCAGCCCAGGACTGAGCTCAGGAGCACCCCAAGGCCAGAGAGACAGAAAGGGGAAGCCATATCACTTGCCTCACCTGCTCCAGGATCAGCCTGGACAGCCAGCCCCACTGTGGGTCTGTTGGGGGCGGGGGGACTCAAACCGCAGAGGGAAGAGCGACCTCCTCTCTATTGCTCTGAGCCAGGGCCCTAGCACCTGCGTCCCGTCTTCCCTGCTTGGCTTCTATGACTGTTGACTACTTATAACCATGAGGAACAGCGCCTAGGTCTACTGTGAATACATTAAGGAAGTAGTAGAAACGTCAAATGCCAAGTCAAATCAGGATCCATGATAACTCTGGGTTTCTAAAGGGGACCCTGCTGTAGATGACGTGCCAGGGGAGAGTCCCACCCCTCCTCCGCCCGGAGGCCACCCACATCCTCCAGATCAGTTTGGATGGCTCTGAACCCTTATGGGCTGGAGGTGGGTACATAAAATTGTCCTCAAGTCCAGACTGTAGACCCATTCTAAGGCATCACCTGGAGGCTTTCAAACCTCATCCTAAAAGAGAGCTAGTTGGGGGTGGGAGTGGGCATGGGTGTGTGTGCATCTGCGTGTACTCTGTGTGTGTGTGTGTGCGCGCGCACACACACGTGCGTGTGACCTTCTCCGTGATGGTTCACAGGAGAATAGTAGCCTGTGCCTATCTTATATTCTTTCACTTATTTGTGTTTATGGTGCTGGGGGCACACCCAGGGCCTGGTGGGTGCTAGGTGAGCCCTCCATCCCCCTGGACTGCTGTGCACATCTTTTAAAATCTAGAGGGCATGGATGGTAGAAAGCCTGAGACCATATTTTCTTTGTATTCATGTGAAGGGAAAGAAGGAGGCGAAGGTCCTCTGGCTAGTCCCTGGGGAAGGTCGCTGTGGAGAGGTGGGGGCTGAGAAGCCCAGCCCACCTCCTGGCTCCAAGGAGTCCAGGCCCAGCCCTGGAGACAGCCCTTTATCAGCTGCCATCCCAGTTTCCTGTTTTCCAGGGGCCTGTGGACCTGGGCCGAAGGGACATCTGCTTCTGTTTATTCTTCCTGCTACCCCACCCCCGGGAAGGCTGGTGCTGCTGCTCCCTGGCAGGTGAAGACCCAGGAGGAGGGAGAGGACAGGCCAGAGATGTGGGACCCTGGGGGTGAGGCTAGTCCCCAACAGTCCCAGGCTCCAGGGAAGGGGAAAAGGAGTCAAGGGCAGAAGACTCTCTTAAGAATGAAAGCAGGAAACTGGTGGGTTCCCGGGGCAACCTTCGCTGGTGGGAGAAACATCATTACTTTTAAATTTCAGGTTACACCTGGGCTGATAAAAACAACTGGAAATTCCTGTTGGGACGAGGAAGTTTTCTCTCAGGGAGGGTTGGTCAGTCACCCTTGAACCTGCAACAGTTGCATACTGGAGGAACTTGGCTCAGATGGAGCCTCTGTGAGGATGTGGGGCATCTTTGTGCAGATGAGAAAAGGAGGCCCTTCCCCCCCAGGCAGACACAGTCCCTGACTCGGCGAGTGTCCCTTCTGCTTCTCCAGCATCCCGGGACGAAGACAACCGGGACACAGGTACATGATGAGAGCGGCTCTCTCTCCCCTCTAATGCCGCCACTACCCCGGACAGCTTGAGCTCTGAATAACCACCCCAGACCCAGAGAACAGTGCTGGTGGCCCTAAGAAGCTTGACAGCTCTCAACACTTGCCTGAGCCAAAGTCCCTGTTCCCACTGGGCCCCTGATAAGCCTTCTGGGTGAACTGGAAGAGAGCTTTGTCATCACAACCCAGACCTGACTGAGGTTGTCCCAAACTGTGGTTACTGGCCATGTAGAATGGACAAGAAAATTACCAGGTTTTATCCAAGGATTTCTTCCTCTAAATTTTGCTTGATACCTATCATCTGAAGGCACGGATTTTGTTTTTAAAATCTGTAGTAGATACTATGGAGTTCATTCTCTTTTAAGCAGCTTTGTTTGTTCACAGCCAAAATGGCGGTAGAGCAGAGTGGTTCCAAGCTGGGTGTTAGGAAAGTCAGACTGATCCGAGTTCCAATTTTAACCCCTCCACTTTCTAGCTGAGTGACCCTGTGCCATCCATCTAACTTCACATCCTGGTTTCTTTATCTATAAGATAAAGAGAGGTGATACCAAGAGGTAAAACACTTGGCACACTGCCTGACACAGCACTAATGTGCATGAGCTAATGCGGACTGAACTCAGGAGCACTCGACCACTGAGCCACCTCCCCAGCCCTATTTTGTATTTTATTTAGAGACAGAGTCTTACTGAGCTGCTTAGCACCTCGCTTTTGCTGAGGCTGGCTTTGAACTCGTAATCCACTTGCCTCAGCCTCCTGAGCCACTGGGATTACAGGGTGCCTCACTGTGCCCAGCTTCATGAGCTACTCTAAACTTTGAAGAGTAGGGAAAGCAACACCTTAGCTATTGGTCATTAAGAAGGATGAGCATGTTTTCTAATTCCTTGGAGAAGTGGCTGGTCCCCATTTGAAACAAGGAAAGTGAGTCCAGGACACCAGGTTGTGCCAGGAGACAAGGAAGCCTTCAGGGGCAGGAGCCAGCTAGAAGGAATTTTTTTAAATGGCCAAATCTGGGGGAAATTTGAGCATCAGAATGAATAGTCACTATGGTCAATAACACAACAAATGGAAAACATCCTCACATCCATAGGGATATTTAAAACAAAGGGGGAAAGAAAGGGAAATACCAGCTAGGGGGAAAAGCATGGAAAAAAAAATAGGAAGGAATGATAGATTGGAAATCTCTGCTTGCAGTGATTTAGTGACACACGTGATTTAGGTGGAGATTATCTGTTGATAAGAACTCAGGATAAAGGGTTACTGAAAGCAAGATAGTCACACTGGGCTAAAGTACAACTGGCAGACAATTTACAGATTACCAAGGAGAGCCTGGCATGGTAGTGCAGGCCTATAATCCTAGGGACTAGGGAGGCTGACTGGACAACTTTGTAGACCCCAGTGCAAAATAAAGCATGTAAAAAGGGTTTGGGGTGTAGCTCAGTAGTACAGCCTCTCTGGGCTCAAGCCTTAATACCACACACACACACACACACACACACACACACACACACAGGTGGCCCAGCCAGAGAGAAAGAGAGGGAGAGAGGGAGGGAGAGATCCAGAGCTTCAGGAGAAGCTTGGTCAGATGGTCAGTCAGCGGCCATGGTCTGTAGGAGCGTATCTTAGCCAGCTGTTCCACCAACACAGGCTGTAAAAGTCAGGCATGGTCCTGGGATTTGCAATTATTTACTTTTTAAAAAATGTTTTTACTTGTTCTTTTTAGTTATACATGACAGTAGAAAACATCCTGATATATTTATACCACCTTGGAATGTATCTTATTCTAATTACGATCTCAGTCTTGTGGATCTACATGATGGTGACATTCACTGTGGTGTATTAATATGTATTAAACCAGAAACCCTGCTAGAAGAAAATGTAGGCCCAACATGCCAACATGTCAGCTTAGGATCTGGCTTCCTTAACAAGATTCCTAAAGTGCAAGAAGTAAAATCAAATATCAATAAATGGGATGGTATCAAACTAAAGAGCTTCTTCACAGCAAAGGGAACAATCAAGAACATGAAGAGAGAATGGGAGTAAATTTCTACAGAATGGGAGAAAATATTTGCCACCCACACCTCAGATAAGGCATTAATTTCCAGGATATACAAAGAACTCAAAAAGCTTAACACCAAAAAGAGCTATAACCTAATCAATAAATGGACAAAGGAACTAAACAGACACTTCTTAAAAGAAAAGAAGAAATTACAAACGGTCAACAAGTATTTGTTAAACATTTCTAGCAACTAGAGAAATGCAAATTAAAACTATACTGAGATTTTACCTCACTCCAACCAAAATGGCAATTTTCAAGCATACAAGTAACAATAAGTGTTGGCGAGGATGTGGGGGGAAAGGCACACTCATACATTGTTGGTAGGATTGCAAGTTAATGCAACCACTCTGGAAAGCAGTGTGGAGATTCCTCAAAAAGAAGGAATAAAACCACTATTTGACCCAGTTATCCCACTCCTTGGCATATACCTAAATGACTTAAAATCAGTATATGGTCGGGCACAGAGGCACACACCTGTAATCCCAGCCTCCAAACTTGGAAGGTTGAGGCAGGAAGATCATGAGTTCAAAGCCAGCCTCAGCAAAAGCAAGGCACTAAGCAACTCAGTGAGACCCTGTCTCTAAATAAAATACAAAATAGGGCTGGGGATGTGGCTCAGTGGTCAAGTGCTCCTGAGTTCAATCCAAAGTACATACACACACACACACACACACACACACACACACACAAAATCAGCATACTATAGTGATGCAATATTTCTAGCAGCATAATTCACAACAGCTAAGCTATGGAACCAACCTAAATGTCCACCAAGAGTTGAATTGATAAAGAAATTGCAGTATACGTACACAAGAAGATTGAATTCATGACATTCACTGATAAATGGATGGATTTGGAGACTATCATGTTAAGTGAAATAAGCCAATCCCCCCAAAATAAGGGTGGAATATTTTCTCTGATATGTTGATGCTAACCCACAACAAGAGGGGAGGGAAGAGGAAGAACAGAAGAAGTTCACTGGATTAGACAGATGGGGGTGGGAATGGGAAAGACAGTGGAATGAATTGAACATAATTATCTACTTTTTAAGAATTACATTTGAGAAGACTTTAGGTTCTTCCAAAAACAATGTCATGCTCACTCACTTATTCAGATATGCTTTATTGAGTAGGAAAAAAGATAAAATTGTAGAGTGAGGAATTATGTCCTTTGTTTGTATAGAGACTAATTATGTATGACCCTAGACTCCAGGGAGAGTGACTGTCATGCCTGGTCATTGTCCCTCAGAGGCAAGTGCAGAAAAGGGTGAGAATCAGGGCCCTGCAATGCCTGATGGCCATCTCTTCTTCTTCTTCTTCTTCTTCTTGGTTTGTATAGAGACTGAATTAAATCCTACAAGTAGAATTCCCTCATAGTTTCTGGCAGAAAGCAAACCCCCCACAAATATTGGCCATGGTTAGTAGAACTTCTTCCACAATATTAAAAGGGTTTTTGCAATTACTGTTTTTGTCAAACTGTAAAATAATTTCTAAAGTCTTAACATGCGCCGTCCCTCCCCACTGTTCCCACTCCTGATTCCTCCAGGCCACCACTTCTCCACTTTGACCAGCTTCTTCTGGTATCTGTTTGACATATCATCTGTTGTCTTCCTTCTTTGAAAAATAAGGATGTAGCTCTTGTTCATCTTCCTTCCCATATCCCCCTCATTTGCTTTTATTGCAGTTTTTGGTTTAATCAGTAGCCAGCACTTACAATGTCACTGTGACCATTATTCACAGCTGAGCCACGGAGCACGGTGATCATGGTTCCTCTCCGGCACAAACTTCCTTGAGATGAATATTGCCCCGTGTTCTCTTTTTCAGTTGTCAATGTCCCTGTTGCTAATTCTTCCCCAAACTAGAGATGCAGGGCTTCCCTTGTCATATGCAGACACAGCAGGCCACCTGCTGGTTGCATTTCTTTTTCATGGGGGTTTCTAGGGTGCTCCATCCTCCCACTCCAAGCCTTGTCCTCTTCCCCTGATTCCTGGGGTTTCATTTATCGGTTCCTTTTCATGGACACATCATCCAGTGGCTTCCAGAGAAAGGGCTGGTTGGGAGATAAAATCTTGAAACCTCACATTTCTGAAGACATCTTCATTTCCCCTTCACACTTGGAGTGTGAGTTGGCTGAATATAGATCGCAAAGCGCACTATTTAAGAATTCTGAAGTCATCAGTGGTTCATCTCATCCCAGCCTCTAGTGTCACAGTTGAGAATCCGAAGGCATTGCACTTTCTGATTTTCAGTCTGTGACCTGCTTTTTTATTTTATTTTTTTTCCTTCTGGAAGCTTTCAGAATCTTCTTACTCATTGTTGTTCTGAAATTTCACAATTTTATGCCTTGTTTTGGGATTTCTTCCTGTCATTGAGCAAGTCACTTAAATAGGCCTTTTCAATCTAAAAATACATCGCCTTCCATTTCAAAATATTTTCTCGGGTTATTGCTACTCTTTAGAACATTAATTCCTGCCTCCGTCCTCCCTGTTCTCCGTTGCCCTGGATCCTCTGATTTTCTCACTGTCTTTCTTCTCTGTTCTGATCTATTTCCCCACGAGTTTCTGGGTTGTTGTTGGCTTTTTTTTAAATCTCCCAACCCTTCTCTTAACCTTCTCTAATTTAGTTTCTACTATTCCAGCTCAACCTTCCTGGAATTCTTTTTATTCTTTGAATGCTCATGTAAAAAACATCAGCCAGAGACATGAAGACACACCAGACAGACCCACATTCAGGGGGAACATGCTGACCCCAGCCTCAGCTCACCTTGGCTGCAGATGGCGCTGCTCGAAGGCACATCTGACCCAGGATGACCCGACATCTGACTAAGGCCAGGCTATGGAGACCCGGCCACTTTGGCTCAATTGGGGACAGCTCTGATGTCCACCCAGGCTCCTCTTCTCCCTCGGAATGATTCCGTTGCAACCCATGCATCCTTCGCCCCCCAAATTCTGTTCCAGTATCTGCTTTGAGAACCCAAATGGAGACCATCCTATCCTTATTTTTCACAGACTCAAAAACCTACTTTTACCTCTCTGAGCATATTGATGGTGGGTTTTGTCTGTTTTTTGTTTTGTTTTTAAGTTTTCTTCTGCTTCCTTCTTTGGCCGACTCTCCTGGGTTCTCCTTTTCTTCTGTTCACTGGTTTTGATCTCTCTCTCACGTCTGAGAGTTTGCACCAAGTGTCTGATTCTGCTGTCACCCATATCTAGAATGCCGTAGGAGAAACCTGATATGAGATTTGAGTTAAGTGTTGGGCTTCAGAATTGGGCGGTCAGTTGGGGGCCAAGTGTCCTCAGGGCGACTTCCAGATGATACTATATCTGAGTCTCTGCTCTTGGTGGGTTTTCTCAGAAGAGATCTCCAAAAACCCTGCCAGAGGGGTTACACATGTGCCTACGGCGTCCAGGAATCCAGCGTGAGAACAGGGAAGGGCCACTGCTCTATTGATGTTCACTTAATCCTCTTCTTTTGAACTAACCTTCCACTCTCTGTTGTACCCAGAGTTCCTCTGGCTCAAACTTCGCACAGGACCCGTGGCAGGTCTTGGAGGCTGTTGCAGAGCTGGGAGAGGGTTCCAGCGATTGAACGTTCCCATGAAAACTTCACCAGGACTCTGATTTTTAGCCACAGCCCTGGCTAGTCTCCAGAAGTAACTAGGACCTCGGTTCCTAAGCCTTTGGGGGCATTTCAGAGACAGAGGTCAGTTTCTTTTCTTGTCTTCCCCCTTTTGAAAAGGGCTTCCTCTTTTTCTCTGGTGTCTAAGGTTAGTTCTCTCTATCTAATTTTCTCCTTAAAAGGTTTTTTGACCCTGCTAGGTGCTGTGGAACATGCCTGTAATCCCAAGGACTCAGGATGCTGAGGCAGGAGGATCCCAAGTTCAAAGCCAGAGTCAGCAATTTAGTGAGGCCCTAAGCAACTGAGACTCTGTCTCAGAATAAAAAATCAAAAAGGGCTGGGGATGTGACTCAGTAATAATGTGTCTCTGAGTTCAGTCTCCAGTACCCAAAATAATTTTCTTTTTATCTCTCTCTCTGTTCTTACCTCCCTTATGGATTTATGCGTTTTTTTTTTTTTTTTTTCTATTTCTCTTAAGTGTCTTTACTCACATTTTAGTGGGGTTTGGGAGGAGGAGAAAGCTCACTCACCTGTTCAGTCTGCTCTGTTTAATGGAAGCCCTCGGGGCCCAGAGGGTTTTCAACCTTCATCTTATGGATGTAGTCTTCCTCATGTAAACCTATTCTGGATTTCAAAACGGAAGTCAAGAAGAAATGTGACTTGACTCACAAGGTTTTCAGACCAATTTCCAAAAACGGCTTTGGGCCTATGTGGTTAGTTCTGAATTCTCACTCTAATTATAATTGTCTGGCCAGCATGTGGGCACCAGGTACCCATTGCTCAACCTAAGCCAAGCCCCGGGTCCGTCCGTGGAAACACCAGTGCCACAGAGGGCTCCCTCCTCTTCCCCCTCACTCAGGGGACAAACAGGAAGGTTCCCTCAGGGCTGTGGTCTTGGGGCCGTAGCCCTGCCCCTGATTTCTTCAGAACTTTACTGAGAACTGAGTCATTGCAACATCACACTCAGCCAGCTGTCCCAGCACAAGAAAAAGCTTTTCTGTGGTGTGAGGTTTTGTGGGCTGCAGACGACATCTAGGTCAGCAAATTAAACTCCTCAGTGGTTCCCAAGGCCAGCTCCACCAAGCTTAAGGGCTGTCTGATTTCACCCTCCAGCGCTGGCTCTTGTGGTGCTTGGGAGACAAGGCCCTCTGTGGGTGACCAGAGGGCCACACCTCAGCTTCCACCACTGGATGACACATGGCTCATCCCAGAGTGACACGCTCCCCCAGGGCTCCACAGTCCTCCAGGGTAACAGAAATCCAACCTTGCTATTGTGATTGTGTGTGTGTGTGTTAAAACAAAGGGTAGGAGATGGACATGTCATGTCTTTGTTCTTCAGTTTCATGCTTTGACCTTGACAAAAACACTTCTTTCTTGGTTCCCTTTCAGGAGAGTTTTTAAGAATGGCTGCTGGTCTACCTAGATATCACGGGGCAGAGTATCTCCATCGGGGAAGGGTCACTCTGGTCCAGACATGGAGTCTCAGATTTTACAATGGATAAAGCCCTTGGAGAGTGAATCATGTTAGAAATTTGAAAACAACTCAGCGAATATTTATTTGAGGGCCTGCTGCTCTCCAAGGCTCTGGAATGCAGACATGACAACCAGGGTCATTCCTCTCAAGAGCTCGCTGACGATGAAGACCAACATTCTACTGGATGGCTACCTTTTTTTTTTCCCTTCTCCAGGTAAGGCCATCTGGACATAACATCCTCATTCTATGCTTCCAGAGGAGCCGAACTTCCCCCTGACCCTAGAGAGAGGGGTAGACTCAGGCCTGTTCAGTGTTGGCTGTCGAGATAAACATGTGGCCCAATAGAAGCTTAGGATGTGCCTGAGGAGTCTACTGATATTCAGGGAGAGGTACTAGATACTTTTCTCTAGAATTTCTACCAGTAACCTGTTTAAACTAGTTAGATGGGGTTTTCTGTCATTTGCAACTGCACAGGCTCTGTGGAGCAGGTGGGATCCTGTCCTCCCCAATCTACATCCACCCAGAACTTCAGAAGGCGGTCAACTTTGAAAACAAGTCTTTGCAGAGATACGAAGATAAGGATATTGAGATGAAATCATTGTGGTTATAGAGTGGGTCCCCAAGGTGACGACCAGTGTCCTTATAGGACAAGGAGAAGGCACAGAGGGAGGAACACAAAGGCACAAGAAGGAGGCCATGTGAAGGGAGGCAGAGGTTGGAGGATGTGTGCAGCCAGGGAATGCCCCAGCCACCGCAGCTAGGAAGAGGCAAAGAAGGATCCCTGGGAGCCTCTAGCAGGAGCACAGCTCTGTGGATGCTTCCATTTCCAACTTCTGACCTCTAAAACCATGAGAGAAAATTCTATGTGGTTTTAAACCACAGTTTATGGGCCCTAGGAAATGAATTCACCTTGACATATGAAGTCATCCAACACAGATTTATTGGTACCTCATATGTGTGAAGAAGTCAGTAAAAATTCAGAGAAAGGGGATATCAAGACTGGAGAGAGATATTTGAGCTGAGATACTATGAAGCCTGAAGACTGTCCATCCCACCAGCCGTACCACCATGGCCCCTGGGAAGTCCTGGAGAAATGGTAGCATTCATGGTCTCTGGGGGAGAGGAGGCCCTTCCTAGACTTCTTGAAGGTCATTTTCCCAACAAGTGAAATTCTTTCTGCAGCAAGGACAGGTGCTCTGTTTGACGTAAGTTGAAAATATTTCTCCAAGTTTGTTCTTTGACTTTATAAATAAAGTGATTTTACTCTGGAGAATTTTTTTTTTACATAGTCAAATTTATCAACATTTGTAGGGCTTATGGGTTTTTTAAAAACTGCCTTTCCACCATGTGTAGTGGCACATGCCTGCAATCCCAGGACTCCGGAGGCTGAAGCAGGAGGATCGCCAAGTTCAAGGCCAGACTCAGCAACTTAGCAAGAGCCTTGCTCAAAATAAAAAAATAAAAAAGGCTGGGGAATATGGCTCAATGGTTAAGTGCCCATGGGTTCAGTCCTCAGTACCAAAAACAAAAAACAAATTAATAAGAAAACTCCCTTTCCCTGTGTTTTTATCTAGTAGTTCATAGTGTGGAGTAAGGTATCTTTCATTCAAATGTATCTGCATTCCCTTCCATTGAATTTCCATCACCTTTATTAAGTATTTTCAAAAAATAGCACCAATAATAGTAGTAGCTACCATTTGTTTTGCCTAGGTTCTAAACCAAGAGCTTTATCTCTATAATCTTTAATCTTACTCTGAATGTAGGTGACATCCTCCATATTACAGAGGAGGAAAATGTAGCCCAAAAAAGGTATCTGAATTGCCACAGATAAGAATCCAATACCTCCACATACAAATTTTAAAAAGTGCATAAAAAAATGGGGGGAAAAAAGAGAATCCATTAGCTCCAAGGATGCAAAGCTGGTTCAACATAGGGAAATCAATAAATATAATTCATCACATCAACAGACTTAAAGACAAGAATCACATGATTATCTCAATAGATGCAGAAAAAGCCTTTGACAAAACATAGCATCGATTCATGTTCAAAAAACTAGGGACAGTAGGAATATACCTAAACATTGTAAAAGCTATATATATACTATATAAACCCATTACTCTAAATGGAGGAAAATGGAAGGCATTCCCTCTAAAAACTGGAACAAGACAGAGATGCCTTCTTTCACCACTTCTATTCCATATAGTCCTGGAAACTCTAGCCAGAGCAATTAGAAGAAAGAACATAAAGGGTTACAAATAGGAAAAGAAGAACTCAAACTATCCCTATTTGCTGACAACATGATTCTATATTTAAAAGATTCAGAAACTCCACCAGAAAACTTCTAGAACTCATAAAAGAATTCATTAAAGTAGCAGGATATAAAATTAATGCCCATAAATCAATTGTATTCCTATACATCAGTAATGAAGCAACTGAAAGACATTAGGAAAACTACCCATTCACAATAGCCTCAAAGAAAATAAAATATTTGGGAATCAATCTAACAAAAGATGTGAAAGACCTCTACAATGAAAACTATAGAACATTGAAGAAGAAATTGAAGAAAGAAAGAAATTGAAGAAGACCTCAGAACATGGAAATATCTCCCATGTTCCTGGATAGGCAGAATTAATGTGGTCAAAATGGCCATACTACCAAAAGTGCTACACAGATTTAATGCGATTCCTATTAAAATTTCAATGACATTCTTCATAGAAATAGAAAAAGCACTCATGAAATTCATTTGGAAAAATAAGTGGCCCAGGACAGTCAAAGAAATACTTAGTGAGCGAAGTGAAGCAGGAAGCATCATAATACCAGACCTTAAATTATACTACAGAGCTATCACAAGAAAAACAGCACAGTATTGGCACCAAAATAGACATGAAGACCAATGGAACAGAATAGAAAGACACAGAGACAAACACACATAGATAGAAGTTATCTCATACTAGACAAAGGCATCATAAACATACATTTGAGAAAAGATAGCCTCTTCAACAAATGGTGCTGGGAAAACTGGAAATCCTTGTGTAGCATAATGAAATTTAACCTCTATCTCATCCTGCACAAAACTTAACTCAAAGGGAATCAAGGACCTCGCCATTAAACCAGAAACCCTGCACCTATGAGGAAAAAAAAGTAGATCCAAATCTCCATACTGCCAGCTGAGGAACCCACTTCCTCAACAAGACTTTTAAAGTGCAAGAAGTAAAATCAATCAGTAAATGGGATGAAATCAAACTAAAAAGCTTCTTCGTAGCAAAGACAACAATCAAGACCATGAAGAGAGAGCCCACAGAATGGGAGAAAATCTTCATTACCTGCACCTCAGATAGGGCATTAATGTTCAGGATATATAAAGAACTCAAAAAAACTTAACACCAAAAAAACCCAAATAACCCAATCAGTAAATGGGCTAAGGAACTGAACAGACACTTCTCAGAAGAGGATATACAATTAATCAACAAATAGGGCTGGAGATGTGGCTCAGCGGTAGCGCGCTCGCCCGGCGTGCGTGCGGCCCGGGTTCGATCCTCAGCACCACATACCAACAAAGATGTTGTGTCCGCCGAGAACTAAAAAATAAATATTAAAAATTCTCTCTCTCTCTCTCTCTCTCTCTCTCTCTCTCTCTCTCTCTCTCCCCTCTCTCACTCTCTCTTTAAAAAAAAAAAAAACAATTAATCAACAAATATATGAAAAAATGTTCAAAATCTCCTAGCAATTAGAGAAATGCAACTCAAAACTACTCTAGGATTTTACCTCACTCCTGTCAGAATGGCAGCTATTAAGAATACAAATAACAATAAGTCTTGGTGAGGATGTGGCGAAAAAGGCACATTCATACATTGCTGGTGAGACTGTAAATTGGTGCAACCAATCTGGAAAGCAGTATGGAGATTCCTTGGAAAACTTGGAATGGAACCACTATTTGACCCAACTATCCCTCTCCTCAGTTTATTCCCAAAGGACTTAAAAACAGCATAATACAGGGACACAGCCACATCAATGTTTATAGCAGCACAATTCACAATAGCTAAATTGTGGAACTGTAGGTAGGGGTTCTGTGTTTGGGATTGGGGTCCCTGGTGACTTCATGGCTATGGTATGCTTGGTGCCTAGGAAAGTTTTCTGTGCAAAGGCATAGGATGCCCGGTTGCTATGGCAATGCCCTCCATGTTAGAATCTTATCAGGTTCCACCTTAATCTTAGGCACATAACTCCTGGGAATAAAGGAACTTGCTTGCTTGATAACTACAATGTTTCACCAAGCTCCAGTGTTCCTGGAGCTGCCTGCCTAACAGTAACTTACTTCAAACAATGGACCTTCTTGAGAACTGCAGAAAGCTCCTCACATTGCATATTGTAACTATGAAATGTAACTGCAGAATAAGCAACCTTATTGCTACTCTAAACAATAATGTGGTTATGGTACTAATGACCTAATGTAACCTATTGGTGTAAATAAAGGTGGCCGCTTGGACAAAGAGCCACTCTGCCACCTTCCCTGTCCCTGCACCTTGTCTCTGTGTCTCCTTTCTTTGAGATTCTTTACATGGAACCAACCCAGATGCCCTTTAGTAGATGAATGGATAGGGAAACTTTGGTATATATACATAATGGAACATTACTCAGCATTAAAAGAGAATAAAATCATGGCATTTGCAGGTAAATGGATGGAGGTGGAGAATACGATGCTAAGTGAAATAAGCCAATCCCCCAAAACCAAAGGCTAAATGTTTTCTTGGATATGAGGATGCTGACTCATGATGGTGATGGTGGGGGAGGGCATGGGAGGGGGTAAGAGGGTCGGAATGACAGTGGAATGAGTTAGACATTACCCTAAGTACATGTATGAAGACACGAATGGTGTGAAAATACTTTGTGTACAACCATGACTTGAAAAAATGTGCTCTATACGTGTAATATGAAATGAACTGCATTCTGCCATCTTGTAAAACAAATGAGAATAAATAAATAATCTAATTAAAAATTATAAAAAGAATGACTTTGTGACATTAGCTGGTAAATGGATGGATCTGGAGTCTATCATGCTAAGTGAAATAAGCCAATCCCCCAAAACCAAAGGCCGAATGTTTTCTCTGATGTGGACACTAACACAATGCGGGAGAGGGGAGGAACAGAAGTTCATTGGATTAGACAAAGGGAATGAAAGGAAGGGAAGGGGATGGGAATAGGAAAGACAATAGAATGAATTGGACATAACTTTCCTACATTCTTGTAAGAACACATGACCAGTGAAACTCTACATCATGTACAACCACAAAATGGGCATATTTTCCATATATATATGAATGATGTGGCAAAATATATTCTACTATTTTGTCTATCTTAAAAGAACAAATAGAATTTTTTTTTTTTTAATCCCATAGCTCCTAATTAAAGGAGAGAAGATTTGTGCTCATGTCTGTCCTGGAGCAAGCTGGGAATATTTCCACAATACCATCTTGGAAGCTTCAAGCTTATGCCCTGAGGGTAAACTATTTGGACAGACTGCTGATCTTGTCTCTCAGATGTTGATTATTCCAGTTTTACCCTCATGGGATAAACTTATTTTAAAATATGCAAATGCCCTTTTTACTTATGTATTTTTTTGCTTTGCTGACTAGTTATAAAATACAAATCCATTAATGTCATGGGAGAACAAAAGGAAACAATTATGAAAAAGTGAATTCTATTCCTGTGATCAAGCTCTGTGAGACCACTGTGGCCCCCACTGCTCCCACGCCTGATTCTGTCTCTGCTTCCTGCTCTCTAAGGCCGTGGGCCTCTGGCTGCCATCTTCCTTTGACCTAACGACAGGAAAGCACAGATGAGTTTAGACTTCACCACATTTGGACTCTCTTTCCTGTGTGAGAGCTGTGTCTCACTTAAGTGAAACACAGACGATGATGAATGACTCTTGTGTACTAGAAGTACCACAGTCCACATGGCCTTCAATATCAGGAATTTATCATCTCTCAGTTCTAGGGGCTGGGAGTCTGAGATCAAGGTTTGACAGGATTATTTTCTTCTGAAGCCTCTCTCTTTGGCTTGTTGGTGGCCATCTTGTGTCTTCACCTTGTACATGAATTAGTGCACTTTGGCTGCCATAACAAATATCACAATCTGAGTGACTTAAGCAACAGAAATTTATTTTCTCACAATTCTTGTGGCTGGAAGTCCAATATCAGGGTCCCAGCATATTTGGTTTCTGGAGAAGGCTTACTTGTAGGAGGCCTTACTCATGGTGTCCTCAAACAAAGATCTGATTTCTTCTTCTTATAAGGACACTGATCCCCATCCTAAGTGCTCCATACTATGACCTCATCTAAACCTAAATTTCCCAAGGTCTCACTTCTGAATATGATCACAGTGGGTGGCTAAGGCTTCACAGGTGAATTTGGTGGAGTGAGTCTACAAAATGTCTTTTCTCTTTACTGATAGGCATTCAAATTTCCTCTTCTTATAAGTATACCAGTCATATTAGATTAGGGCCCACTCCCAATGACCTCATGTAACCTTGGTTACCTCTATAAAGGGCCTACGTCCAAGGACAGTCCTATTTTCGAGTACTGGGAGTTAAGATTTCCAACTCCAGAGGGAAGAAAGCCCCCACCACAGTGCTGCAGGTGAAGAGACTTTTCCAGGCCTAGCATGACTGCACCTCCAATGCCCACACACACTCAAGGACTCACTCAGATTGGGCAAATGTCTACCACCTCCACCCGCACCTCCACCTCCCAGCAACCTGTTATTATGAAAATGTTCAAACATACAGAAAAGTTGAAAGGGGGTGACAGTGACCACCTGTATGCTCACCACTCAGATGTAATCATTGTAGACGCTATGCTATCTATATTTTATCTCTATATGTTCATTTTCTTCACCAAAATGTTTGAAAATAATTTTTTTGTATGCATTTCATCCCTAAATACTGCAATATTCAGCTTCTAAATATAACCACAGTGCCATTATCACACCTAAGAAAATTTACAATAATTTCCTAATGTCATCTAATATCCAGGCATATTTAGATTTCCCCAATTGTGTTCAAAGTATATTTTATATGCTTCTTTTCTTTTTTTTACTTCAGAATTGTTCCCCTATACTTTTTTTTTTTTTTTTAAATACAGGTTGTCTCTATGTCACACAGGCTGGCTTGAGCTCTTGGGCTTATATGATTCTCCTGTCTCAGCCTCCCATGTAGGTAGAATTATAGGCACATGCTGCCATGCTAAGTTCCCATTATTTCTTTTTACATTGAATTAAAAAAAAAACAGGTTATCTTTTTTTGTTTGTTTTGTTTAGAATATCCCATATTCTGGATTTTTCTGATGGTTCTCTTGTTGCACCATTTAATCTTCCCTCTTTTGATTTTCTCTAAACTGAGCTTTCTTGTCTGGGGCCCCTTAGCTGAATGATAGAATGTAGCAATGTTAAATCACTCTCTGATCTAGAACCTTTCTAGTCACACACAAGATAAGTATTTTGTTACAAACAAAGGATACACTGATGGTTAATTTTATATGTCCACTTGACTGAACTACAGGGTGCCCAGACACTTGGTCAAATCTTATTCTGGGCGTGCCTTTGAGTGTGCTTCTGAGTGAGATTAACACTTGAATCCATAGACTGGGTTAAGCAAGTGCCTTTCCTATGGTGGGTGAGCCTTGTCTCCTCAGTCAGTGGCTTACACAGACCAGAAGGCTGACCCTCCTAAGAGGAAGAGAGAATTCTTTCTGCTTGCTGGCGTTCAAGTAGGCTATCATCTCTCCTGGGTCCCTGGCCTTCAGACTTGGACTGGAACCTTACCATTGGCCCTCTTGGGTCACCACTTGCCCACTGCTGGACTTGGGACTTCCAGCCTCCATAGCAGTGTGATCTAATTCCTTATAGTAAATCTCTGTCTCTTTCCTACTTCCTATTTGTTCTGCTTCTCTGCAGAACTCTAACACAGTTGCCTTAGGGCATGAAAGCTTGTTTTGCTCCCAGGATCTGGTTGGGAAATTAAAGTACTCAGATTAAGGTCAAGCATTTGGGGTGAGAACTTTTCATATCATATGACATCAGGAAGCGATATTGTCTTGGAGTTATTAATGATGCTAAATTGGTCACTTAATCCCAGATTTCTATTTTACTTTTTTTCCTCCTGTGAATTAGCAAATCATCATGTGAGGCAGTATTTTGGCACTATGCAAATATCCTGTTTCTCAGCTACTTTTCCCCAGTGGCTTTTGGTACCCACTGACAATCCTTGCCTGGGTCGATTTTCCACCCAGAAATTAAAGCTTAAGAAAGTTTACCCTTCGTAAGGCTCATGAATTGCTTAATGTATAGGAATTAATATCCACAGTAGGATAAAGTGAAATCCCTCACCATCAGAAGACTTTCTCCTCCAGGCAGAATCTTCTAACTTCTCAGTCTGTGGAGACCAGGCCTGGCTGGCTGGTGTCCTGCTGCCTGGAAGGTAAACACCGGAAGAGCATTTTGTTATCATGGGTTGCAGTACTGAAAGCAAGGATCAGAACCACTCAGAGGTAGGAAAGTGCCAAAGTGAAATCAAAGTCAGTAAACAGATCTAAAATAGTAGCAGGACACACTGAAAAAAAATCTGTAATGCAGAGGGCCTCGCAGACATGAGGGAATCAGGGCAGGTGAGATGAAGAAGCTCTGAGCACTCTAGCAGAAGGGTGGGCCTCCTAGGGGACTGTTTGAAGGGGAGCTCTGTTCTCGAGGCAAATGCCTGTTAGGGTGGAGTGGGGCCAGGAAGAATGGAGCACTCCTGGGCCAGGTTTAGGGGAAGGGGTAGGTGAGACCAAAGGATGCCTGAGGATGCAGCCTCCAGGTGCAAGTTAGGTTGAGGTCTTGCCAAATTCCACCCAAGCAGAGAGGAGGGGCAAGGGCTTCTAGGAGCCAAGGAAGGTCAACAACTCTCACAGTAGGTAGGAGGGACTTGCCATGAATGGGGTGGGGAGAAGCAATGGAGTATTGGGGAGCCAGAGGAGGGAGCGCCCACAGTTCCAGAAGGAATCATGTGAACATGGGGGATCCAGCAAAGCATGGCTTCTGTGTGCAGAAGCCCGGCTGTTCTGGGACTCCCAGGAGGGCTGGGGCCTCCAGCACCTTGCTTCTCTCCCCTCCCCCACAGCAACACTGGGGTCTGTAGCACATTGCTGGAGCTTGTGGGACCACAGGGCAGCAGCCTGGCTCTGTATTCTGCTATTCCACTTGACTTCTCTGCCCCTTGGAGGGCCATTTTCCTGCTGCCCCAGTAAGTGTGGAAGGAGCTTCCTGTGGCTTCCCCATTACCTTAGCATCTCAGCACCTGGAAGAGATTAGTATCACTGGCAACCCGCAGAGCTCATTGTGCATTTCCTCTTCAATGTGATTTGTTAGGAAAAAAAAAAAAAGCGGAATGAGATCAGTTCCCGCACTTTCCCTGGAGATCTGTGTAAAATCTACCCAGCAGTGTCCATTTATCACTACCCTGGGGTTTCCTGTTTTGAACCTGACCTGTTCTTGGCAGGCTCTCCATCCTTGTTTCATCACATTAAAGACTGAGGCAGACTCAGCCCTCTCTCTTTCCCCTCCCTCCTCTCTGTTCCCTGCCCTGCTCCTGAGTGTCACGCACAGACTAGACTCAGCCCTCTGCAGAAGGGTGGGGCGGGAGGGGCCCCTTGTCAGACCCCCACCTTGGGTCTCTGCATCATCCTCTCCCCTTTCTTTCCTAGATAACATTTGATGCAAGGTGGGAGACCACCCCTTCATGTTCAGGGGAGATGCGGAGGAAATGCAGTCATGTGACACAGGCCCCGCCTGGTGTTTTTATAGATAGAGACATCCTCAGCACCGGCTCTGGGTTGCAAAGGGCTAGCAGATCAAGTTCAAGCAAACACCTGGCCAGGCCTCACTGTTGGGGAAAACAATAGGGGGAACTGGCCATTAAGTGGAAGTACAACGCCAACGGCTCCTAGAACACTAGCAGGAGCAGGCCCGGGGAGGTGGGGGGAGGTTTATGAATTCATTTTTTTCTTCATGGCTAAGTCGTGATTATCTTCTGACCACTGTATGCTTTAGACTGAATTGTGTCCTCTGTTCCTCCAATTTCATAGATCAACATCCTAATCCCCAATGTGACTTTATTTGGAGACACAACCCATAAGGAGAAAATCAATATTGAATGAGTCCTAAGGTGGGAGCCCTGATCCCATAGGATTTGTGTCCTTAAAAGAAGAGACGCCAGAGAGTTTCCCTCTCATTCGCTTTCCTTCTGCTGTGTGAGGACAGAGAAGAAGGCAGCTGTCTGCAAGCCAGGCAGAGAGCCCTCATGGGGACCCCAATCAGCAGGTACCTTGATCTGGGACCTTCCAGCCTCCAGAACCGTGAGGAGTAAATCTCTGCTGTTTAAGCCACTGGGACTGTGGTATTCTGTTATGGCAGTCCAAGCCGACTAGGACACCACATGAAGGTTCTTGGTGACCCTAAAGCCCCCTTGTCACCAAGCTGCTCCAGGTAATGGAAGTAATTCCATGCCCCCTCCAGTTTCTGATACAGGTATGCCTCACTTTAGGGAAGGTTCACGGCTAAACCTCCATGACAAATGTCAGGATGATTATTGGATGTCTTCCAGCAACCCTCCCGCACTTCTGACAGTGCAGACTGAAGGTGAGCACCTGATACAGGCCACCCCATCACAATGCCCCATTTCCCTGCCCATGGTGACAAGAACCCCGGAGACCCAGCACAACTAGACGGTTGCAATTTAAAAGCAGCTGTGGCAAGTCTGCCGGGCGCCCACTCCAACAGTCATTTGTATCTTATTCCTCCTATTGTAGTAAAATTCATATGACAAAATTTACCATCTTAACACTTGAAAGTGTTCCTCGGCATTTAGTCCTTTCCCAAGGTTGGGCCACCGTCACACCCTCTAGTTTCAGAGCACTTTCCTCACTTACAGAACTCTGACTCTATTCAGGGTTGCCATGCTGCCTGCCAGCTGGAAGACCCATTTCTCAACTTCCCTTGCAGCTAGGTGTGGCTTTGTGACTATCTTCTAGCCAGTGACATGTAACAGAAGTATGAGGGACTCTTAGAGAAGTTCTTTTTTTTTTTTTTTTTTCTTAAAGAGAGAGTGAGAGAGGAGAGAGAGAGAGAGAGAATTTTTAATATTTATTTTTTAGTTCTCGGCAGACACAACATCTTTGTTGGTATGTGGTGCTGAGGATCGAACCCGGGCCGCACGCATGCCAGGCGAGCGCGCTACCGCTTGAGCCACATCCCCAGCCCGAGAAGTTCTTTAAAAGAAGTGGGAGCCCTTTTCCTTTCTTCTGCCCGGGGCTGTGGCAGCCGTGACAGGCCAGGGAGTTTTTGCAAGGCTGAGGATAGTACAGCAGATAGGAGCCCAGGTCCCTGAGAACATGCAGAGCCAGCCCTGGGGTGCTTACACGTGACAAATAAAGAAACCACTTGTTTAAGCCATTAGTATTTTGGAGGTTTTCTGTTCTGAGCAGCTGAACCCTATTATAACTTCATCAGGAAGTAGATCCATTTTTTAAAATGATTCCTTCAGGATTCCCTTAAATATCAAACTCCACTGGGTCAAGTGGGGATTTGTTCCCCCCAAATCCATGTGTTAGGCTGAATCTGTTGCTTTGAACAGTACGGGGAGAGGGGTCTTTAGGGAGGTGTTTGGGTGTTAGGCAGCGTCCTCACAAATGAATTCATGGCATCAAAGGACTTGAGGGCATGTGGTCCTTTTTGCTCTTGGGCTTCCTGCCGTGTAAGGACTCAGCAAGACGACAGAAGCCACCACCTTGATCTTGGACTTTTCAGCCTCCAGAACTGTGATTAAAGTTTTGTTCTTTATAAATCACTTGGTCTCAAGTATTTTGTTATAGCAGCACAAATAGACTAAGATGTGGTCAGTTGAGGCATGGAATCAGATAATGTGTGGGTGATCCTCCTGGATTGGAGCCCAGGACAACCAGTGGCCTAGCAGTACAAGGAAGCACCTCCCCTAGGATATGTGCCACCTAGGTTTAGGATAGGAACCAGGCAAATAATGGGTGCTGGGAGTCACTCTGGTCTGCAACAGGGCATTGCTAGGCCCCACAGGGCCTGCTCCATCATCCTGAGAACCTCCCTCTCCACAGCTCTCTGGAGATAAAATTGAAACATGGCTACCATGTTTTGAAGACCTCCTGAGCCTCAGCTTTCCATGGACTGTCTCTTCGTCCTCACAACAATTCCACAAGGAGATCCATTTTTCAGACAAGGAATGAAGCTTCTAGAAATCAAACGACTTGGCCTCGTCTCACAGCTGGCATGGAGCAGAGATGATACTGAACACAGGTTGGTCCCTCTAAATCCTGGGCCCTTCCCCTCCATGGTGCTGCCTCCTATCCCCGCCCAGAAACGGAGGTCGACTGGCAGTGATGACCGTGATTCCAAGAGACAGCGCCCGGGCTGGTTTCCCCCAGCAAGCCCCGCTGTGGGACTGCGTCCGACTCTTCCTGCTGCACCCAGGCTAAGAGAGTCCATTAAGCAATCAGAGCAGAAAAACAGCACTTGGTCCTTGTCCTAGTTCTCTATTGCTGGGTAACGAACCTCCCCAAAATGAAGAGCCTTAAACAACCACCGTTTCACATGGCTCTGGGCTCTGCAGGGTATCTTTGCTGGCCTCGCTGCTGGTCACCCATATGGCCACATTCACCCAGGGGCTGATTCTGCCAGAAAGAAGCCAGAATGCAAGGCCTTTCCGGAACCTTCTCTCACAGGCCAGCCAGACTTCTTACCAGACCGCTCAGGGTTCCCAAGACTGTAAAACAGACTGGACCCCATTCCTACTTAAAAGGGGGCTATCTACTCCCTCCGGTTTTCTTCAGCTCTTCATCTAGGAGTTTAGTGGAGAAGCCGGCCTGGGACACCTGCACCCTCAGTGTGGCCACCACAGGCTTCTTAAGGAGGACTGCCTGCTGCCACGTTCTGCTGCTGAGTAAAGCCAGTCACAGGTGCAGCCCAGATTCACACAGGGTGTGGGAGAGCCACCATGTAAGGGACTCCCGGTCCCATCGTGGTCTTGCCTTCTCTGCTGGAGATGGAGCTCTGAGCTCAGTGGCTGGGTGTCTTGTCATTCCATCTCTCTAACATACCTATGGCCTGTCTCCAGGTGACCCAAACCTTGACCACTAGAGCTTCCCCCCGCCCTTCAACCCACCAACTCAGAGTAACGTGCACGTGTGCCCTTGGTTACAGATGGCACCCTGAGTTGGCTTCTGTGATCCTCAGAGCAGCCCCGTGAGCTTACAGCCACCTTCTCCTTTCTGAAGACGTGGAAGCTGAGGCACAGAGCGGTTGAGATATTTGCCAGGGAGTCTGACTTCCTAATTTTCACCCTTGGACACTAAGCTTCCAGCCTCTTGCCGGAGCAAGATGGAAACCCTGCAGAAGAAGGGAGGAAGAAAGGACAAGGCCTGGATTATGCTGGGGACATGAACAACATGAAGGACACCAGAATCACGTCTGAGGAACAGGGGAGTTGCAGCAGCTGCAAACCTGCAAACCCAGAAGGCAGCAGAACAAACCCAGGGCTGCCTCGCTGAAATCTAGGGGGCACCCTAACACAGAGACCAGAAGGCCCCACAGCTGAACAAATGCAGATCCTCCTCCCACCCCTGACCACAGATCACAGCCAGGGGTGGGACTGCAGCAGCGTCCTGCGCGTCCCCTGCTCCACGTGGACATGCACAAACAGGTGTGTTCACTGTGACATTTTGGGGGGCTGACCTCAGTGGCAGTCCCAGCACAGCTTTCCCTTCCACTCACAGGCGTAATCCGTCTGATTCCCCTTCCCTGCCTCCCAGTGCCATGTCAGGGGGTTGCACCCAGGTCACACTTACTTTCAGTTATTAGAAATGTCCCACATACTTATTTAAAAGTAGGTTAAAACTTGGAACTAATCCAATTCCAAGGGTCTCCCCTCCTCCCGGCTCCAGGCAGGATGGCCCTACGGCCCCTGGCAACGGGTGGGGGCATGGCCTGCTCTCCTGCCTCCTTTTCCCTCCTCCACCCGGCCCTGAAGAGCTCTCCTGGGACGGGGAGGAAGGAGAGCTCTGTGGAAAGGCCTCTTCTTGGCTTCTGCTGTCACCGGCTCTCAGAGCTGGCTCAGGTGCTGCCTGCCCAGCGGCCACAGCAGAAGGCCGCGGACTGACTCAAGCAACAGAAACGACTTTTCTCCCAGCTCTGGAGGCTTTTCGTCTGAGGGCAAGGTGTCAGCAGGGCTGACGTCATCTGAGGCCTCTCGCCCTGGCTTATAGGTGGCCACCTTCTTCCTGTCTCTTCATCTCCTCCTCCTTCTCCTTTTTTATTTCCCCAGTGCTGGGCATGGAACCCAGGGCCTCACCCAGGCTAGGCCAGCGCTCTACCACTGAGCCACACCCCCAGCCCTCCCTGTGTCCTCTGACCATCTCTTCTCTCTAGCCATCTGTGTCCCCATCTCCTCTTCCTACAAGAACACCAGTCACATGGGATTAGGACCCTCCCTTTAACTTAGTCACCTCTTTAATGACCCCATTCTGAGGCTTAGGACTTGGAAATATTAAATTGGGGGAAGTCACAATTCAGATCCTATCCCTGACTCTCACAGAAACCATGTGGAATTTCTGGAGGCACCCCCCACCCCCTACCCCCCAGACCCCTGCCTGGCACTGTCCCTGAAGCAGTGCACCGAGCCTGGGTTAGCCTAAGTGGCTCCTCAGCTCCAGCCTGGGTAGCCCATCCCTGGGATTCCTGATGCTGCAAGGCCCTAGAGCAGCCTCACCCCATAGCCTACCCTGGGCTCCCACCCCCAGCACACTCTGGAAGAGCAGCTGCCTCCCTGCTGACCTCCTCCTGTTTCTGACAGGGGCCTCACTAGCCCACCTCCGCCCTCAGAATCCACTTAGCTGCAGGTCTCTGCCATCCTGCTCACCCGGCCCACCACTAGGACACACTCATCAAGACCCAAGAACCCACTTTGGTCCTATGGCAGCATCAAGGCTTGGGATTCCGACACTCGGTGATGACCTAGCCAGGGTGGAACATTCTGGGCTCGGTAGGGATGCACACACCCACTTTCTGTGACTGGCTCTCACATGCCCCTCCATCTCCAGGGAGGCCCAAGCTTCTCTAATTCCACAGGGAGGAAATACTTCTCCCTCGAATGAATCCCTGGCCTGCCTTTTTAGAGGTGGGAGGTAGATGATGGGTTAAAGGTGAAGGAGAGACTAGCTAGCTGTTAGGGAACCTGGCAGGAAGAATCTAGACTCTCAAGGAGTATGCAAATTTATCTCTCTTCTTCTTCATTTGGGAGACACTACTGAGAGCTCGAGGCCACGTTTTTTTTACATGTGTGCATACTTCCTAACATCATCCAGAGTAGCACACCATATACGTTGTTCTCAATTTTTTTCTTTAACTATATATTGGAGATTATTTCAGCTTACTACATAGAGCTGCCTCAGTCTTCTACTTTTTTTTTTAGAGAGAGAGAGAGAGAGAATTTTAATATTTATTTTTTTTAGTTTTCGGCGGACACAACATCTTTGTTGGTATGTGGTGCTGAGGATCAAACCCAGGCAGCATGCCTGCCAGGCGAGCGCGCTACCGCCTGAGCCACATCCCCAGCCCTGCTTCAGTCTTCTTAATGTCCTCCCTGGAGTTCATTCAACCCAATCCCCTATTGGTTGGCTGGTTGCTTCCAAACTTTTGCCATTATAGACAATACTGCAACAAATATCCCTATAGTTACATGTTTTTTTCTATGTGTTTATCAGTTGGGTGAATTCCTAGAAGTAGAATTTCTTTGACGAAGTGTATGTGCATTTGTTATTTGATAGGTGCTGACCAATTGTTCCTCCCAGAGGTTGACCCAATTTGCATTCCCATCAGTAATGCCTGAGCCCATCTATTTTCCCAACACAACAACAAAGCATTATCAAATTTTGCCAAACTGATGGGCAAAAGAAACTCTTATTGTATTTCCAATTTGTATTGAGTTAGAGTGAGTAGCTTTCCTCTTGATTGAGGACAGTGTGTATTCTTTCTACTAAACGTTACAGCCAGGTAAATTAGCATGGTGATTAGGACTGCAATCTGGAGCTGCTGGAACACTAGGTTTGAGTCTCAGCCTCGCTGCTCATTGGCTGTGTGGCCTTAGGCAGGTTGTTTGCCCCTTCTGTGCCTGGCTTCCCATGGGCAGTAGCAGTATGTACCCACAGAGTCCGAGTTGTGGTGAGAATTAAAGATGTCGGGGCATCTGGAAGGTTCCATAAGGCATGAAAATGTGCTGTGTGGTGCAGACATTGGTGTTGTCCAGTGTGTTCCCATTTCCAGGACAGCGCTGCAGTTCTTCTGTATGCATCAGAAGAATTAGTCTTCTAATCATGACGGCAGCTATGCGTACATTCCATAGAAGGGTCTATTCACTCACAGGCTAGTCCCACATACATATTTCTTACACTATCAGTGACTTTGTTTTTAGCAGTGTAGACATTTTTAATGCTGTTAAAAAATATATAACATGAAATTTACTATTTAAGCCATTTTTAGGTGTACAGTTCCATGAGATTCACGACCATAGACAGTTTATTTACATCATTTTAAAAGATCTTCTCACCTTTTACTAGTGTTTTTATGGCTTCAGTTTTTACTTTTTTTTTTTTTTTTTTTTTTTTTTTTGAGACAAGGCCTCACTAAGTTGCTTAGGGCCTCCTCGTGAAGTTGCTGAGGCTGGCTTTGAACTTGCCATCCTTCTGTCTCAGTCTCCCATGCCCCTGGGATTACAGGCATGCGCCACCGCACCCGGTAGTTTTTCCATTTTGATATCCATGAGTTTGCATTTTACTTTAGGTTTCGATGTGATGAAGAGATCTGGTTTTCTCTCCAGGTGCCAACCAGAAGCCTCAACACCATTTGTTGAATGGTGAGGTTCCCAGAGTCTACCACAGATGATAAACTCAATTCCTGCTTATAAACTCAATTCCTGCATATATTTGAGTCTTTTTAAATCTGTTCCATAGTGGTGTCTATTCACTCACAGGCTAGTCCCACATTTTAATAATCAGGTAGCTTTAAACTTATTTAAATACCTGGCAAAGTTAGTCCCTTACTACTCTTTCCAGAAGTCTCTGGTTGCTTTTCCAGGGAAACTGGAGCCCGCCCGTCCTCAGGGTTGGAGCACACCTCTGGGCCAGGTGTCAGGCCCAAGAACCCCAACCACAACTCCTGAGTCCACTGAGCCCATCCAAGGCACCAGGTCAGATGTGGCTTCTGTCCAAATGTCCACACTAGACAGGCACACTTTCTTTGTTTTTATATTTTTCCCCCTTAGTGTTAAAATAACCCCCCCCCCCCACACACACACAAAAATAGAATTTAAATGACCGTAATTGCCTGACCCAGAAATAAATGACATTTTTGTACATTTTCTTCCAGTTTATTTTTCTAAAAGTATTTATGTTTGTCCTTTCAAAAACCATATTCTTGGGCTGGGGTTACAGTTTAGTGGCAGAGTACTCACCTAGCATGTGGTAGCATGGGTTCCATCCTCAGCACAAGATAAAAATAAATGAATAAAATAAAGTTATTGTGTTCATCTACAACTAAAGGTATTTCTAGAACATATTTATCTTAAACTTCACTGAATATATGAACATACATTGTCTTAAAAAGAGATAATACAGGGCTGGCGTTGTGGCTCAGTGGTAGAGCGCTTGCCTCACATGTGTGAGGTCCTGGGTTCGATTCTCAATTCCACATGTGAAAATAAGTGAGTAAAATAAAGGCCCATCAACAACTAAAAAAACTATTTAAAAAAAAAAAAGGAGACCATACAGGGCTAGGAGTATGGCTCAGTGGTAGAGCTCTTGCCTCACAAATGGGAGGCACTGGGTTCCATCCTCAGCACCACATAAAAATAAAATAAAGGTATTTTGTCCATATACAACTAAAATCTATATTTTAAAAAAGAGATAATATAATTCAACCTTCAAAAAGGAAGGAAATTCTGACTCACTAAATGTGGATGAGACTTGAGAACATCATGCTAAGTGACTAAGTAAGTCAGACACAAAGACAAATACTGTACTGTTGGATTGATATGAAGAGGGCATGGAGAGTTATTTACTGGTCCTGCTATGACTTGGATCTGGAAGGTGCCTAAAGGCTCATATGTTGAAGATTTGGTCCACAATGTCAGGAGGTGGGCTCTGGGGAAGGGATTGAATTGGGTCATGAGGGCTCTGACCCCATCAGTGGATTAATTCATTTGATGGGTTTATAATCTAAGTAGACTTCTGCGGGGAGGTAGTAACTGTAGGCAGTCTCCCCAGACTTTTCTTTTTGTCTCTATCTCTACCTCTATCTCTCACTCTGCTCCATGGCTGCCATGAGCTGATAACTTTCCTTTGCCATGATGTTCTGCCTCACAAAAGAATGCTGAAGACGGTAAATTCATGTTGTATATTTTACCACCATTAAATTTATTGTTTTCATGTTGGAGATCAAACAGAGGGCCTTGTGCATCCAGGCTGTATCACTGAGCAACACCCCAGCCCCACAATAACAATCTTGAAAAATATTTTTTAGATTGAATTTGCTTTTCAGAAAAAAATAGATAGATTCTCAGGTATAGCTCAGTGGTAGGATGCTTACCTAGCATGCAGGAGGCCCTGGGTTCAATCCCCAGCACGACAAAGCAAACAAAAAAGAATACATTTTGTTCACAGCTATTAGTTGAACTATATATGCTTTCAGGACTTTTCCTATATATATAAACATACATTTATATGTATGAACAGATAAAAATTCACTGTTCTATTTTGTGTAGGTGTGATAACAATTTTAATCTTCTGGGGGGGCTGGGGGATTACCCAGGGCCTCCTGCATGCTAGGCAAGTGCCTTACCTTGAGCTGCACCCCCAGCCCAATCTTGGTTTTGATTGTGGTTTTCAGGAGCAGTTTGGCTGGGAGATAGTGCCTTATCAGCACACAGTACACAGGCCCAAGTCAGTGGCTCAGCATGAAACAATTTGCCATTGTTTTACTGCCCTTTCTCTTTCATCAGAAGTTTATAGCATTATCGCTTGATCTTATAAACAATGCTCCAGGAACATCCTTAGACATGTTTCCCCGAGGACATCAGCAAGTGACTGAGAAAAGAAGCCAAGAGCAGGAGTACTAGGTCAAAAGCTATGTACGTGTACAATCTCAGTGGGTTTGCCAAATGACCTTCCGCAATGGCTGCGCCAATTTATTCTTCAGGAGGAAGTGTTGGAGACTGCCCATACCATACGTACCTTTACACCTTTTCCTAAGTGTTGTGATTTTATTCAAATTTATTTTCATATGTAGGTATCATTACGCATCTATGTATATGAGTTTTTAATGAAAAATGGACTTTCCCTGCCCTAAGCTTTCTTCCCATCAAGATCTACTTCCCAGAGGCAGCGATTGGCAGCTCTTCTGGTTATTTTCTCTGGTATCCATCTCCATGTTAATGGCTACTATGCTCTACTGTTATTCAATTATCATTTGAGACATTATTCACTGACCTGGATAGCTGACTACCTCACATGTACACCCATGTCGAATAAAACTCATCGGAGGCCGTTACTTCAGATGGAGCTGCTGTACTTGGTCCAACTGGTTAAGCCAAAATGAAGTCACTCAGGGTGAAGTTCCACATCACCAGACTGAGTGGTTTCTATGACCTTCTGAGAATCGGGAGAGTGAACAGTCAAATCCCCCAACAAGCTAGTTTCAGTTGGCATAAAGGCGTTCTATCTGCTTCCACCTTTACAAGGAAACTAACTTTAAAACAACCAACCCGCTTCTTGTTCTCTAGTTTTGCTTCCGCAGCTTCTTTGTCTATAAACCAGGCTCCTCTGCTCCGCTCATTAGAACCCTTCTCCCTCTCCTTCTTCTCCTCCTCTGCGCCTGCTCTTCTTCCCCACCTTCCCCTTCCCACTCCACCTCCTCTTTCCCTCCCCGCTTCCTTCTCCTTTTTCCTCTTTATTTGTTCCCTCCTTCCGAGAAAGCATATTCTCTAGTAGGGTCCTCATAAAAACTACTTGGGAGCACACTTGGCCATTTTGTAATTCAATGAAAACCTCCCACGACTTAGAACACCCCCTTCTGAGTTACCCGAGTTGTTGTGCAGGGCTCTGTGCCTCTCACTGTCTTTGAGCTATATTACAACTATTATGGATAACTGACAGCAATGCAAATGATTCTTATCTATAGACACGCAAATAAACAATCCACATCTCTCTTCCCTCGTGCCAAAATAAAGCCAGTTTTATATCTAAATTTATTTCAAAATTCCTTTACTCCACATAAATCTGTACCTTTTTGACTTCCCAGTTAGACTGGTCATAACATCTTACTGTCACATCCTTGTGGGACCTAAATGTAATGACTGTTAATGTGATAGTGTTTCTAAAGTTAAGGATAACCTCATTACTAATGAATTAAATAAGATAGTTAACATATATTCATTGTATATCCATATGAGAGTAAAAATTTTACCATTTCTGAAAATTTTCCATTAACAGAAGAATATTTTTCTAGTCATTCCTACCATCTAAAATGCCTTCGCTGAATCTTCACACTTAAATAAATTGGCTGGGTATAAAATCATAAGTATAAAATCCAATGGTATTTTGATTCCTGCTCCTCTATGCACTAGTTTTCTGCCCTACCCCACAGTTTTTGGCCTTATTTTCCTTTATCTCATGTTTCATGAATGTCATGATGAAAAGCCTTTGTCAGAGTCTTTTTAGTCAGTTTGTTTGTTTGTTTGTTTGTTTTCTTTTTGTGGTGCTGGGGATTGAACCCAGGGCCTTGTGCATGATGCAAGGCAAGCACTCCGCCAACTGAGCTGCACCCCCGGCCCCGTTTTTTCATTCAGTTTGACAGGCACATTAGTAGACCTTTATTCAGACACACCTTCAGGTCTAGAAATATTTTTATATTATTTCTTTGATGGTTTTCTTTTTAATTGCCTCTTCTCCTTCTTCCTGGATTTCCTTAGATTTTCATGTCCAATGCCTACACTGAGCTTCTACTTCTCTCATCTTCTACACCCCCATTCTCACTGTTATTTCCCCTTTTTTAAATGAGGTTGAGTAGCTTTCAATATTTAATTGTTCACTTGTTTTCTGATTATACTTGTTCTGTTATCTAATTTTATATAAGAAACTGAATAAGAGCCGGGCACAATGGCACACACCTGTAATCCCAGCAGCTTTGGAGGCTGAGGAAGGAGGATCATGAGTTCAAAGTCAGCCTCAGCAACTTAGTGAGGCCCTAAGCAACTCAGCGAGACTCTCCATCTCTAAATAAAATCCAAAAAAGGGCTGGGGATGTGATTTAATGGTTAAGTGCCCCTGGGTTCAATCCCCAGTAACAAAAAATTTAAAAATAAATAAATAAAAAGAAGAAGAAAGAAAGAAATTGAATATAAATAAGTAACTCATCAGTATATCATGACATGTAAAAAAAATTCCATCTTTTTGTATATATGTCTGATCAACCTCATTAGCCACAGAAATCTCAATAATTTGCGTAAGGTTTGGCACATAATAGTTGCAAAAATATCTCTTGAATAAATTTTCAACTCATTGATCACTACTAAATCTTCTTTTTTGTTGGGTGGGCACTGGGGATTGAACTCAAGGGCACTCCACCACTGAGCCACATCTCTAGGCCTATTTTGTATTGTACTTAGAGACAGGGTCTCACTGTCTTAGCCCCTCGCTTTTGCTGAGGCTGGCTTTCAACTCTCTATCCTCCTGCCTCAGCCCTTCAAGCCACTGGGATTATAGGCATGTACCACCATCACTGGCTTTAAGTCTTAATCTAGTATATCCTGCAGTTTTAAATGGTAAGTGATCTTCTTTAATACTTTATTCTAAAAAAAAAAAAACTGAAATATTTGTTGAATATTTTCTATTTGTCCTGTTCTGAGCTCTGTGGGTGTATTCATTTATTTAATCCTCACGACAGTCGTGTGGATTAGGAACTGTTATTCTCTGCATTTCACAGAGATTTCATTCCAGAGACTGCACTGTTCAGTGCCTCTAGTTGGCCCAGCTCCCGTGCCACTTCTGACCCATCTGTAGTAGCTGTCCAGTACACAATGTTGAGAGGAATTCTGGAGCAGCCTCTAGGTTGGGGGGCGTCTTTCTTGATTGATTAACAACGTCTCTCACGGGTCCAGGAATGGAGAAGTGGGACTACATTTTTTTTTTTTAAACACTGCTTAGTCATTCCTTGAAGAAAAAAAAAAAATGATCTTTGGGGTTATACCCAGCTCCAGGGCTTTCAAAATTAGGGCATGTTGATATCCAAAGTGTTTAGAAGCGCCTTTGTTTCTTGGCTGTAGCAAAAGAATTCTTTAACTGCCTGTTTATAATTTATCTGAGAGCAGCCCTGGTAATTAAGCATCTGAGCACTCTTCCGATTCCCTCCTTTTCCTGTGGTGAGAACAGAAAGTCAGAAAAATAATCCCATTGCATCATGATATCAGTGGGCCACATAGAAAGCCCCATGATGTTGTTTTTCCAGTCGTTGGTTTCCTTCACAGCCAACACTTAGACCATTCCAATTCCCCTCCCAACAGATCATCAGAAATGACCAGGACTCTTTACTAACCTTTACTAACCCAGTTTTACGGCTTGGCTTCAGCCACAGGGCAGCTCAGCTTTTTTGTTTGTTTGTTTAATATTTGTTTTTAGTTGTAGTTGGACACAATACCTCTATTTTATTGATTTACTTTTATGTGGTGCTGAGGATCAAACCCAGGGCCTAGGGAGCACTCTACGGCTGAGCCCCAGGCGCAGCCCTGCAGCCCAGCTTTTAAAGGAATCTTCTCCTGTCCCCAGGACCCCCCTTAAACAGGACTGAACCCTGCTCTGAGAGACGCAAGGTGACTTGCTCTGTGCCCACCTCCCACAGCGCACTTTTATCTCACATTCAGAACCCATGTCTGTTTGCTTAGGTTAGTTATATAAGGTGTTCAGCACTCACCTTTCTATCCTTTAAAAAAATTTCTTTTTCTCAGTAAAAGACCCATAGATAGATTGAGAATTCCTTGCATGGTTTTCACCACCTGTCAGGTGGAGGCAGTAACCCAGTGAAGGAATCACAGTTCCCTGGTACCTCTGGTTGAGGAAGGAGGAGAAGCTGGCGGCTCCAGGGGGTCAGCCTGCAGAAGCTGGTGGGGCTGGGAAGGAGGCAGCGGAGATGGAGCCCTGGACACCAGGCTGGGCAGGGCTGTGGTCCTACACTCTCAGCTTCTTAAGAGAACCTCTGGGCCCTGGTGAGGCAGTCCACCCGGGCCTCGACAGAGTCAGATGTGGTCTACATTTGAAAGGAGCATCTTGCAGGGGGTGGGCTGCTCTGACCTTTGGAGGTTTCCTGGGCTCTTCCTCAGCTCGTCCCTAAATATCCCCCAGGAGACCAAAGAAGGCAGCCCTCTGGTGACCTTCCACCCAGGAAGCCGATGCTCCAGGTCAGCCAGGCCCCCACAGAACTTCTGAAGGAAGCCTGGAAACCCCACCCTAGGGACATCCAGTTAGGCCCTCTAGTTCAGAACCCTCCCCGTGAGGGTGCACAGTGTGCTGTACCCGGGAAGGAAGGGCGTCTGGTTTTCTATGGGCATTGCACTGGCCACGATGTTAGCTGGCCTGTGGGCACAGGAAGTGTTTTTCTGGCAGAGAGGGAGCTCCATGGTCTTTATTATATCCCCAGAAATTCCCCTCTGGCACATGCCCCACACACCTGAAGATGATGACATCCCTTTGCTGTGACCTTGGTACACAAAGAAAACCATGAGTATATGTGCCCAACTTGAAGTTAACCTCAAAGCCTGTCACTAGATGTTTTGTTTTTGTTTTTGTTTGCTGCTGTTTATTTTTATTTTTGTTACTGTGAAATCATACGTATCAGTCAGCTTTCTGACACTATGACAAAATACCTGAGAAACTCAACTTAAAAGGAGAAAAGAATTATTGACTCATGGTTTCACGGGGACGTATGGTGAGGCAGAACATCTAGGTGATGGAAGTGTGTGGCAGAGAAGGCTATCACAACGTGATAGAAAACAAGAGTTGGGGAGAAGGTCCTGGGGACAAAATATAGCCTTCAAAGTCATGCTCCCGGTGACCTATTTCTTCCAACTCTTAAAGCCTGTACCATCTCCTCACGGTGTAATAGACTGGCAAACAAGCTCTTAACACATGGCCTTTGGGGGACATTTCAGATCCAAACCATGCCCTTTATAATGTATATAAAACAAATATGAATAGCTTAAAGTGCAGTACTAAAGCCAACTCCCATGTATTTATAACCCAGATTTTGAAATATAACATTAGTGAAAGTTTAGGAGCTTGCATCAGGTTGCTAGGGCTGCCATAACAAAATATCCAAACTGGGGAGCTGAAAACAACAGCAATTTATTCTTTCATGGTTTTAGAGTCCAAGATCAAGGTATCAGCAGTGTTGTCCCCTGTGGGCAGTGAGGGAGGATCTGCTCCAGGCCTCTCTCCCGGCATGTGATGACTTGCTGGCCATCTTGGGGTCCTTGGTCGTAGAAGTGACCCAGTGTCCACCTCCGTCTTCACATGGTGCTGTCCCCATGTGTGTCTCTGGGTCCAAACTTCTGCTTTCGTAAGTGTATGAGTCTCGTTGGATTGGAGCCCATCCTCACTTCAACTTCATCGTCTGCAAAGTTCCTATTTTCAAATAAGATCACCTTCAGAAGTAGTAGGAGATAGGACTTCAACAACTTTGGCGGGGACACAGTTCAATCTTTTTTTTTTTAATATTTATTTTTTAGTATTTGGCGGACACAACACCTTGGTTGGTATGTGGTGCTGAGGATCCAACCCGGGCCGCACGTATGCCAGGCGAGCACGCTACCGCTTGAGCCACGTCCCCAGGCCCTCACAGTTCAATCTTGACACAGGAAAGATCCCACTGAAAGTACCTGTGAAGCAGGACTCAGGGTGCTGATGAGCCGGGAACCACTCCCAGACAGGAGGAGGTGGGTGTCCCTGGAGAGGGACAGTGAATGCGGAAACTCCAAAGTGGGCAAGTCTCGAGTTCTCCAGGGACAAGGCCAGTGCAGCTGGGTGGAAGGTGAAAGGGGAGGGGACGAGGAGATGAAATTAGAAAGGGACCAGGGGCCAGGTGGGGAAGGGCCTTGGAGGACTCACAGGCTTTGGAATAAGGACTCCTTAAAACCCACAAGATCCTCTGTTTCTGGAAGAGTCTCTTGTTCCCCTTCTGCCCTTCTGTGCTTGGTCCCAACCCTGGGCCTGGCAGGCACTCAGGGAACATGAGATGAGTGAAGGGGTACCCCGGGGTCAAAGGGCAGGTCAGAATAGTCCTCTTCTACCCTTTCTGAGCTGCCTCCTCGGTTGGTGCTTCCACTGGCCCGTCCCACGATGTCTGCGGTGGCCTGGCGGGTCTCCCTCCATGTGCCCCCGAGTCCGCAGGCCCCTCACTAGACCCACCCTCCTTCTCCCTCTGGCTGTCTCTGGAATCTGGGGTCCTCTGCTGCTGTGGCTTGAGAGGAGGTCTCACCTTCCTGGCCTCCCCTACCCCAAGAACAACCAACTTTCACAATAACAGAAACTGTTGACGAGAGACTGATATAGTAAGAGAAGCAGGATGCAAAGTGTCAATTCAATCTGTTCCCCATTTCCTAAAAAGTTCCATATGCCTCAGAACAACAGGAAGAAATACACAAAAACGTTAACAGTTTTGTCTCTGATGGTAGATGGTGGTGGTGACATTTTTGTAAATACATTTTGAGCTTTCTGTATTTTTCCCACTGCTGCAATAAAAAATCTCATTTTCAGAATGCCTTTGTGAACTGCTATGCTTAGCCTGAACACAATGAAATCACAGAAATCCCATTAGGTGAGAATCCAGGTGAGTTCAATGCTTGACATTTGAAAATTCCAGTTTTATTCACATTGCAAAAGGCCAAATCCACACTGCCTTGTAAAATTTCATTCAGGGCACCAATTTAGGATCCCAGTTATTTCATAAACCAAGACCCCCCACCTCCATCACAAAATTGCTTTTTTAGAAGCTTCTCACTCTGCCCCTGCTCCCGCCCATCAGAATTTCAGTTATAGCTTTTCACGATGAGGCACTATTATGGTTTGGATGTGAGGCATCCCCCAAAAGCTTCTGGATTAGTGCAGGAATGTTCAGAGGTGAAGTGATTAGATCATGTGAGCTGGAACTTAATTGGTCCATCCTAGTTCAAACGGACTGACTGGGGGGTAACTGTAGGCAGGTGAGCAAGGCTGAAGGCTGTGGGACACTGCGGTGTGCCCTGGGGATCATGTCTTGTCCCTCCTGGCTCCTCTTTCTACTCTCCAGCCACCATGAGGTGAGCAGTTTTCCCGACTCTGCCCTTTGTCCAAGATGTTCTCCCTCACCTTGGGCCCAGAGCAATGGACCAGCTGACCATGGACTCAACCTCTGAAACTATGAGCTCAAAATAAACTTTTCCTCCTCTAAGTTGTTCTGGTCAAGTATTTTGGTCACAGTGACAAAAAGCTAACTAATGCAGGGAACCAGGCTTATCATCCATTCTGAAGAGGTGATGTATGTGTGCGCACACGCGTGTGTGTGTGTGTGTGTGTGTGTGTACATTTTGCCCCTTCCCAGCTGTGTGATCTTGGGCAAATTATTTAGATAGCATAATGGCCCCCAAAGAGGTCCATGTTGAATCCCTGGAACCTGTCCATATGTGGTCCTACCTGGTCAAGTGATTAAGCCTACAAATGGAACTCTCCTAGATTATAGAAACTTCACCATCAGGAACCTAACAGGGAAATGAAAGTAACACGAACAGCTTTAAAGAGTGAAAAACATCCATGAGTGCTGGCTAAGGGAAAAAGAGATCACAAGGGGGTAGGGCAGGTGAAAAGAGTAGCGTAATTCTTGATCCCATCTGTACTTTTTGATGCTCTCCTGGGACTAGCAGTGAAACACAAAATCCTAAACAGCCTCATAGATGGCTCCTAACCCTGAGAGCAGGGGATGGGGATGAACCTGCATCTTGGCCAGAGGTCAAGGGGCATCCTCCAGGGTAGAACCCCCTAGACAGCCCGACACCTGCCTTCTTCCAGAACCCTGTGTTAGAGAGAGGAAGACACTAGGCCCACAATGAGGGATACTGCCCTGGTTAGGAACAGCTGACCCAGTTATCCACAATGCACAGGGTCTCCAGAGGGAGCACAGAACCCAAGGTTAGAATGTCTTCCTTGGCATGAATGCCCAGTACCCACAATAGTGCTTGGTGAAGAATCGTCAATGCATGTCAGCAGTAGAGCCAAAGCATGAGCAGAAACAGGATATTACATGGGTATAAAGACTCTCCCCCGAGGAGGCTTACTGACTCCAAAAGGGGTGTCCAGAATGTCAGACTGGGTAATTCTGGAGGCTGGGAAGTCCAAGGCTGAGGTTCTAGCCTCTGGTAATGGTCTTGTTGTGTTGTGACATGGGGTAGGACGGCACAGGTGAGAGGGAAAGAGCATGCAAACTCAGGTCTCTTTCCCTCCTTTTACAAAGCCACTAATATCACCATGGGGGCCCACCACCATGACCCCATCTAACCTTAACTATCTCCCAAAGGCCTCATCTCCAAATACCATTAACACATGAATCTGGGGGTTAAATTTCTAACACGTGATCTTTGAGGGAACTATTCAGACAACAGCAGGGGGAAATAGCAACTTTACAGTGGATAAATCCAGTAGACACCACCTTATCCAAGGGACCAAGGTGAGCAAAGTACAGAAAAGGGACAGGTCAAGGTCACGCGCCTCCTGATAGGACGCACTGAGGAGGCAACTACATGGCTTCTGTAGTGTTCTTGCCAAAAATATGTCACCCAAATTTAATCATTAAAAAATACCAAAAATCCCAGGTCGGGGAACATTCTACAAGCTAACTAACCAGTGACTTCTCAAATGTGCCAGGATCTGACCTACTCCAGATTGGAGGAAACTAAACAGAACTAAATGTGGTGTGGACTCCAGATTGACCCAAGACCCTAACAACCAACAGGCAAAATTCTAATAAACTCTGAGGATCAGTGAATAGTACTGTACCAATGTTAACTCCCTGGTTTTGACAACTGCACTATGCTTACAGATTATGTAGATAATATTGGAAGAGGCTGGGTAAAGAATAGATGGAAACTATGTACTATTTTTTTTTTTTAAAGAGAGAGTGAGAGAGGAGAGAGAGAGAGAGAGAGAATTTTTTTAATATTTATTTTTTAGTTCTCGGCAGACACAACATCTTTGTTGGTATGTGGTGCTGAGGATCGAACCCGGGCCGACCGCATGCCAGGCGAGCGCGCTACCACTTGAGCCACATCCCCAGCCCGAAACTATGTACTATTAATGTAACTTTTGTGTATGTCTGAAATTATTTTAAAATGAAAGTTAAACATTAAAAATAAGTAATCAAGTAGTGCCTGGCACTCATTGTAGGCTCTCAATAAATATTTGTCTAACTAATAAAAGAATCCCAGTTTTCCCCACTGATTGCACTTGAGTCCAGCCAAGCCCCGCCTCTTTTCCACCTTCCTGCACCCAGCACTCTACCTGGTCCCACCTAGGTGAGGTGGAAATGCTATCAAGGAAAACTGATGTATTAGTCCACATAGAACATCTGGATGGAACAGTTCAATCAAAATAATGGTAAGAAATAGAAAAAGAAATGGGAGTTGGGGTGTAGCTCAAGAGCAGAGTGCATGTTTAATATGCGTGAGGCCCTGGGCTTAATCCCCAGCACCAAAGAAAACAAACAAACAAACAAAGCTACTCGGCAACTCTTTAAAAACACTACAGCAAAAGTAAGTGAATGACTGAACAAAGCAGAACTTCCTAATAGACATTTCAAAAAATACCCTCTCCAAATGGAACACAACCCAATTAAGGGAGTCAGAGTCTCTGCAAGTGTCCTGCATTTTAGAACAATGTAGTATGGATTTAATTTAATGAAATAAAGACTCAAAAACAAAATGAAATAACAGAATGAGATGAAAAGGGAGGTTGTAGAACTAAGGAAACAAATTAAAAACCACAATGCTATGATTACAGATCTAATAAGTAAATTGGAAAAAAAATAAACTAATCATGGCTAAAAAAACAAATTAACTCATGGAGGAAATGTAGAAGATAAAGAGATTCAAATAATTAGAAAGGATGTGATGGACACATAAAAGTCAGAGTCTAAGTTAATTTGTGTTCTTCACATACACATATCAATAGAAACAACATAAAATTATGGATATAATATAGGAAAAAACTCTCTAATTTGAATAAAAGTTCAATGTGAATTTTAACGGGTAGAGTACATTTTAGGAAAAACTGTTTTAGTATCATTGATAGGGATGTAACTTGTTTAAGATTCTGAGCTTCAAAGATTTAAAGAAAAACAAAAAAGAATTGTTCAGACATATTAGTAGAAGGAAAAACTAAAAGCAGATCACTTTTAAGGGAGGAGAAAAATAAAATCAAGATAATCTCAGACTCCCCCCAGACTAGTATTCAATGCCAGAGGACAAAGGGTTCATCTAAAAATGTGGGAGGGGAAAAGTGAGATCTGAGAATATTATACCCAGCCAAACTGACATAAAATTCAATGGGTAGACACTCAAAAACATGAAATAATTACACGTAGCCTTTAGTTTCCATGGGCCCTTCCTTTAAAAAAAAAAAAAAAAAAGTGTTGGTGATGAAATCTAGCCAAGAGACAAATGGAAATACAGACCCCTAGAAGGGAGAAACCACATAGAGAAATAGATGGTGGGTATCAAATGCACTGAAACAGACTACTAGGACTAAAGGGAAAGTAATACAAGAAGAAAAAATTGGGGGCTGAGGGAGAAGTCCCACGTATGCTGGACACCCCTCCTGGAGTAAGCAATGGTCACTCTGCCCTGTCTTTGTACTTTACTATCTCCATCTCTAGCCAGGACTAAGGCATTCGTTAGTTTGACCTGTTTTTTTCAAAAAAAAATTTTTTAGTTATAGGTGGATACAATACCTTTATTTTATTTATTTATTTTTATGTGGAGCTGAGGATTGAACCCAGGGTCTCACACGTGCAAGGCAAGTGCTCCACCACTGAGCCCCAGCCCCAGCCCAGCTTGGCCTGTTTTTACCATTTCTGTGAAAGAAATCTTATTGTGTCTGATTTGCTTTTTTTTTTTTTTCCCACTCAAAATTATGGTTTTCTTGATACCAGTGGTGTTTGGGGATTGTCTCAGTCTGCCCAGACTGCTATAACAAAAAACCAGCACCCTGTGCGTCACACAACACTCACTTCTCCAGTTCTGGAGGTGGGAGGTCCAATATCGAGGTGTCGGTGAGGACCTGCGTCCTGTTCATGGACGGCTATCTCTTCACTCAGTCCTCACATGGCACAGCAGGGAGGGAACTCTCTGGGTCCCTTTGGTCAGGGCAGTGATCCCATTCAGGAAGGCTCCCCTCCCTCCCTCATCGACCCCAGAGTCCCTACTTCCTAACACCTTCACATTGACCGTTAAAATTTCAACACACGAAAAAAAAATTGTCAACATATGAATTTGGGGGAACACAGCATTCAGACCACAGCACAAACCCACATCTTTCAGAGTTCTACAAAGAGGAGTTGGAAAGCCCACTTCCATGATGCGGCAGTCATTGCTGAAAATCCCACTTCCCCCAGGCCTGAGGCTGGAGAGGAAGCGGGGTTCCCAACGCCCTCCTCATGCCTGCAGGTCTGCAGGGGCCTCCACAGGGCAGGTGGGTCAGGGCCCAGCTGCCACCACCCTGCAGAAGATCATCTCCTAGCTGCTGTGGGCAGGGGGATTTCACAGACCTACGGGAAAACATGGTTTGGCCTTGGGAACTCGCTTGGGAACGTAATGGATTGACACCTGCACAGTCTTCACAGCGACCACTGTCAGTGGCAGAGCATTGCCTAGCACGAAGGAGGCCCTGGGTCCCATCCCCAGCACCACAACAACCCACACACCCCACAACACACCAGGAGCTCTCCAAAACAAGATTCTGGAAGATACCAGTCTCTACGTCTCTAAGTCTTTGCTAGAAATGCAGAATCTCCTGCCCCACCCAAGATCAAATTGAAAAAAAAAAAATTATACACACACACACACACACACACATACACACACACACACACACACACACACACACACACAGTACTAGAGATTGAACCCCAGGGTGCTCTACCCAGGAGATACATCTCTAGCCTCCTTATATATTTTATTTTGAGTCAGGGTCTTGCTAAGTGACCTAGACTATCCTTAGACTTGCGATGCTCCTGCTTTAGCCTCAGGAGTAGCTAGGCCTGCAACACCTCACTGGCAGAACTTTGCATTTTAATAAGATTCCTAGATGACTCAAGGTTGGGGAACACAGGCCTTCATGCTTCACTGTGTGTGTTAGTTTTACTGAAGTCCAACACAGACACAGAAAAATGTTGTCAGAAGGGTATCATCTGGTGAATTATACCAAGGGAATCCACAGGGATATCCAGCCCCCAGATTGAGAACAGAATAGAGACCCAACACTTTAAAAACCCCCTTTCTTGTATAAGCATTCTGGCACCAAAGGTAACCGATATCCCAGCCTCTAACAGCATAAGTTAATTGGGTCCTCGTTTCCTCATAGAGTTGGAATCATGGTGCAAGGATTCTTTTGTGTTTGTGACATTCTAAATCCCTCATTTGAAAACCCAACTTCCCCCTGTGTACTTAAACACAGTGTGTCTGATCTCTCTCCACTTTCCTGTGTCTTCTTTCTCCAGAGAGTTAATGCAAAAGAAAGCCCACTTATTCAGATAAATATTTAATGAGCACCTAGACTGTGCCAGGATTGTTAGGGGCTGAACCTATGACAGTACTGCCAACCTGGGAGTTGTGTTTCAGGGAGGCATCCTGCCCAGTAGTTTTCAGGGCTGTGGAAGATTCACGTTGGCATGTGAGTTCAACCTTTGAGAGGAATTTATTACCTGCCCTAAAAATACCCCAAACTGTAGTTTACGCAGCCAGCGAGGAGCAGCAAGGCCTCCATTAGGTCTTTTGAACACATCATAAAGTCTGAGTCCAAGAAGTTTCTGGCTCAGTTATTTCTGCTTTTCTTTAAACGTTATTTGGTTTAATGTCTAAAATTGAGGTTCTCCCAGCCAATGGTTCTAACTGTCGCCAAAGGCCCTTGCCACTTGTTTCTCTCAAGGCTTCCAGAAATAAATTATGCATGTTTACCTGGCACCGGGTTTCACGTGGATGCCGGGCACTGCGATCGTCTGGGTAGTTCACCACCAGCGGCTGCTACGAGATCAGTGGTCAGTTCCCTTCTTTCTGGGCCTCATTTTTCTGATTTCTAACTAGAAGGAAATAAACTGCATCAGAGAATTTAACCTGGAATCCAAGATCCACCAGGGACCCCGTACATCCCCGGAAATTATATGGAAGGTTGTATGTTTGTTTTTGAGGGAAAAGGAGTCCAGAGTATCACGATGCCCTCAAATTAAACACCGTCGTGTTCGAAGATCCCAAGAACATTTTCAGCACTAATATTCTGCATCATATGGTTACTGGAGACCTTCATTTTTGGCTGAAGGTGGCTCCAGCTGAACTTTAAAAAGAAAAGATGATTTGCCTCATGCATTCCTCTGTCCTATCAGAAAGAATACGGTGAAACTGTAGTGCCTCCTCGTACTAGCCTCTCACTCTGACTCTGTGGATAAGGGTCGTTTCATCTAAATAGTGTGGCCCTGGATCAAGTCCCTCAGTTTCAGTGACCTCAACGTGAGTCCTATTGTATTTGTCCGGCCTGTTTCCTAAATGCCGTAGCTATTGTAACCCTCCAAACTTATTTGCAAGTCTGGTTCTCATAACCAAGTGGATGGAGACATGCCAATATGCTCTGATCCTTCAACAGTCCAATATCCTCTATCTAGAGAAATGACCCTGGATAGTGAAATGCCTCATATTTGTCGAATGGGATGTGGGTGCTCACCTGTCACCTGAGAAAAAATAGTGAGCAGGGTCCTTCCTCCCTCTCTGAAGCCAGTGCTCATTCATTCCCACACAATAATATTAGGTTACACATTCCCTCTGTGTGGCTGGTTCCCCTGGCAGTGCCCTAGCAACAACTTGAGCCAAAAGTTTTCATTACAAACTGCTTGGATAGTATAAAGGAACCAGGTTATACTCCTCCAGAGAGCGAGGCATGTGGCTTCACCACAGATGAAAGAGGTGGTTTCAGAACTCATCCACTTTCTAAATGGAAACTTCTTTGTTTTTAGTTATTAAGAAATAGAGCTCTGGGGCTGGGGACACAGTTCAGTTGGTAGAGTACTTGCCTTGCAGGCACAAGGCCCTGGGTTCCATCCCCGGCACCAACACACACATAGAAAAAAAATAGAGCTCTGGGGTCAAACCTTGCCACTCTAAGTGTGGTCTCCAGACCAGCAGCAATTGGGGCTTGTTAGAAATCCAAACTTCTCAGCGCCACTCCAGACCCACTAGACCAGAGTCTGCATTTTAATATTTGAAATCTCCCAGCTATTCCTAATTGGGGGCACTGAGAAGTTTGAGAAGTACTCCCGCAGCAGCACCCCATCCTCACCAGCAGCCAGTGGCTGAACGTCTGTGACTGTCCAGCAATATGGATTAATAAACATGAGCCTTTTGCCTATAAACCTGCACGACAAGCCTGAAGCACCTGCAACCCCCCTTCCGGTCTTCTCCACGGTCACAGGCTGCCTACTATATTTACCTGTTTGATCACCTTCACACATGACTCACTTAACTTTGATTACAGTCATAAGGATGTTCTGGTCCCTAGTGACCAAAAAGAGGAATGGTGGTCCCAGGAGCTCCTCCTGCCTAGAGATGTCCCAGGCATCTTAGTTTGTATAAAATGCTCTGTTTGTACAATGACAAAATCACCTAAGGACACGCTTTTCAGACCTTGTCCTGCCATCAAGCAACACGTGACTCCACTTTCACAAAGGAAGCTTGTGTCTCGAGAGTGCACTTTGGCAGCACATTTACTAAAACTGGAACAACACAGAGAAGATTAGCATGGTCCCTGTGCGGGGATGACACGCAGATTCGTGAAGTGTTCCATATTTGGGGAAGTACTGGGGACTGAATTAGAACAAATTATGTTCTATGCTTTTATAATTTTGTCAAAATGAATCCTAATGTTATGTATAACTAAAAGAAATTATATATATATTCACATAAAATAAATACCAAAAAAAGCTTGTGTTTTGGGTTTTATGTGCTTGTTCTATTTTTTCTAATCACATTAAAATAGAGTCATGGCTGTTAACATCTTGCTACTGTAAGGGTCCGGCGAACGTCGGAGGAAGAGACCACCAAGAGACTGGCTCATGCAATCAGCAAAAGGGGATTTATTGAGAATCCAGCATGCTGGGGCTCTGTGCTCACTCAAGAAGGGAGAGCAGCCCAGAGCCCAGAGCAGAGGTTAAGCAGTGCTTAAGTACACTTTTGCGGGAGGGCGGGGGCTTTGCATACATCAGAACAAATCATCATGAGGCAGGGGAAAATTGAACAACAACTCTCATACGTGATTAGCACATTCATTGGCAGGAACAGGTCGGGCGGGGGTGATTGGTTACTCCTAAAGAGGGGATACATTTAAACTGATTGGTTTGGGCCCTGAATGCCTACGTGCCAAACTGCACAGGGTCCTAGGTTATTAAACAACTAAGTGGTCAGTACCGGGCATTGTCTTAACTGCCTCAGGAATTTCAGGTTCTGTGTGCAGTTCAGAAACTTTACAATACCTAGTCCTTTACTTTTTAACTCAGGCTTTGCAGCTTAGAAACTTTACCCTTTCACTACATGTCATTGTGATCCCTTCAGACCCTCCTTGTGGTGGATACCCACAGAGGACAAGCAAAAGTTCATTTGAGCCTCCAAGATGGGTGGGTTTCCAAACTCCTCTCTGGAGTGGCATCTATGACCATCTGAGCGGCTGGGCTCAGAGCATGACCTCAAATAAGCAAGGAGCCCTCACCCAGGTGTGGCCTAACAGAAGGAGCCAGTGAATGTCTGATCCCTGCAAGTTTCCTTCACTACTTCCCTTTGCTTGGGTCTACTCTGAATACTTAGTTAATCTTTTTTTTTTTTAAAGTTTGAGTTTTAATGGATGTTTCAATAGGAAAGGACAACTTTGTTGACCATCTCAATGTGTTAGAGGAAATAGCCGTGTCAGAGAATGTACTATAGATTCTGGCAATTAATAATCATCATATTATATTCCATTTTAAACTGCTCTTAAACAATAGATTGTAAGCTCAAGTGTTTTAGGTTGACTGTTTTTTTGGTGGTACTGGGGACTGAAGCCAGGGCCTTACTGAAGCCAGATTTAAAGTTAGGTCGTCAGTGTAGTTAGGTAAATCGGGTCTAATACCATATGGAGTGAAATCTAAAATGGAGGCCATGCTGATAGTGATTCCAGAAAGGCCCTAGGCCAAAGTCCGCCCCAAAGAAATGTCAATGGAACCCAGGAAACAGCCCCCAACAATTTGGAGATAGCCCATCCCAGAGAAGTGATAATGAAGTTCTTCCTGCCCAGATTACTTGTTTGGCCCACCTGTGTCCCAACCCTTCCCCCTTACATTCCATCACCAAAACTATAAAAAGGGGAAACAACCGCACTTCCACGGATTCCACCTCTTGGGTCCCCTTATTCCTCCGGGAGAAGTCTTTCCTGCTGTCCTTTAATAAACTTCTACTTTCCACTCTGCCCTGGCCTCGGCGTGCTTCTCTGGTGTTATTCTTCAACATTGGGGAAGCAAGGACTCGTCACCGGTCAACAGCGGTAACATTACTACTACTGAGGTATATCCCCAGCCTTTTTGAATTTTGAGACAAGGTCCCCCTAAGTTGCTGGAGCTGACCTCAAATACTTAGTTAATTTGTAAAAATTTTTCTCCTCTCTATCCTTCAAGAAAAGGAAGCTGCAAAACAAGCCCCACTTTTCACACAGTGAGCATATAATGAGCTACTCTGTAGAAGAAACACGGAGAGACCCAAAATTCCAAGAGAAATCAGAAAATAGTCCAGGGCTTAGAAACAAACACCGGATGAGATGGTAACAGTTATTGAAATGTGTGCGTTCCATGGACTGGGGATGTGGCTCAAGCGGTAGCGCACTTGCCTGGCATGCGTGCGGCCCAGGTTCCATCCTCAGCACCACATACCAACAAAGGTGTTGTGTCCGCCGAGAACTAAAAAATAAATATTAAAAAAAAATCTCTCTCTCTTTAAAAAAGAAAGAAAAACAAAAGAAATGTGTGCGTTCCCAGCATTTTCCGGGACTTGTCCCAGGTCTGAAGGCAGCAGCATCTTTCCATTTCCACTAGGAACACGGCATACAAGGACACACTCAAATAGATCACTGCAGGAGCTAAAAGAACAACTTTGATTGTCGAAGAGATCAGACTCCAATGAGATGGTAAAACCTTTTTTTAACAAATAGATTTTTAAAAAAAATCCGCCTGCCTCTATTGTGGTTTGGGGACGGATCTGGCTGGATGTCCCTTTTAACCCATTTATAAATGCTCCAAGGACCATCTTTTCTAGTAGTACAATCAATTCTGTTGCATTCAAGATCACCTGTGGATCATCACTGGTCTTCTGCTTTCCTTTTTCTGTGCTTTCAAGAAAAAGGGTCCTCTCCCCACAACTCTTGGTAAACAGTCCTGCAAACTGTACATGGGAGGAGGGAGAGCGCACACTGTGAGGCTGCTCCATAGGGTGCTTCCCGAAACACCGCAGAACCCACTAAAAGAATCAAGCCGTAATCCACCTGGGGTGGAAAGCAGGGCCGGGGATGCGGGCATACTAAGGGGCTAGAACAGCACCCAGCCATTAGAATCCAGGTGATATACGGAACCTCTCCAAATACTATCCTTGGCCTTGTTTAGACTCTGCTGTTTTTTTTTTTTTTTGGTACTAGGGATTGAACTCGGGAGCACTCGATCACTGAGCCACATCCCAGCCTTATTTTCTATTTTATTTAGAGACAGGGTCTCACTGAGTTGCTTAGCACCTCGCTTTTGCTGATGCTGGCTTTGAACCTGCAATTCTCCCGTGTCCGCCTCCCCAGCCTCTGAGATTAGAGGCACGAGCCACTGTGCCTGGCTTGCTGTTCTCTTAACCTCCACTTCTAAATAAGGACCAGTGGTGACCAAGGATCACAATTTCATCTAGTGCCCATAAATCTTTCCAAGCTCTGGTCAGGTTCAAATCTAGACCAGCATCCAAGGTCTGTCTGGCCAGTCCCAATCCCCATCCTCCACTCCCTCCACCTGGGTCTCACCAGCCTCCTCCCTGCCCTCTGCAAAGCCTGCTCACATCTTTTCCACCTTCCTGAGAGCAATGAGGTGAAAGCAAATGGACTGAAAATTACTCCATTGGATTGGAGCTAAAACACAGGTTGGAGGTAAGTATGGAGCAGGTACAGGTGAGTGAGCTCACAGCCTTGCCTCTGATTTCTGCTTCCTCCTGTATCCACTGAAGATCAGTCAAGGGTAAATGCCCCACGCAGTTAGTAGAATATTCATGAAATTCTTCAAGTGATCATCTGAAAATACATTGCAATTATCAGACATCTGGTTTACTAGGATAATTGTGTGTGCGGGGGGGGGGGGGGTGAGTACCATTTAATAAAGAAGTCAGATTTTATTGCTTTTGGTCAAAGGCCAGAGTAAGATTGAAGAGCAAAGAATTGCACAATGTAATCTTAAATTGGAGTCAGAGTAAATAACATTTCAGGGAACATTTCAAAGAAGAAATTATTTCTGGGTCAATTTAACTGTAGAGTCTAAAATAACTTCAGCAGCCCACTCCAAAGATATATTCTAAGAGTATGGTGAAGTCTGCATCAAAGAGTAAGAAACTCACCTTTTCTGAAACAAGTCTTCAGTGAATCCACAGTAGAAGTATGCCTCCAAACTCCCTGGTGCCAAGAGTTGTTGGGCTGTAAGAGTCTGGAAGTGTCACTCATCAGCCAAGGCTGCAATCTGGGAATGGACTCAGAAAAGCCTGTTTCTGTTTGGGAAAGATAAAGGTGGCCGGTGAATGATGTGTTCCAGTGGCTACAAGTGCTGTGTCCCCACAGCCTGCCTGCCAGACAGCGGAAGGTTCTGCTATTCCGATTAACAGTGCTAAGAAACTGTCTCTGGGTCTGTTTATTCTGCTGAGACCTTTTGTGGGTTGAATTATGTCCCCTCAAAAAGACATATTGACATCCTAACCAGCACTACCTACAAATGCAAACTTATTGGGAAATATAGGGTCTTTGCAGATATAATCAAGTTAAGACAAGGTCATACTCAGGGAACTTCTAATCCAATATGACTGGGGACCTTATAAAGAGAAAATAGACACAGACACACAGAGGGAAAACAAGAGGAAGGAGAGGGCACCAGTGGTGGCAGATGAGAGAGGAGGGGCGCCTACAAACCAAGCATTGCCCAGGGCCTTGGCAAAGCCAGGAGCTGGGAGGAGCGGGAAGGATCCTCCCCAGAGCTTCCAGGGAGAGGCCAGCCCGATCTCAAGCATCTATCTTCCAGAACCATGTGAGAATCTATTTCTGTTGTTTGATGGCCCCCAGTTTCTAGTACCTTATCATGTAGCCCTAGCAAAGTAATACCTGCACAAAGAGCTTTGGCTTCTCCTTCAGGCAAGTCACCGATCCTCAAGATCCACGTGCCGAGGGACAGTGTACAACCCCAGCGCCCCTGAGCTCCCCAAGCAAATGCAGACGGGTGCTGTGACGAGTGAACTACAGATGCAGTAGCTTGCTTGCATGCTCTCTCAAAACTCTTTTTATGGAAAATTTTTAATGCACACAAATACGGAGCGGGGTGGGCAATGAATGGCACATGCCCACCTGTCGACTTCAACCATGATCAACGTTTTCCTCTTCTGGCTTTGTCTGTCTCCAACCTGTGTTTATTTTGCATGGGGGATGTGTGCAGGATTTTGAAGCAAACTCAGCCCAAACTCAGTTACCAAGGATTGAACATCAAGCAAATATCCCCAGCCCTTTTTTTGTTTTTATTTTATTGGAGTTCACTGTGTGAGACTCACTAACCCAGGCTGGCCTTGAACTTGTAATTCTCCTGCCTCAGCCTCCCAAGTCATTGGGAGTAGGTAGGTACCTACCACTATACCCAGTTCACTGTGAAAAAGTGCTGGAAAAAAATTATAATAATAACCAACTTGGAGGAAAAAAGGTATTTTGCTCATGGTTTCAGGCTGTGGTCGGCTGGCTCCAAGGCACAAACATCAGGATGAAAGTTTCGATAGAGAAAAGTTGCTCACCTCATGGCAGCCAGCAAGCAGAGAACAGAAGGGGCCAGGGACAAGATACAGTCCCCAAGGTCATGACCCTAAGTTTTAGACCCTCTCCCCTCAACTATGTACCACCTCCTACCATTTCCACAGCCTTCCAATAGTCCATTCCACTATGACTCCGTCAGTGGATTAACCTATTGATGAGATTATAGTCCTTAAAATCCAATCTCTTCCCAAAAGGTCCATGTCTGAACATTGCTTGAAAGGGCACTAAGACTTCAACACATGAGCCTTTGGAGGACATTCCAGATCCAAATGATAACATAGTCCAAATTCTCCATAAATCCACCACTTGTTATTCTCCATCTTTTTTATTATGGCCATCCTAGTGGAAGTGAAATGATATCTCATTGCAATTTTGGTTTTCATTTCCCTAATGACTAACTATATTCACCTTAGGAAAAATGTTCCCATCCCTGGTTTTTAATTGTTGAGTTGTAAGAGCTCTTTATATATTCTGGATACAAGTCCCTTATCTGGTATGATTTGCAAAGATATCCTCCTATCTGTGAGCTGTCTTTACTTTTTGGATAGTGTCCTTTGAAACACAGAAGTTTTCAACTTGATAAAATCTGATTTAGCTATTCTTTCTTCTGTTGTTTGTATTTTTGCTGTGCATCTAAGAAGTCATTGCTTAACTCAACATTACAAAGGCTTAGTTCCATGTTTTTCCTAGGATTTTTTAGTGTTAGTTCTTATAATTAGGTGTATGATCCATTTTCAGTCACACACACACACAGAGTAATAAGTTAGGGGTCCAAAATCATTCTTTTGTATGTACATATAGACATTACATTTAAGTCACTTTCTTATTAATTTGTTCTATGATATTATACCTGTTTCCCATAAATCATCTTTTAGATAACTACAGACATGAGTGGTAAGAAAGAAAACCCCAATGAAGAAAGATTTCAAATGAGGAAATGGTTAGCCACTCCCTCATTGCCTGTAATCTCTGACTCATTTACCCAATTTTAGTTTTCCTTCCTTTTCTTGTAATAGTCTACAATGTGGTCTAGCTCTTAGTTGGCTTAATCAGTCAGAACTTTATCAATTAATTCTGTCCTTAACCTCAACTATTCAACAAACAGGTTGGGCATAATGTGTCTGCCAGTCCTGTGTAGAGATGAAAAGACACCTGCTTCAGAGGATCACAGCCTAGGAGGAGAAAGGGGTGGCACACAACAGATCCCAACACCGGGGCTGGGGTTGTGGCTCAGAGGTAGAGCGCTTGCCTGGCACGCATGAGGCACTGGGTTCAATCCTCAGCACCACATAAAAAATAAAAGGTATTGTGTCCATCTATAACTAAAATACATAAATATTTTTTAAAAAGAAAGATTACAACACAGAGTGAGGCAGGAGGGAATAACTGTAGGAGGAGACCCCCCAAAGATCTCATGAAGAGGGGAGACCTAGGCAAAGGCTGAGAACTGGGACCAGGCAGGAAGCACCGAGGTCTGATGCCTACCAGGCCAGGTTCTTGAGGTAGAGACCAGACACCCCATCTAGAAAGAACAGTCCCACTCATCCCCAGCAGATGACACCCCTATAGAGAGATGGGTCCAAAAGTACCAGACTTCTAATTTTTCTCAAAAGTTGAAAAAAAATTCTAAGCTTTGGTACAATCCCTCATTTTGGAAAGTTAACTAATTTGAATTTTAAATAGTCTACAGTGGGTTTCTGAAACAGCTAAAGATAGAATTACCATATGACACAGCAAATCCAATCCTAGGTGTGTTCCCCCAAAGAACTGAAAGCAGGAACTCAGACAGATAGTTGTATGCCACTGGAGCATGATTCACAAGGTGAACAGGTGAAATAACTAACATTGTCCATTAACAGACAGAGGTGGGTATAATGGAATGTCCATCACCCATTCAGCTACAAGGTAGATGAACTTTGAACATATTAAGAGAAATATGGTATAAATGTTGTATGATTACACTTACATGAAATATGTTGAATGGTGAAGTTAATAGAGATAGAAAGTAGATCAGAAGTCATCACGGGGTGGGACAGGGAGCTGGAACCTTGAGGAGTTACTCTTTATGGTACAGAGTTTCTGTCTGGGGGATGAAGAAACTTGGAAATAGTGGTGATGGTTGCACAACATGTTAATGTAAGTAATACCACTGAACTGTATGTTTCATAATGGTTAAAATGGCAAATTTTATGTTCTATATATTTAACTACCAAAAAAGGAAAAAAAAAAAAAAAAAAACTCTAGAGTGGCTCAGCAAATATATTAGGGGTTGCCCTGGGCTAGCAGCTCAGAACCTTGAGCTCAGAGAGATTAACACCCCAAACCTAGTCTACACTGAGCTCCTTAATATGCAAGGGCAAGGACTCGGCAGAACACAGAGCCCATCACTGCACGATCGAGAAGGGCTGGGGAGGTGGAGAACATTTAAAAGATATATTCCTGATGCTCAAATAGATTAAAGGCTAGAAATAGACCTGGCAGGAGTTAAGAGAACGAAGTGATTTCTGGAGTTTCCAAAAATGTGCTTTGAGAGATGCAGGGAGAAGGTCGCTCATAGTTGTGCAGATTACTAGAAGGTTCCTGAAGGAGAAGGAAATGGCACTGCGCACTGAAGGACAGAGAAGAAATGGCAAGAGCCCCGGCCGGTGGGAAGAAGGACAGAGGGTACACCTGGGCATGGAGTCAGACTCAGGTGGCCTGGGACAGAATCCAGGCAGGGAGGTAGCTAACCAGGTAGGAGGGGACCAGGACAAGGTGACCATAACTGCCAAATTAAATTTGAGCAGAACAATGAGTTCTCAAAACTGTCCCCGAGAATGATCAGCAGGCATGGGGACATAAAACGGCTTGAGGAGAGGTGGGAGACCTGCCAGGAGATTGCTGCGGAGCTGGGGGCAGCCAGGAAGGTTGGCCCTGCGCAGTGGCCCATGTGGGTGCGAAGGGAGGGGACGGGGGGGGGGGGGGGGACCGGACTCTCTCTAGAGGAGTCCTGTCATGCGTAGAAGCCGAGGGCCGCGATGGGGACAAGGAAGTCAGCGCAGGCCAAGGGCCGTCGTGGTTGAGATGAAGAGAGGGGGATGCGGGTTGAGTTCCAGGGTGGGGGCATTTGTTGGGGACTTTATTTGTAGTTTTTGTCTGTTCTTGAAGTTAGGGGAGGTTGGAGGGGCAGAGGGCATGAGTGGGGAGTAGCAGAGACCGAGGTGAGCGAGAAAGCGCGAGGGGACGGAGCGCAGGTTCCAGGCTCGGGCCAGCGCACAGCAGCGCCCCCGGAGGGTGGGAGAGCAGAGCTTCAGAGCAGGGGGAGGAAGGGGCCTCCTCCTCGCCGCTAAGAAAATGAACCAAGTCATCCCTGGGAGTGGAGGGGCCCGGAGTGACTCTGATGGTGCCACATGGCAGGTCCACTGCAGAACGTGACTCTGGGAACTGATGGAACGCCAGGGCTGCAGCGCGCATGCGCAGGAAAAGCCGGCCGGGAAGCCTAGTGCTCAGGGGCGGCTTAGGGTGATGGTGGCCTTCCAGGCAGGCTCGCCCTTCGCGACATAGAGCCCAGGGTGAGGGCCTCGGAGTCCCAGGAGGCACAGCTTTTAGTCTATTTTCTTGTCTGGGTTCAAAGCCTTTTTCCCCCAAAAAATGTACTTTTTTTTTCATTGATAAATAATAACATATCTATTTATATACAGCATGATGTGAAGCTTTAATATATGTATAATTACGGAATGATTACACCAAGCTAATTAACAAACCCATCGCCTCAAGTACTTATTTTTTATGGAGAGAGTATGAAAATGTACTCTTACCGGTTTGGAAATTGTTGGTCATGGTTGAAGGAAGGCTCATCTGCCATGGTCAGCCTAGGGTTTTCTGGACTCTGCAGAGAAACGAGAGAAGACAGTCCCGGAGTGACCAGGAGAATGGGAGCTCTGGGATCTGCAGGTCTCGATGAGTGGGGGGTGGGATAGCAAGGCCAAAGGGAGGTGGTCCCCAGTGGGAACAGTGACAACCCCTTAGGCCCTACACAGTCAGAGGTGTAGCCCAGGGTTGGGTTGGGATAGACTCTCTATGTCTGGGGTCAGTCAGACCAAGTGCCCCGGCCATCGGTTAGTGATGCTGCCGCAGCAAAGAGAGGAGAGGGGAGACATGGCCACAGCCTGTCAGCCCGCGTGAAGAGTGGCCAGAGAGATTCTGGGCTGAAAAGTTTGGAGGAGGGACAGCCCCTTGTGCCTATTAAGACCAGTGAGCCCAGTTGCCCCTGTGGGTGACAGAAGTGTCCTGCAACTGGAGGCCTAGACAACTGGAGGGTGGGATGTTTGGATGGTCAGTAACCAGGATGTTCAAACCTTTGCAGGGCAGCCAAGAGGACTGAGACCAACGGTGCTGGACTCATGACCTGAGGAGAGCTGCCCAGAAGTCCACCCAGGGACAAGACCATTCCGGAACTGCCAGAGAAGAGGCTCATGAACAATCGAGCTCTTTCCAACCCTAACTCTTCAGTCCTCAGGGCGGGACCTAGGCCTTCTCTCTGTGTCTTCAGACCTAGTGAAGAGCCAATGAGGGAGGCCCTTCTAGGGAGCAGGGACGGACTGTAAGGAAAGGAAACAAGAGCTGGGGATGCGGTCCGTGGCAGAGGGCTTGCCTGGCATGTGCCCAGCCCGGGCTCCACCCCAGCACTACAGAGGACAGAGAGAGAGAGAGAGAGAGAGAAAGAGAGAGAGAGATGGGGGAACCCACAGGTCAGCAGCAAGTCAGGTGGCTGCCAGCAGGAGGGGGCTGGAGAGGTGAGAGCAGCGCCACAGGAGCTGAGTCCTTGCTATCACAGAGAGGGGTCTGCTGCTAGGATTTAGGATGTTCCCAGATGATAGATCCACAGTTCCAGGGAACAGCGTGTGGATAATCTGATGAAACCCACGTCTACTTTAACAAAGCAACTCAGAGCACAGGTCCTGTTGGTGGTGGATTGGTTTCATCTCTCAAATGAAAGAGGTTTACTAAAGAAAGAGAGCGTGATAGAAATCAGACACAGATCAGGGGTCCAGTCCCAACTGTGCTAGCCAAGTCTGTGCCCTTTTGAAAAAAATCCTGAATGGCAGCCTCGCTGTGCCTCAGTGTCCTCATTGGACAATGGGCCTAACTCTTTGTCCCACCCATTTCATGGGATTGCTCTGATGAGAAAAACAGGTGCTATTTCAAAACATTTCACATTTCAGTGCCCCAAGTCATCCCTCTGCAGTCAATTGTCTGTAGCCCTCCCCTGTGCTTTAAGTTGTTGTATAACATGTTTGAAGTAAGTGGGTCGACCATCTATGGGGGTTTGGAATTAGCTATTATCTGGAGACGAGGATGTATATATCACAAATTTTGATTCTAGTACAAAAGTGCAGATTTATTTGCATCCAGCCTCCTGTTTCTCTCCCCAGGCAGGGTAGTATCTACATGGTACCAGGTCTTCCTCTTTGTGTTCCTCTTTTTAGAAACAAATGCATTCAGATGCCTTGTTACTAAAGCTGCCTTCTCCTTGGAACACACACGTCTTGCAGCAAAGGAGGACCAGGAAGAGGAGACCTTCAGAAGCTGTATGAGCTCATCCTCCCCTAATGATGGACAGTGCTCCCCCATGGACAGACAGAGCAGTGTCATTGGAGACAAGTCCCCAAATCTGCATACAAAGTGTCCAGGAACAATGCTGGTACAGAAAGACACACACAGAGGTGGAAGGCAGAGAGGTCCCTCTGAGAAGGAGGAACAGGGACACTTCACAATTTTAACTTGAGTGGATCCAAGGAAGTCAGCTTTGTGAAACTGGCAAAAGAGGAGAAATGACTTGCTACAAAAGTAAAGTAGGACACGCCGCGGGAGCTGTGCACTGATCAGAGAGTGAGGGGGCCCAGCTGAAGGAGACGTCAGGTCTGTGACCTGTCTCGGGTCGACCAGATGATGAATGATCCATTTTTAAGCACAACATGTGTGAACTGAAGTTCCTCCAGAGGCCTCATTTGTATTTAAGAGCTTCTGGATTGTTTAAACTGCACTGATTGGAGCATTGTGACCTGGTAGAGAGATGAAGTGTTGTAAATTAAGAAGCCTAACTTGTATTAAGCTATTCTGGGCCCCATTGACAGCCATTTATCCTTGACCTCTGCATCTGACTTAGCATTTTCTTTTCTCGGATAAAATCTTAAAATGTATATGAGGCTGATGAACCTCTGGCCTCTATTAAATCTAAAGCCTGGGAATGAGACAGCACTTGAATCCTATAGGAAATTTCCCTGCTTTATTGAAAGCAACATTTGAATCTTGCGGAAGATTTCCCCACCTCTTTGTAGCCGCCTACCTGACCACCCCTCCAGGACTCTTGGAGGACTGTAAGAGGCTTATGTAATCTCTTCACAGGAGAGCCATGTCCTTGGGAAAGGACGACCTTCAGGAGTTCCCATTAACTGGAGTTTGTGTTCGGGGGATGGTCATTCATGTTGGCTCAGAAGAAACCATTTTCTTATTTCCTCAAAGCAGAGCTGTTATTTTCTTTTGGCACTTGGCACTGAGATGTTTTTTTGTTGTTTTTTATGGTCCTGGGGATTGAACCCAGAGGTGCTCTACCACTGGACTACATCTCCAGTCTGCTTATTTGTTTCTTTGTTTGTAGACAGGGACTCACTAAATTGCCCATATGGGCCTTAAACTTGACAATCCTCCTGCCTCCGTCTTCCAAGTGGCTAGGATGACAGGCACGTGCCACCAGGTCAGACTGGGATGATTTTTAAACTAGTGATTGCAGGTGAAAGGGAGACAAACGTGGTGAATGCAGAGCCTAGATCCACAGAGAGACTCAGTTTGAAGCAATGGCGTACCCTCTCCAATCATGGCTAGTGACAGACCTGGTCCACCCATGAGATAGGGAGGACCTGGCTGAGAAGTTATCCAAGGAGAAAAATCCAACAGCTGTGATATCATTCATAAATACAATTCTGACAGAGCAAATTAAGAGAAAAAAGAAAAGAATGGGAAAAAGAAGAACTGACTGCAGATTAGGGAGGTCAGCAGAGGGGCACTGCTTAGCCCAAAGGGCTGGGCAGGCCCCCCATGTAAATGGTGAGGCTTCCCTCTCTCCAAGTGGACCTAGGGCATCATGCAGAGTGGAGAGAACGCCCTTCCAGAAAGAAGACTCGGGGGCTGGGGCTGTAGCTCAGTGGTAGAGCACTTGCCTGGCCCGTGTGGGGCACTGGGTTCACTTCTCAGAACCACATATAAATAAATAAAAATAAAGGTCCATCAACAACTAGAAAAAATATCAAAAAAGAAAGAAAGAAAGAAAGAAAGAAGGTACGAAGAGCCAAGTGTGGTGGCACAGGTCTGTCATCCCAGTGACTCGGGAGGCAGGAGGATGGCAAGTTCCAGGCCAACTTTGACATCTGAGTGAGGCCCTAAACAACTTAGGGAGACCCTGTCTGAAAAATAAAAAGTACTGGAGATGGAGCTCAGTGGTAAACCACCCCTGGGTTCAATCCCCAGTACCAAAACCAAACAAAACGGGGAAGGCTTAGCTCTGGCACAGAACAGGCCCCTCCTCCCTGACAGGCCTCTAGCATCATGGGCCTCCCCTCTGCTGCGCAGGGAGAGCCGGGAGAGCCGGGAGAGCCCAGGGAAGGCAGGGAACTTAAGTCATGGGAGGAAGCTGCAGGAGCCCTGACTCAGCAGTCCTCAGCCGTGGGATCACGGTGGGCAGGCCTGCGGGAGATGAGTCACTGAGCGCTGTGAATGCTATTCTGAGCTCTGCCAAGGACACGGATGCTCTTGTTGGCACCCTGGCACCCTTCACAGTTCCTCTCCTTCCCCATCTGGCTGCCAAGAGACAAGTGTTGTAGGAACAGAGGATTTGGGTGTTTTTAGCCTAAGACTCTCTCACTTTCTGTTCTTCCTGCTTCCTTCTCAGTTCCTGGAAGTCACTGAAGAGGAACTGGGACTGAGAGCCACCTCCTTCTCAGCCTCCCAAGGCAGCCTGGGGGACAAGCCGTTCCAGGTCAGGGCAGGGCAGGGCAGGGCAGACCTGGTGAGACTTACCAAATGAATCACCTGGCCAACTTATGGGGCTAAAAGGACCCAAGAAGTACATAAGCTTAAGTGCCAGATGCTGTAAGGAAGAATCGGGCTGCGACTCAGCTCTGCTGGAGCATGGGGTCAACAGCTCCATCTGTCTGGTTCCTGTACAGTCCACGATGACAAGCCACGGGAGCCATAGAGAGTGCTGCAGAATAAGAATGAGCCTGAGCAACGTCCTCACGCTCTGCACCTGTCTTGCCATCTCCGCACACGTCCACTCTCTTCCAAGACTCACTGCTACTTAAGAGCAACTCAGACATCACATCCCAAGTTGCTCTCATCTTCCCAGGAGCCTGGTTTCTGTACCTGTCACTGTCCTAGTCACACCCCCAACAAGCATTGATCACACACAATGTTTAACCCGGAGGACAGTCTCCCTCCTTCTATTAGGAGCAGTTTGGGAGAAGGGACTTTCTTTAATATACACTAACAATTCCTGGTAGAATTAATGAACCCATCAAATCTGATTCTGAGGTTCACCTTCCTTCTACTCTATATAGTCAAAAAATAGTGCAGATGACAAGATGGCAAGAAGTCATCTTCGAAAAACTCCCAGCTAACATCCTCCCTAACGGCAGGAGACTAGATGCTTTCCTCCTAGGATCAGAAACAGGACAGGGGGTCGGCTCTCAGCACTTCCATACAATAACTGGAGGCTCTAACCAGGGACATTGGGTAAGAAGTAGAAATAAAAGGCTCCCAGAGTGGCACCTCTGTCTTCCCCGATGATGTGATCTTTATACGGAAAACCTTAAGTAAACCACCCAGAAATGATTATGTCAAACAAGTTCAATGGGTCACAGGCTATAAAACCAACACCCAAAACTCAGTTGCATGCTTCTGTATTCTAGCATTGAACAATTAAAAATAAAATAATTCCATTTATAGGAAAGCAAAAGGAAAAAATAGGAATGAATCCAATGAAAGAATTATCAAGATTTGTTAAAACTATGAAACATTGTGGGAAAAAGGTAAAGACCAAAATAAATGAAAACACACCCTAGTCCATGATTAGAAGGTTTAATATTGTTAAGATGGTAATATTCCCCAAATTGATCTACAAACTTGACACAATCCCTATCAAAATCAACTGTAGAACTTGAAGCCAATTATAAAGTTCACATGAAAATTCAAGGGAGTCAAGCCGGGTGTGGTGGGCATGCCTATAATCCCGGTGAATTAGGAGGCTGAGGCAGGAGGATCACAAGTTTAAAGCCCCAGCCTCAGCAACTTAACGAGGCTCTAAGCAATTCAGTGAAACCCTGTCTCTAAATAAAATACAAAATAGGGCTGGGGATGTGGCTCAGTGGTAACGTGCCCTTGAGTTCAATCCCCAGTACCAAAAAAAAAAAAAAAAAAAAGGATAATTCAAGGAATTCAAAATCACCAAAGCAATTTTGAACAAAGCTGGGGGACTCACTTCCTGATTTCAAAACTAACTACAAAGCTTTGCCTCAACTGTAGCAGGATGTTTGTGTATGGAGAGGGCTGAATGACAACACAGAAAAGTCTGCCATTAGATGAAGAAGATTCTTCCCACCAGCAGGAGGAGGGGCAGGCCATGGCGTGCAGGGCCACAGGGGAAGCAGAGGGGGAGGGGAAAGCCCAGGCCAGAGCCTTTGTCTTCTGCAGGGAAAGCAAGATAGGACATACAGCACAGGATGGCTACTTGGAATAATTCTGGCTGCTTTGGGGCAAAGGAGGCAACCCTAGTGCTCTGGTACCTATTCTGTGTTGATTCAGAGCTAGGGAAATATAATCTTCTCTCAGTGTCCACAAGAGATACTCCTGTATGTCAAAACCTGCTGATGCTTGCTCAATTCACAATAGCTAAGCTGTGGAACCAACCTAGGTGCCCTTCAACAGATGAATGGATAAAGAAAATGTGGTATTTATACACAATGGAGTATTACTCAGCCTTAAAGAAGAATGAAAATTATGGCATTTGGAGGTAAATGGATGGAGCTGGAGAATATCATGCTAAGTGAAATAAGCCAATCCCAAAAACTAAAGGCCAAACATTCTCTCTGATATGCAGATGCCAACACACAATAAGGGCAATAGGTGGGGAAGAATAGAAGTTCATTGGATTAGATAAAGGGAAAGGAAGGGAAAGGAGGGAGATGGGAATGGGAAAGACAGTAAAATGAATCAGACATAGCTTTCCTATGCTCATATATAAATACACGACCAGTGTAACTCCACATCATGTACAACCACAGGAATTAGAAGCTATGCTCCGTGTATCTACGTCAAAATACACTCTACTGTCATGTATATCTAAAAAGAATAAAAAAAAAAAAAACCTGGAGATGCTCAAGTCCCTTATATAAAATGGTGGTTTTGCATATAACCTGTATGTATCCCCCCCAGTTACTTTAAATCATCTCCAGATTACTTATCATACCCAATACATTGTAAATAGTTGTTATACTGCTTAGGGAATAATGATACTAAAAAGGACTCTGTACACATTTGGTACAATTTTTTTTCAAATATTTTCCATTTATAATTGGTTGAATTCATGAATGTGGAACCCTTGGTACAGAGGGCCGACTCTGGGTGCACATATATACAACACACATACACTATATATACACACATACCTAATATACATATGCATATGTACATGCAGATAGAGTCACAAATTGCATACAGTAGTCTCTGAGAATAAGAATGTGCCGCCTTATCAAAAGCTAAAGACCAAACTGAGTTAAGGTCTGAGGGACACTGTCCTGGATAGACAAGGTGTGTGTGTCAGTCAGGAGACCACTGAGGGTGTGGACTCTTGGGTTGGTTAGTTGCATGTGAAGGCGTTCTCCTGGACCACCTTCCTCATCTTTATGAAATGACTAGCTCTGGGAGGGGCACTCTCTCTAGTTAGTGAGGCCATGAATGACAGAACATCAAGATGACAGAAAATATCCAGTGGGGGGGCTGGGTTATGGCTCAGGGATAGAGCACTTGATTGGCATGTGTGAGGCCCTGGGTTTGATCCTTGGCACCACATAAATAAACAAAATAAAGGTATTGTGTCCATCTACAACTAAAAAAAAATCTTAGTAATAAAATAAAAATGAATCAGTGGAGCAGAGCAGGTAGATCAGGGAGAGGAAGGAGGGAAGGGAAAGAGAAGGAACTGAAGAAGAAGACTGAGCAAATTCTGTTACATGCATGTACAAATACAGTAGAAAGAATCCCACTATTATGTGTTGCAATGCACCAATAGAAATGGTAAAAAAAAAAAGGAATGTAAAAAAAAATATATATATATATATATATATATATATATATATATAAAATCAGTTGGTCCTCTGATAAACAGATACCAAAGAAATGGAGAATCTAAGAAAACACAGAACAGCCTTAAAATTATGTAAGTAAAAGGAAACAGTCACCAAAGACCACATACTGTGATTCCTTTATATGACATGTCCAGCCCAGGCAAATCCACAGATCCAGAATGGAAATCAGGGGACAGGGGAGAATAGAGTGACTGCTAATGGAGATGGGGTTCCTTTATAGGGTGATGAAAATGTTCTAAAATTAGATAATGGTGATGGTTGCACAACTCTGCAAATGAACTGAAAAGCCTATGAACTGCATGCTGTAAAGAAGGCAGAATTTACTGTATGTGAATTTTAGAAAATAAAGACAAGTCAATTTTTCATCCATGGATGAATGGATAAAGGTAATATATTCATATAATGGAGGATTTTTTATGCAATAAAAAGAAATGAAATATTGATACATGCTTCAATGAGGATGAGCTTTGAAAACTTGCTAAGAAGGAAGCCAGTCACAAAAAGCCACATTCTGTATAATTCTATTTATATGAAATGCTCAAAATTGGAAAATCTGCAGGGACTAAAGGTAGATTGGTAATTGCCAGGGGCTAGGGCTTAGAGGAAATGGGAAGTGACTGCTCCTGTGTATGAAGTTTCTTGGGGGCACAGCTCTAAATGTCCCGCAGACTATGCACAGTTTAAACAGTGGCTTGAATGATGTGTAGGGGTTACATCTCAATAAAGTTGTCTTTATTTCTTAAAAAGACCCCCAAGGAAGAGAGGTGTTCAACATTACAAAGGAAAAGGTGGTGGAAATGAACAGTGGCCCCTGCTTACTTTTAAGTCTCTCAGATTTTCTCACCACCGATGCGGATTCAGGTAAAACCACAGTTGATCCTGCAACAGGCCTGAGGAGCAGAACACCACCACTTAAGTACTGTCTCAAGACTCTTCTAGTTAAGAGCATGGCACAGACAACAGCCCTTCAGGTAGAGGAAACTGGCTTCCAAATAAAAAACGAAAAATGAATTGGAAAAGCCAGGAAGAGGAAGAATCGGCATCACGGGGCCGGTGGGGTGCAGGAGGGGTTCGCTGTCTGGAGAGAGAAAGACGTGTCAAAAATGATGGCTGAGGCTGTGAGCCTGGAGGAACAGGAAGACTATGTTGCCACCAACAATTACCGAGAACCTGGGAAGCAGGAGGATGAAGGCACACATGTGACGTGATATAGAGAATTACTTAGTGAACAAGAATCTAGACATCCAATGAGACTCAACAACGGTTCAGGCAACTTATGAAACAGAGACCCTGGGAGAGTGTGAGAAGCAGGTGTGTAGGCTGCCAGGAAAACTCTGGCCACATGACATTAAAGCAACTTCATACCCACAGGCGATTTTTTCTTTCTTGGTGCTGGGGAAGGAACCCAGGGTCTCCTGCGTACTAGGAAAGCACTCTATCACCACTCTACAGCCCAGCCCTAAAGGCAATTTTTTTTTTTTTTAATACCAGGGATTGAAGTCAGGGGCACTCAACCACTGAGCCACATCCCCAGCCCTATTTTATATTTTATTTAGAGACAGGATCTCACTGAGTTGCTTAGCACCTCACCATTGCTGAGTCTGGCTTTGAACTCATGATCCTCTGGTCTCAGCCTCCAGAGCTGCTGAGACTACAGGCATGTGCCACTGCGCCCAACCCTAAAGGCAATTTAAGACTGCAAAATGAATATCAAATTGGGGTTACAGATAAAATTTTGCTAGCTGTTTGTAGGTTTTAGAAAACATGAAAAGTAGAACTTTCTAAAGGAAGTCCTAGAACAGAGAAAAGTATATGTTTATTGAATACTAATATTTATTGAGATAGACATTTATTAAAGTTCTACCGCCCACTTACCAGAGCCTGAGGGAATGTTTTTAAAGTGACTAGAAGGGCTGGGGTGTAGCTCAGGGGTAGAGTGTGTGCTTACCGTGTGCAAGGCATTTGGTTTGATCCCCAGAACCAGAAAGAAAGAAAGAAAGGACTAGATTTGTCAGAAAGCAATAGCTGGGGCTGGGGATGTGGCTCAAGCGGTAGCGCGCTCTCCTGGTGTGCGTGCGGCCCGGGTTCAATCCTCAGCACCACATACCAACAAAGATGTTGTGTCCGCCGAGAACTAGAAAATAAATGTTGGAAAATTCTCTTTCTCTCTTTAAAAAAAAAAAAAAAAGAAAAGAAAAGAAAGAAAGCAATAGCTGGAGGAACAGATTCAATAAAATTTCAAGATTAGAGAACTAAAAAGCTTTTCAAAGGGAAAAAATGGAAGTTTTCTTCAAATACACCAAGAGAAAATACAAATCTGTGTGGCTTCAGATAGAAGAATTGGGAATAACAGAAGAAAACACGAAGATTTTCACTCAAAGGACGATGACCTTTCAAACCCCAAGATGGCTCCCAAGGGACAGCATGGGTCCTCCAAGTACAGGTCAGTGGCCACCTGGGGACAGGAACAGCAAGCTCCCTGTTAGCTCTTAACTCCCTGAAACCCACCATAGTGAGCCTGGGGGGAAAAGCAAAGTAAGTAAATAAATACACACACACACACAGCATCATGATGTTGTCACTCTCCAGGCCTCAGGGATAATAACTAGTAAACAAGGTGAAGGCCTCTGAAGTCCTGGATGAAAGGTTTTACCTAAATACAATTATCCCATTAAATCCACAATATTCGTGCCAAACAGGGTGGCCCTTTATCTGCATTTTTCTAATGTTAACATTCTGAGATGACAACTTCCTTGTTCCACAGGGATAAGAGGACTGAAAGAGTTTCAAATGATTTTTCTGTTTTTTGTCTAATTTCTGAAAGGGCAGAAAGAAAAAAGTTCTTTACCAGTGAGCAGTGGTAAGCAGTAAAGGCTAATGGCCTTTTAGAAGCAAGAACTCGTTCAACATTAATGCAGCCTTCATTAGAAAGAAGGGTGACTGAGCAGGGAGCTTGACAGAGGGGAAGGTCAGATCCCAGTAAGACACACACAGGAAAAAACTGCAGCGACTGCCGGACACGGAAAAGGGGAGAGGTGACAGCGCTAGAGTTTCCTAGGTGGCAGAACCCTCCTCAGACTCAAGCAGAAGGACCGGAAGGAGAAAAGAGATACTCTGTAAAGAGGTGAACTTAGGGGAGAAAGCCACTACAGAACTGCTGGGTGGATGGTGCAGGCCTGTAATCTCAGCAACTCACGAGGCAGAGGCCAGGAGGTTTGTAAGTTTGAGGCCAGCTTTAGCAATTTAGCAAGGCACTAAGCAACTTAGGGAGAACCTGTCTCAAAACAAAAATTTGTTTAAAAAGGACTGGAGGTGTAGTTCTGTGTTAAAGCACACCTGGGTTCATACCTGAGTCCAAAAAGAAAGAAAAGAAAGCCACTGCAGAGACAGGCTAAGACCCCGGAGTGAGGCCACCAGCCAGGGTGGCTTGGACAGAGGGTAGGAGCTGGGGCTGCAGGAAGCTTGCACACAAAGCTCTGCAAGGCCTGGTGGCTCTGTTGGTCCTTCAGGACGGTGGCCCTGGAGGAGGTGAGAGCAGCTGCATCCCACCTTGGAAGCAGGCCCAGGGGAAGAGGCCATACAGGGCAATGGAAAACAGTTAATTCAAAGACCCAAGTGTCAATTTAGTTCTGTTCCTATCCCGTAGTAGATCAAGTGATCCTAGGCAGGCACTCACCTTCTCTGAATCTCAGCACTTACCTGCAAACTACAGAATTACCTGACAACCTTGAGGACTGTGGTGGGGTGAAATAGTGAACAGGACGGCACTGCAGAAAGATCCATACACACACAAGGCTTCGCTTCACTACTCAGGGAAAGACCACCCCACCAGGTCTGGGCAGAAGAGTCCTTTTTAAGCATACACATTTTTCAAATAATACACATTTTAACTGCCAGCACAGTGAAAAAAATCTTTTAATTATAAATATGTAACTATAGGTAATTATCATATTTCATACCCACATTAATGCATATATATGCTCACATATACACATGTACTTTTTTTTTTTTTAAGAGAGAGAGAGGGGGTGGGGAGGGAAGGAGAGGGAGAGAGAGAATTTTTTTAATATTTATTTTTTAGTTTTCGGCGGACACAACATCTTTGTTTGTATGTGGTGCTGAGGATTGAACCTGGGCCGCATGCATGCCAGACGAGTGCTCTACCCGCTTGAGCCACATCCCCAGCCCTATACACATGTACTTGCTTCTAAAATGCCACTTAAAGCCAGGCATGGTGATGCACAACTGTAATCCCAGCAGTTTGAGAGGCTGAGGCAGGAGGATTCCAAGTTCAAAGCCAGCCTCAGGAATTTAGTGAGACCCTGTCTCTAAATAAAATATAAAAAGGGCTGGGGATGTAGCTCAGTGGTTAAATGCCCTGAGTGCAATCCCCAGTATCAAATACATTTTAAAAATGCTACTTATTAATAACATATAATTATAGATATTGTGTAACATATACATATATACCCATATATTAAGGAATCTGCTATCCATGGTCATGCATATATAAACCTCAGTGTTTCACACTTCATCTGACTTACCCTAGATACATGCTGAAACAAACTTTATCACCAGAAATGCTTGGGGCAATTAAGGGAAAGAAAAAGGAGGATAACTAAGATCCAATCTAAAGGAACAAAAGAGGCAAGGTGGGAAAAGTGAATGGCTGTCCTGATTAAATGTGTTCCAGGGCCTGGTGCTGACTCTGGTGAGGAAGTGACAACCAAGAACAACCAGAGAACACCATCAGGCAGTAAAACCAGTCGGCCTGCGGCAGACTGTGTGGTCTTATGATATGGGCTCTAGAATGTTCCAGAGGAAACAGGCACTCTAGCAGCATGAATAGAAGGTAGGTATCAAGGGGAACTGGGGGGCAGGAAGAGAACATGAAAGACTACAGAAGGAATGTGTAGCGGGAACAGGGAGTTTGCACTGGATCACTGAGTTTCCTGCTCCCCACTGCGAGCTCTCTAGGAGAGCAGCAGAGCTGCTAAGGAGACTGTCACAGCAGAAGAGATGTCTCTTAAAGAAGGGTCCAAGGAGTTCCCAGAGGAGAGGCAGAACTCAACCCAGGACCAGTGAGGTTCTTGGCATGTATAATAGAAAATAATTTCAGCACAAGCTAGGCAAAGGCATAGATAGGTTTATTTAAGGCGGCAGATACATATTTAAGGGAGAAAGTAGGCTGTCTCAGGAGTGAGGAGCAGCCCAACTTGGTCTGGGATCCAATATTTACAGAGGGGCTGGACTAGAGGTGAATCCAGGCTGGAGCTGCACAATTTTGCACCAGCTTTCCTGCCAGATCTCCTGCACTTTACAAGGACGTGGGCCAAAGTTTACAATGGTGTTTGCTGCATCTCAATGGCTTGATTCTGCATTTCAATGGTTGGAGGGTGTTTCCCTTAAAAATTCCTGCATACTCACTCTCCTCATCCTAGATCCCAAAGTCACTAGGACTGGGAACCACAGCAGAGCAACTGTCTGATGGCCTGGACAGCTACTGCAGAAGGGCCTTCTCTTGAAGGAAACAAGTAAAAAAGCAATCCGCAGGGTCCAGGCCCCCTCAGCCTGTTTTGCCCAGTCTCCACTCCCAGGTTCCTTCCACTTTTTCCAACAAGAGCAAGGATATCCAGGACCAACCACCAAGGCCCTCAAGCTTGGAGAAAAGAGGGTTGGGCATTAGACACCAGCAGCACCAAGTAAGCACGGAGGAAGGAAGGGCAGTGGGAGGCCTGGAGGGCTGGTTAGGAAAGCCTTCTTAGACTAGGCAGTTTGGCCAGCCTTCAAGGAAAATGAAGATTCAGGATGCTGAGAGTGAAAAGGGGTATTACAGGAAAGAGCAAGTCAGGACAAGGAGGTAAGAAAAGGGCCACTACAGTGAGTCGTGAGCTAAGCAGTCTGACATTAGTTCACGGAGAGGCAACAGGAGACTCAGACACAGGTGATGGAGGCTGGGTTGGGGCTCAGCGGCAGAGTGCTCGCCTAGCATGTGCTCGCCTAGCATGAGACGCTGGGTTCGATCCTTAGCACTACATAAAAAAAAAAAAAAAAAAAAAAAAAAGGTATTGTGTCCAACTGCAACTAAAAAAATACTTTAAAAAAGAAACAGGTGACAGCTGCACTGTGGAGAACCTCCCCCAGGCTCCCATTCTCTGACCAAAGTTTCTGTCTCTGTTGTCTAAGGACTTTGAGTTTGGCCCATGAGCACCCAACAATAAAATTTTCTCTTTTTGTGAATTTTGATCTGGGGAGAAGGTAAGTGGCTTTCAGACTCTTAAAAGGATTTATGATGAAAACTACTAATGCAGGCAACTGGCAGAGTAGCCTATGTAGACAGGAGACGAGCCTCGGGTGGAGAAGACAGACCATTTCTGTCCCTTCTTTTTTTTAATTAGTATTTTACTCTGTGTGTGTGTGTGTGTGTGTGTGTGTGTGTGTGTGTTGGTGTGGTGTTGGATGTTGAATCCAAGGCCTCACACATGCTAGGCACTCAACCATAGAGCCATATCCCCATTCCTTTTTATTTTTGGGGGGGTATCAGGGATTGAACCCTTGGGGGCTTAACCACTGAGCCACATCCCTACCCTTTTTATTTTTTTTGAAACAGGGTCTCACTAAGTTGCTGAGAATGGCTTTAAATGTGGGATCCTCCTGCTGTAGCCTCCTGAACCACTGGGATTATGGGAGTGCCACAGTGCCCACTTTATTTTTGAGACAGAGTGTTACTGCATTGCTAAGGTTGGCCTTGAATTTACAATCCTTCTGTCTTAGCTCCCATGTTGCTGACTGCTGGGATTACAGGCATGGGACACTGTGCCCAACTTAAAATGTAATTAAAGAATTTTTCCCAGGTACAGTGGGCCACTGGTAATCCCAGATATTCAGGAAGATCACAAATTTGAGGCTAGCCTTAGGAACGTGGCAAGACCCTATCTCAAAATAAAAAAGTTAAAAAGGGAAGGAGGTTAGCTCAGTGATAGAGTATCCCAGGCTCAATCCCCAGCACTGTTAAAAAAAAAAAAATCATCTGAATTATCATTTTTACTTCCAGAACATGAGAAACTTGGAAGGCAATTTTTTTCCCACATCCAACAATCCTTTATCTTAGTGTGTAAAAGTTTCCTACTGTGCCTTACATTTTTTCAAATTATTGACAGAGAAGGCATTTTCAGATGCGCTTTCACTATGGCCTTTTCTTCCAGGGAAAAATAATAATAAGAGAGTGAAGTTAACTCTTAGGCATTTCTTAAAGTGAATTCTCACCCAGATTGGCAGAACTAGAACACAAGGAAATACACCCATAGGGCAATACATCATTTCTTCCAAAGCTGAGCATTTATTTTATTTATAATTTCATTTCAGGTACAGCTCAGGGGGCCACAGACGGGTCAAAGAACACTCACCCACCTAAAGTTAAACTGGTAAAAAAACACTGGCTGGCATCAGGACACAAAGATAAAACCCTGCTGCTGAGGAGCTGGGGAGAAAAAGAAACTCTCAGAGTTAAATGTGAGTAAAAGGGTCTATGAAAATAACAGGTTCATCTAGACAGTCCCTAAATTACAACTAGGCAACTTATCCAGAATGAGCATTCTTCCAGAGAGTGAGAGGGCAAGTGTCCACAGAGCCTGAGCGGAATTAGGCCCACCAGCACATAGGGGGCATCCGAGACTGGGAACCAGCACATAGCGGGCATCCAAGACCGGGCAAGGCTGGAGGATCAGCACCTGCACACCAGTGCCACTCAGTACCAGGACACCTAAGGCACAGAGCTGAGCTGGGGAGGTAGCTAGGGTACAGTGGCTGATGACTATGCACAAGGCCCTGGGTTCAATTAAAGAAAGGGGGAGAGGGAGAGAGGGGAGAGGAGAGGGAAAGGGGAGAGGGAGAGAAGAGAGGGGTGGGGGAGAGAGAGAGAAAGAGAAAATAAAATACACAGAGCTCATGGAAGAGACTTAAATAACTAAATGGATAGACATTTACTACAAAAGTTGGTTTATTTCTCCTTCCTGTGTTTTGTATTTTCCTTTTATGTCAGTAAACAAGCAATAAAGTGATCAAAAATCCTCATGATTAAATATCATCAACAACTTCATCACACACATTTTGAAGTATAAAGCAAGAGATTGAAAAATATTTGCTAATTCAAAGCAAATTAGGTATCCCTCAAAATTGCACATTTTCCTCCTAGTTTGTTTACATAATTTAAAATACATATAGTGACCTTAAAACACCGATTAATATAGAATTCACAGCCTTGAGTACATACACTACCTTCTTCTAAAGACAACACCCCTCAGACCTAGAAACCCATCAACGTGAGTCAACATCACGCACTTCACGCTTCTGGAACACTTCCAGGATTTTCCTCTAATTCTGTCTTCTGCTGAGGGAACTCCAGGAACCTAGTAGTGACAGAGATCAATCCTCCAAAAATAGGGCTGAGCAGATTCGCTTCCCAGAGGGCCCTGAAGTTCCCAGACAGCAAATCTGGGGTTGAGAACTACACAATGGAATGTTCAAGATAACTAATGTGCCTGATTGTCCTCAAAATCACAAAAGGCCTCCAGTTGTCAAAGCTAATTGTGAATGAAGAGGCAGAACAAGTTGACAATAATTGGGAGATAGTCTGCTTCTTTAGCAAACGACTCTGAGACAGTGCCGGAGCCAAGAAGCACGTGGCGCCATCTTTCCCAGCTCAGCTGGTAGAGGTGTTCTTAGTCCATGATGGGTTTGCAGCTCAACCCTGCAGGAGCTCTTTTTCAAGTTTTGATGCTTCAGAGGTGAGCCACTCTCTGCAAACTTGTTACCAAAGCAAAATGCAATGATCCTTTTTATTCATTATCCATGCAAACCATGTGCAGCTCTCTCCTGTTCATCAGTTCTTGAGGCTGCAGTACAGGGTCGAAGGCCAATATGATACCAGGGTTAAAGGCATAAACCTCAAAGGGCCAACAGGGATGCAGGAAGATTCATACACCGTCCAGTACATTCATGAAATAACGATAAAAATCATCAATAGTAATTCCTATAGTGTAGAAAAATAATGCAGTCTTCACTCCTGGCCAGTGTCCAGGGGGGCTGGCAGTGTTGAAAGAGGTCTGGTAAGCCGAGGTTATGTTGGCGCTCTTAGACAACCCCAAATGTAGTGAATTAAAAGATCTTATAGTCTCGTGTCTCCCACTGTTCTTTTTTTCTTGTGGGCACAGTCACTCACTCAATATGTGAGCTTGTCTCCTTTGCACAAGAGAGATTATTTCCCTCACTATTAATGGTGAGATAAACAGAATTGTACAACTAGTCTGTGAAGAGAAGAAAGTATTAAATATGCAGTGACAACTTACTTCAGTTAGAGCATCATGTTTTGGACATAAACAATGGGTCTGAACAATTACATTCGTTTTGATTATTTAGAAAGATAATTTTAATCTTCAGTGAATTAGAAAATGACTTTTGAAAATTACAGTTAATATCACAACATACTAAATGACATATTAGCTATCAAAAAAATAACTTAAGTGAAGGATTTCCATTAGGTAGAGCAAAACACTTTTGCTGCAGCCCCAGCAAAAAACAGGGTTTCACTGATGGAAATTGTTTTTCTACAACAGCATGACCACACCAGCAGGTTCTTCAGAAGCTACCTCCCTTTACTTAGCAGGGAGGCCAAGGATGGAACCAGTCATATGGCACCATCTCCAGAAGCCAGGAGGTAAATAAAAGAGAGCTCCAGAGGCTTCCTGGGGTTGCCGATCCCAGGGCTTCGGGCCAGACAAGAAGACAACCCCAGGTCCTAGGGGGGCTAAGGATGCCTCCAATCAGGATGGCCCAGATCTAGGGACAGGATACTACATGCATCCTTGGAGGACAAGGCCACCACCAGACTCTCAAGTAGATCTGTCTTGTGCACTATTCCACCAATAGTGTGGCAGAGTGTGCAACACGCCTATTCATCACTTTGAAAGCACAAGGCCTTATTTCAATATTGGCTGTTTCCCAGAGAGTACAAAATCCCAGCCAAGTGTCTAAGGTGTAACTACTATTTCCTCCAGAGATGTTCATCATTCAGAACCTGCACACAAGACAGTGTTAATCAGATCAATGCTTCTTTTTTAACTCTATGTTGCTTGGCACACACTGTAATTTCCTTCAGAAATGTCAAATTATATTTTAGCAGATAGAGAACAACCCAGAAGAGTGCACTGATTAACGGTTGGCAGATCTTAAGTAAGTCCCTTGTTGTTCATCTGGCATTATAAATGGCAATACTCATTAGACTCAGATCAAGGATAAACTGAGGACCCTTTTCCTCCTTGAGAAAAGAATGTGTATTTTTGACTAATAAAACATTACTTTTCACAAAAGGGTCTTTAAAAGCAATCAGAAATTTTGCTATTTCTCAAAAAGTGACTTAAATAAATACTCTAAACAAAATTACTAAGAAAAATGACAAGTTTATGAAAAAAAAAAAGGCATACACTTACCATGAGAATGAAAAAGTAGAAAACCCACATCCATCCTAAGTTGTCCTGGATTAAAGACACCAAATACTAAAAGGAAGAGAAATGAATTACAGTATAACTCTTAATAAATTAATAAAATGAAGTAGCTAAAAAGTAGACTAACAGCTATCTTAGAAAATCAGAAGGGAGTTAGGGTTTGTATGCCCATTTACAAAGCCCTTCCACGGACATGTTCCCATTTAAGCTTTATTAATGGTTCATTCTGTAAGCTTTCAGGGTGCAAATACAAAAACTGTATAAAAGATGTTACATTCAGGTTTATTTTTATTCACTCTGCTATTCAGAGAGGAAGATGAACATCCTCAAACCACTCTCACTCAAGCATTCTGTCTTCCAATGAAAGGAACAATCCATGCTTTCAAAATGCTTTGTCTTCTACATGAGCTGCTCACTTTTCAGCTCTGCCATTCACACAGGACTGCTGCTCTTCCTCGACTCTCTACTGCATGTTCTTTTATTTCACATTCAATTACTAAAGATTCTCATAGCATTTAATCCATTCTTTTTTGATTACAACAAAATGGGTCTCACATAAAAGTTGCTGTTTCAGACCAGCCATGGTGGTGCACACCTGTAATCCCGGTGGCTGAGGAGGCTGAGGCAGGATGATTACAAATTCAAAGCCAGCCTCAGCAAAAGCAAGGTGCTAAGCTACTCACTGAGACCCTGTCTTTAAATAAAATGGGCTGGATGGGGCTCAGTGGTCCAGTGCCCCTGAGTTCAATCCCAGGTGCCAAAAAAAAAAAAAAAGAGTTGTTGTTTTAACCACTTCTAAGTGTACGCAACAGCGGCATCAGTTACATTCACAATGTTGTGCAACCATGACCACTTTTACCAAAAGTTTCATCACCCAATAGAAATTTTGTACCTGTTAAGAAGTAATTCCTCATGGCCCCCTTCTGACTCCAGGAATTTCCCTAACTGTAGATGTTTGTCCTTTTGTGTACGGCTCACTTCATCTAGCACAGCATTTTCAAGGTCCAACCGTGTTGTAAGCATGTATCAGAACTTTATTCCTTTTATGGTGAAGAGCATTCCACTGTACAGATACACCACATTTTATTTATCCACTCATCTGTTAGATACCTTGACTGTTCCCACCCTTTAGCTATCAGGAATGATGATACAACAAACAGGAGCTGGCATACAAATACCAGAGTGCCTGTGTTTAATTTTGGGGGGGAAATACTGAGGAGTAGAATTGCTTGACCTTATGATAATTCCATATTTATTTATTATTTTTTTACATTCCCACCAGCAATGCATGGCTCTGATTTCTCCACATGCTCACCAACATTTGATATTTCATAATTTTCTTATTACAGCTTCCCACAGGCATAAAGTTGCATCCCTGGGTTTTATAGTTATTTTTGCTGTTGCTTTCGTACTGGGGATTGAATCCAGGGGTGCTTTACCACTAAGCTTTTTTTATTTTTTGTTTTGAGACAGGGTCTAAGTTGCTGAGGCCTCATGAAGTTGCTGAGGCTGGCCTGGAACTTGTAATCCTTCCACCTTAGCCTCCCAAGGAGATAGGATCACAGGTTTGCGAACCACATCTGGCTCTCCCTGTTTTTTCATTTCTTTGCATTTTTTTTTTTTTTTAGATATACATGACAGTGATGACAGTGGAATGTATTTTGACATATTAGACATAAATGGAGTATAACTTCCCATTCTTGTGGTTGTACATGATGTGGAGTTTCACGGTCATGTATACATATAAGAACATAGGAAAGTCATGTCCAGTTCCTTTTACTGTCTTTCCTATTCCCATTCCCCTTCCCTACCTGTCTAATCCTCCTTTGTCTAATCGAATGAACTTGTATTCCTTGCCCCCTTGTTGTATATTAGCATCCGCATATCAGGCATTTGGCCTTTGGATTTGGGGGACTGGCTTATTTCACTTAGCATGGTAGTCTCCAGTTCCATCCACTTACCAGCAAATGCCATAAAGTCACTTTTTATGGCTAATATTTCTTTTTTTTTTTTTTTTTTTTTTTGGTACCAGGGATTGAACTCAGGGGCATTCAATCACTGAGCCACATCTCTAGCCCTATTTCATATTTTATTTAATACAGGGCCTCACTGAGCTGCTTAGTACCTTACTTTTGCTGAGGCTGCCTTTGAACTAGGGATCCTCCTGACTCAACCTTCCAAGCCACTGGGATTACAGGCATGCACCACCATATCCAGCCTGAGTAATATTTCATTGTGTATATAGAACACATTTTCTTTATCCATTCATCTGTTGAAGAGCACCAAGGTTAGTTCCATAGCTTAGTTATGGTGATTTGAGCTGCTAGAAATGTTGATGGGGCTGTGTCACTAAAGCATATACTCCATGCTTGGGTATATCCAAGGAGTGGGCTGACTGGGTCAAATGGTGGTTCCATTCTAAGTTTTCTGAGGAATCTCCGTACTACTTTCCAGAGTGAGTGCACCAATTTGCAGTCCCACTACAAACGTACAAGTGAATCTTTCCCCCTACATCCTCACTAACATTGTTACTTGCATTTTTGATAATTGCCATCTGACTGTAGTGAGATGGAATCTCTGTGTGGTTTAATTTGCATTTCTCTAATTACTAGAGATGTTGAACATTTTTTCATATATTTTTTGCCTATTCATATTTCTTCTTCTGTGAAGTTCCTGTTTGGTTCCTTTGCCCATTTATTGATTGGGATTTGGTTTGGGTGTTAAGTTTTATGGGTTCTTTATATATTCTGGAGATTAATGCTGTATCTAAAGTGCAGGTTGCAA